>NW_011499849.1:560033-566572 GCF_000495115.2 Populus euphratica | reverse complement strand
CCGAAAGTAGGGAAAGTATCATCGGCAACAGAAAAAATTTACTCGCCCAGAAAATACCCCGCACAAACTGATACACACCATCGCCCTCAGTACGCCACTGATATTGAAAAAAGTGAGCCTGAAACCCATCCAGACCAGGAGCTTTATGAGCACCCATATCAAAAGGAGCTGACTTAATTTCTTCTCTATCCACATCCTTAAGAAGAACAGTTTTCTCTGAATCATGCAAAAGAGGAAAAAGGCCTCTGATAGGGAACGAGTCTCCATTGAAATTCTCTTCTGCAAATAGATCAGTGAAGAAGGAAAACACCAGAGAACGCAAATTAGCAGGATCCCATATCCAAGAACCTTGATCATCCAGAAGTGCTTCAATTTTATTTCGCCACGTACCTTCTGATCACCGTGGAAGCATGATTTTTTTAGTTTACCAAAAGAAACCCAGTTGGTCCGAGACGTACTTCTGATACCAACGCAATTCTTCCTGCCTCAAGATTCTCTTCATTCCTCTTGAAGCTTCTCCAAAAATCGCAATAAATATCTATTCTAATTTGCCATCAGGGCGTTTTGAAGCCCCCCAATACGAGCTAGAACCTTCTCTTCCTTTGAAAGATATTATCAGAAACCTGGTGATTCCGCAGACGTATGACCTTTTCTGCCGAGGCTGAAGCATAGGAAGAAAGGTACTCTTATCCCACTTAGACTTCAAAACATCTTCTAAACCTGCATGAGGTGTCCACACCAATTAATTATCTTTAACAAAAAAACGAAATGGTGGGCCATATTATTGTGGGCGGTACTGTATACCTACCTACTCACATGTTACTGTGGACTTTAATTGTAAAGCAACTTTGGCCCTTTCATTTTGATTCCTTTTCATTTTGATTCCGTGAGGGTTGGCAAAGTTTTGGCCATGTTTTTTTGTGCTCTTTTTGTTTCTTTCGTTGTCATTTCTTTTTTTTGTTTGAAGAAAAAAACAGAGCAAAAGACGAGATCAATAGAAGTTACGAGCTCATTGGCATTTTTTTATGTGAAGAAGAAAACAAAGAAGGAGAGGAGATCGGGGGGAGCTATGGACATTGGTTTCTTCATTGTGAAATATCAGTGAAGTTTTAAGAACTTCACTTTGACCTCAAAGGTGTCAATTAATCATGTTCTTTAAACAAACTTCCAAAGGTTTCATAGCAATGAAAAACGTGGAAAGTGGAAACTTTGATGATCCAACTTTGTTGTCAAATCACGATTCAATTATTTGTATGACATCTTGATATTTTCAAGGTTTTGCCCTCTCTATGAAGGAAAAGATGAGGGGCAGAGCATTGCATGATACAATGTCTTTGTAAGCAGAAGGGTCTGTATTCATTGTGATAGCTCTATGGTTGGCATTTACACCAGGAAAAAACGAGGTCATATGCCATAATAATACATACCCCATGGTAAGATTTTGATTGCTCAAGTTAGTGATTGAAGTATTTTTTGGAGATAAGGTTCTGCGTATATTGCTGACTGGAATTACTTTCCTTTTCACTTTCAGCTCAAACCGGCGGAGGTTAGAACAACTAAAGCATCTAAACCTGCAAGGTAGAGCGAAAGTAAACATCTGATCTGTTACAATGTTGTCTAGCTGCCTATTTGCTGATCTCAACTCTAGCTGGGTGTAAAATTATGGTGCCATTGTCAGAAGCACTTGAAAGGGGGTGTGGACTAGTTGTCGATCCTGTGTTTTTTCTCATTAATGTTGAGCAATGATTTCTATCTTTAAGTATATTGCTTAATCTTATTTATTAAAAAATAATATAAATTATATTTTATAATTTTATTTAATCTATTAAGTTAAAATAATAATTTTTTAACATGATATCAAAGTTTTGTTAACTGAGTAGTCACGAGTTTAAAATCTTAATATTTTTATTTATTTAATAAAAATTAAAACACAAAAAAAAATAAACTCGTATAAGTATCAAGTTTAAATGAATTTTATTTAAAAGAATATATTAAAGAATAATATAAATCATCTCTTAAATTTTATCTAACAATTTAAGTTATTAAATAAAAATAATTTTTATAAATTATATATTAAAACTTACCTAATAATTTAAACTTTTAAATATAATTATTTGATACTATCATATATGTTAGCAGTAATGTATAATCGTAAGACAAATAATGAAAGTTAAACGAGCACCTTTCCAGGCATCCGAATCGATCCCCAGCTTTGGCCACAAAACCAGACCTCCAAACATGCTGGTGCACTACAAAAACAATGGATACGGGTATTGAGTGATGGAAAAGTTCACTAAATGTATCACTTGCGGACCAGAAACCAAATTCATTCACTAAATTTATCACTTGCAGACCAGAAACCAAATTCATTATCTTTACAGCTGTTCTAGGTGGTCATCGACAACAAGAATCATAATTGTATTGTTCTTGCCGAAAATGCGCCTCTTGACGTGGGGACGGTGTATGGTTACAGAAAGAGGCCATAGCGTTTAACCTAGACACAAGCACATCCAATAAAGCAGGAGTATCTGGGTTGCCATTTGCCAAGATAGGAAATTTCAATTAGTTCGGTTAAAGATGGCTCATAAGCATAAATCCTGCATTACAGATGGGGCGCCACTGTAAGTATCGTTGCTCCACTGTCAAGTACTGAGCTTTCCGCGTGATCTGTTAACAAGTCCCAGTCGAAAATGGGCAGACAAAAGAGTGGTTGTTTCCACCAAACTTAGGACATGGTTTTGAGTTTTCTTTCCTCGACATTAAATCTTACTCGACAGCTAGGAAGTGTCCAAGAGGAGCGAGATTCGGAAGCCGCATGCATCTCCATTAGGAGTGGGAAAAACAAAAGATTAAATGCCATGCTATGTTTGGGAGTGTTCTCAACATGGGATATATTTCTTTTATTCGTTAAAAGCTGACTTCCATGGACTCCCTCCCTCTCAACCAGCTGTTTGATTCATCATTAACCACTGTTTGGGGATTATTAAATGCAAAAAACAAAGAAGGAAGAAGGAACGCCAGCTGACATGCGAAATGAAAATCCTCGTTTTTGTAGACTATTAAAAGAATGCTTCCCTTCATTCTTTTAAGAAGCGGGGTTTGGATCAACGGACTCTTGCTTAACTAAAAAGAACTTTTCATTTGAGATTATGTTTCCTTTTTTCTGTAATGTGAGATTAATCATGAACTGCAGCTACTCAATATGATACTTAAATCGTCCCAAAAATGAAAGAGCAAGTCCAAACCTAAGTACATGTTTTACCAACAATCTAGTATTTCAAACCAGTTAGTTTATGAATAATATATTAAATTTTTAAAAAAAACTAATATGTGTCAGGGTTTCAATATCGTAACCCTGGATTATTGCACAGTAAATTGAAATAATGTAATAACCAATTTGTTCTTCCCCAACAAAATCATTTGATTGCCT
This sequence comes from Populus euphratica, assembly GCF_000495115.2. Classification (NCBI taxonomy): domain Eukaryota; kingdom Viridiplantae; phylum Streptophyta; class Magnoliopsida; order Malpighiales; family Salicaceae; genus Populus; species Populus euphratica. The sequence goes on along the minus strand of NW_011499849.1, from coordinate 563,142 downwards.
ATTGCGGTAAAATAGACAATGAATGGAAGATGCCCATACTTTTTAAACAGCAAGCGCAGTATCTAATATGGAAACCAAACATCCCCGAAGTTGAAATTATTTTGATGGTTTCTTTATCTCCTGATGTCACATGTGACTTGCTATTATATTATTATTTTTTTAATTAATATTTAATTTATTAAAAATTAATTTTTATAATTTTTTATATTTAATAATTCCTACCAAATGGCCTGAGCACAGGTTTTATTAGCTAGTAAAAGTAGGCATAATATTTTTTTGGAATTATTTTTTTTTTCTCGTTCATAATTAGATATTTTTTTAGAAAAATTAAGTTCATGATTTTCTCTATTTTTTTTTGTTAAGTTATCCCGATCTTATATTAGACATTGTTTTTTTAAAAAAATTAAGTTCATGATTTTTTTTTTATTAAGTTATCCCAATTTCATAATCTGATTAGTAGGTTTGGTGGAGCAAGGTTAGATTTTTTTAGGGCTTATAATTGCTATTTTTTTGTATATTAATTTTTTTTAATTTTATTTTTTAATATTCAGTTAATTAAGAATTGAGTTTCAATTTTTTTTTAAATTTGTTGCTTTTATTAAAATGACTTAAAACATAAATTTAATGGATAAACTCGTATTGATATTATTATTTTTATTTTATTTTTATTTTTTGATATTATTTAAAAAAAATGGCTTATAATTACTTAATATTTTTTTAAAAAAATTAGAACTAGCGTATCTGTATATTTATATGTGTGTGTCTATATATATATATATATATCGAGAGAGAGAGAGAGAGATGACCAAGAAAATGAAAAACGCCATTCTTGTTCTTTTATGTTGACACGGCAAGCGTGAGATTGTCGAGCTCTCGTGGCAAAATCTTATTGGTAGAATAAATCCCACGTGCGAAGGATTGGCTTTAACAGATCCTTCCTCTTTGGTGTAGCAAGTAAGGCGCGCCGTTTCGACTCATTTTTATCTAATTCTTATTTCTATTTTAAAAAAAATGCAGAAGGTAATTAATTAATAAAAAGAGCGAAAGGAGGACTAGCAATGCAAACTTGTGTTAATTTCCACGCCGCCCCTACAGAAATTCTCTTTTTCCAACCCCCAACTCTTCTTCCTCCATCCAACACATCACAGCCACCGACTTAGTAGACCCCACAAATCTTCCTCCCCATCACAGCCGTACAATTAAGTCCTCACAGCCAGGTTGTCAACTTCTCTCACAAACCGTCAAAAAAGCAATTTTAAACCAGGAAATTCCAAAGAAACCTCCTGCCATGAACTATCGTGGAAACAAACACTCCATTACCTTCTATAAGTATACCAAGGCGGTCACTTGGTCGTCCCAAAACCAAAACCGAAAAAAAAAAGTAATGGCTAGCTTGTGGAGATCGAAGGAAGCAATGGGTCGATCCAAGCCCGACGGTAAGTGCAAGAAACACCCGAAACACAAGCAATCCCCAGGTGTTTGCTCGGTTTGTTTAAGTGAAAAGCTTTCTCAACTTTCAACCAGCGCTTCTACTTCACGTAGTTGCTCCACTAATACAATGGATTGCTCCTCCTCCTCTTCATTGTCATCCTATTATTCTTCCTCTTCTTCATGTTCTTATTCATCACCAATGCATGGTTTTCAATACCGTCCTCAAGGTAAAGGATATTCTTTGCCCTCGTTCTTCAATGGCAAGAGTATTTTTCTCACCAAGAGTAGATCATTGGCTCTGGTTTCAATAAGAGGGAATAAAGATTGTCATGAGATCAAGAAGAAAGGCGGGTTGTGGTCCAAGTTGCTACGTCGTCCGAAAGATAAGAAGGTTGAGGAAGGGTTGGTACACTCGAGGACCATGAGGGAAAGGATTGTCATCACTAGCTAGGGTTGATTGGTATCTTGTTTCTTGATTATTCTTTTTCCTTCTTTTTATTATTATTTTTTTTTTTGTGTTCTCTTCTGTTAGATTGGATCGATTAGCCAGCTAGGTGTTACTACTGTACAACAAAATTAAAATAAATGAACGAAAGGAGAGAATAAGTGAAGAAAGATGGAAACGCCGAGTTTTTCATGTACATTTATAATTAATTCATGTATTGATCATCTGTTGATAATAGTTTTACGTGAAGAACTATTTGTTTGTAGTTGGATCTTGGGTATAGACTGCTGTTGTCTTTGATATGTATGAATTCCGAGGGGAGTTCAATTTTGTTTGCGTGTAATGATAAGACAAATTCCATCTTTGATAGCGAAGAACATGCTGGCATTGGCAGTCAATTTGGGGCTAAAGTAATCCACCCTGACCATGTCCAAGAAATTTCTTGAGGTCACAAGTTTTGAAACTTCAACGAGTCTACTTTTGATTTTGTTTGTAGACTATCCTATTAATGGTTGGAAAAGCATGTCTATCGAACAGGAAAACGTGGGGCACGGGTTCGAGGCAGCTTCCTGTGGGAATATATAAGTTCAAGACTGTTAAAGCTGACAAATCACTTATCGACAACTGGCAAAATCCCTAAAAGCAAATTCACGGCAATCTCCCTTGCGATTTCAAAGTTCAAATTGGATTCAACCAGAAAGCAAGCGACGTAATTGAGATCCTAGTGGAAAATTATATTTTACTGTGTCGCTATATGTACCACTCCTAAATACTTAATAATTAATATACATGTCAAATTTTTTAAAGTTAAAAACATCTCCATGGTGCGAGTTTTTTCATATATATATATACTAGTTGCACAACGGATCAAATTTTTTGCAAGTTAAAAAAATCTCCATGAGTTTATATATATATATAAAATGATTTAGGTTTTAAATTAAATTAAATAGGAGAGATATAATTGATTTAATAAATTAAAATATAATATGGATAATCATAACTAGTAAAATTATGGTTTAACTTAAAAAAAAATTTAAGATAATATATATATATATTGAAACAGTAACATATTAGATTAACTTAAATTTCATAACTTAAATAGTCAAATTGGAGATCTAGATCATGGACTCATGTAGGCTTAATAACTATATTTTTTTAAAATTATTTTTTATGCTGGTGTGACCTAGTTAAATTAACGGATCTAAAAACTGTCTTGGATGACCGATAAAAATG
>NW_011499849.1:440135-555894 GCF_000495115.2 Populus euphratica | reverse complement strand
CATTTTTATCGGTCATCCAAGACAGTTTTTAGATCCGTTAATTTAACTAGGTCACACCAGCATAAAAAATAATTTTAAAAAAATATAGTTATTAAGCCTACATGAGTCCATGATCTAGATCTCCAATTTGACTATTTAAGTTATGAAATTTAAGTTAATCTAATATGTTACTGTTTCAATATATATATATATTATCTTAAATTTTTTTTTAAGTTAAACCATAATTTTACTAGTTATGATTATCCATATTATATTTTAATTTATTAAATCAATTATATCTCTCCTATTTAATTTAATTTAAAACCTAAATCATTTTATATATATATATAAACTCATGGAGATTTTTTTAACTTGCAAAAAATTTGATATATATATATATATATAATGATTTAGATTTTAAATTAAATTAAATAGGAGTTATCTCAACATGATATAATTGATTTAATGAATTAAAATATAATATGGATAACCATAACCAGTAAAATTATGGTTTAACTTAAAAAAAAATTTAAGATAATATATATATATATTGAAACAGTAACATATTAGATTAACTTAAATTTCATAACTTAAATAGTCAAATTGGAGATCTAGATCATGGACTCATGTAGGCTTAATAACTATATTTTTTTAAAATTATTTTTTATGCTGGTGTGACCTAGTTAAATTAACGAATCTAAAAACTGTCTTGGATGACCGATAAAAATATTGGCTTTAAAAAGAAGCTCAACATGGTTTTTTTTTTAATATTGAGAGGATGATATATTAAATCAATTCATGAACGATCTAATCTATTAAACTCATAATTCAGGTCATATACTCCATTGAGTGTGATAACTATGTTTTTTAAACTATTTGTTACTTAATTATATGATAACAAAATGCTCATAAAATAAAACACCAACCAAATACGAGGATGTTTGTTTGAAATTGTAATAATATTATAGAAATTAAACCAAGACAAGCTATCTAAATGACTTGTAAAGATTGATTTTATATTTTTTTTTGTTAAGATGATTTTTTTTTAATGTTGAGATGATGATATATTTGATCGACCAAGGCTTTCTGGCTTAACTTGCCAAACTCACGATCATAATCATGAATTCTACCAGGTTTAATAACTTTGGTTTTTTAAACTAATTTTTACTTAATTTTATGATATAAAAAATAAATAGTTATAAAATCATGCATAAACCAAATAACATAATGTTTGTTTGAAGTTGTAATAACTTTATAGAAAGCAAACTAAAATAAATTATGAAAGTAAATTCAAAGCTAATCAATTGTTAAATGATGAAATATAAAAAAATTAAGGAAAAAAAAGGTGTCTATTTTCATCAATTCTTTTATTATAGTTAATAACTAGACATGGGATTGCACTATATTACATGTACATATTTTTTCCACAAGAAAATGATGTCTAGGTGTTACAAGAGCATTTCAAAGAAATAAACAACTTGGATTATAGCTTCGATTGGGATTAATAATTTTATTTTATTTTGATTAGATGAAAAGAAAATGAACAATGATAGTAAATGGACAAAAAATTTTAAGAAAAAAACCACGATACCATGGGGGAAAAAACATTTAGAAGTACGAAAAACTAGATAAAATAGGGACATGAAAAATTGGTTTGAGTCAGCCGAAAGTTGCATGATAGATATGTAACTTGAATAATAAAGAGGAGTCAACTCAAGTTAACCCATAAAACACATGGTTCAGATCATGAAATTAAAATAACATAATAGAAAAGAAATTGAACAAACTGAGAAGTCAATTTTTTTTAATAAAAAACTAATTTTAAAAAATAAAATTTGAAAAGAAAATAAAAAAATGATATTGAACCAGATAACTTTTTAAACCATGATCTAAGTCGCTAGACTAAAAACAACATGCATAGAAAAGTTGCGAAGCCAAATCCCTAACAAATCAAATATTAAAGGATGAAATCAGGAAAATAATCAATTACACAAAAGAATCTAAAATAAAAAAATAGCAATTAAAAGAATTAGGGTGAAAATTGATATTAAAAAATAAATTAGAGGCAACTATAAATTTTTTTATTGAAGGGTTAAATTGAGGAGAAAAATAATTTTAACAAAAAAAAATTAAAAGAATGAGTACTAAATTAGAAAAGATAGTATATCATAAACTTACATTGAAAGATAAAATTGAAAACAAATAAAATTTTTAAAAAATATAAAAAATAAAAAAATAACAAAAATAAAAAACAAATTAAAATAAAAATAGCTTGTGCGTGCTAGTAATGTTTTCAATTTAATTAATATTTAATCTCTATTATAACACCAAAATACCCTTGATGAACTAATAACCATGAAGAAAAAATGGAGTGAAAAAACCAAAAGGCCCTGTACATGTAAATTAGTTTTTGTTTTAATTTTAAAAGTAAATCTGTTATTTTATTGTATTTAAAAAAATAAAATAAAATAAAATACCCCTCTTAACTAATTCTAAAAAATCTAATTTGAAGGATAATCAGGTTATTTTATTATTTTACCATGTAACTTTCAACCTAGTCAATTATTTAGCAACTAACAGGCTATAAAAAAAGATCAAAATACCCCAAACACAAGACAAAAAAAGATCAAAATACCCCAAACACAAGGCTTTTTTTTTTTTTTGTTTTTAGTGAATCGGGGTAATATTTCTCTAATCCCTAGATCCTTTTTCCGCAGTTTCAACCTGTACAAGAATTCCGATCTAGTAAACATCTGAGATTTTAACTACTAAGTATTCCCAACTGGGAGACAAAACACTTGTTTTGAATATCGGACAACATAGTAGTCTAATAGTCTTAGCAAATTCTATAAGATGAAGCTTATGCACTAGCTGATTGAATTTGGTATGGTATTGCACCTTGATGAATCAGGAATCATGTACACTGTATCAGTATGGTTACACTTATTCTAGAGATGTAGATTTTATTCTGTTCTGCTTGTATTCCAATATTAAATTAACATCAGTTTTATATCCATTATCAATTTATCATGAAGTTGGTAGTGGAATGTTTTGAAATATAATTGTTTAGGGATCGATATCCCCTTGCGTTCCTCCTAGCTACTTCTCGTTGATCATTGCCTCCATTATGAACTGCCATAATCCTCCGTATCACACCTGGATTTGGAAGGAATAAATAGAAACAGTGGCAATCATTAGTGTTCCATTCCACGTGACTGGGCCACAAAAAACACACCAGGGCCAGCCATTTGGTAAAGCTTTAAGTACGTGTTCGAAACAAGAAACAAACGGGCTGCAAATGGCCGCTATGAGCCATAGCCTAATCAAGCTTAAGAAAATCATAAGCTAAATGAGCTGGGCTATTTGTATTCTTCCATTCTTGATGTGAGCGAATGTTTATTGATTCCATCATCCATTGTCCCATCGGCAGTTCTTTGCATCACATACCCCTAGCACGAAGAAGCTAAAAAATGAGCTATGCAGTTCACCTACTGATGGCGAGCTTGAGACAAGCTTCTTATGCTTCTATGTCTGTGAGGGCTCGTTGCAAGGAGATGGTTAAGAGTTGGGAGTTGATAGAAGTCTTTGCTGTCCTCCTTTCACGTGGAGTAATTTTCTAGATTTCATTTATTTTTCTTATTTTCAATTTAGATGAATTATATCACTTGTGAATGTTTAAGCTGATGTAAAAGATTATATAATTCAATAGCTTGAAAAGCAATGAAACAACACTGGCCCCTTATAAAAAATCTGAAACTATCCTTGAAAAATAAAAAACAACCTTTTATTTAATTAAAACTCAAAATAAATCTCAAGAAGTGAGGCCCAGTAAAAAGCCCATCTGAAATAAATTCAGGTTGAACCCGCTCAGCAAACAATTTAAACTGATTTTTAATTTGATTCAAAACCTTAAAAAAATAATTATATTATTAATTTTTAGCCAAAACCAAATCGAATAAAAAAAATGTTGATGACAATGCTCACCACCTGCCCCTGCTGCATTGGAGGCAATGAAATATGTTTCATGTATTTATTATTTGAAAGGAAATGATGATACGATCACTGCTGCTGCCCAGTTTGATCATGTAGTAATAAATTAGCTAGTAACTCGCACTCGGCTTTGTTAACGGGCAAATTTTATCAAACCTGAAAAAAGGGAAAATAATTCAACAAATTGTTCTGGTCCCGGATCCGATGGTCGCCTGTGATCAGCTGATACGAAGTCATGCAAGTTTCAGTCCCAGGCACGGATAGCCACTACTAAGAATTGTACTAGATCGATATGCTCACCTTTTTCTGAAAACGAAATTAGCCCACCTCCATTTTTATTCCAGAAACAATAAAGCTCCACTGACTGAGTTGTAACAAATAATGTGGTTTTCGTTGGCTTGCTTATGTGAGTGCATCAAGTTTGGTGAGTTAAGGACACGAGGGCGGCGTCCTTTAAAAAAATCCCACTTGTAATTGATCCCGCGAGTCATAGAAAAAGTTCTCAACGATGGAGGATGCAAAATGTTGACTTAAAAAATACCTTTGGAATAGAGTTTTCCGGATAATTGGTGAATTAATTAATTTAATAATTTTATTTATTTTTTTAGTTAAGGTGATTAATAGCATATTTTAGTAAATTAAGATTACTTGAAGTTATTACCTGTAAAAATTTTTTTTTTATAGATATAAGAACTCTCTAATATTTAAATAAATAGGAAGCAAACCTCTTAGTCCCAAGTCTTTACTACTTGGCTACCACCTACAATTTTATTTATTTATTTAGTTAAGGTAGTTAATAGCATATTTTAGTAAATTAAGATGACTTGAAGTTATTAGCTGTAAAAATTTTTTTTGATAAATATAAAAACTTTCTGATATTTAAATAAATAGTTTTTTTTAAAAAATAAAAAATATATTTTAGAAATAGATACTTTAAAAATATATATACAATAAATAATAAAGATAATAATTTTTTTTTGAAGAATTCATGATATATTTATAACTCATAAATTTTATTATTTTATAAAAAAAAATTAAAATATAATTTTATTTTTATAATATTTTAAGTTATATTTTATTTAAAATATTATTTATTACATCAAAATATAAAATAATGAGTAACTAATATAAAATCCTGAAAAATTCATTAATAAATGTTGAGCTCAAACCTGTTAGAAATAAAAAAAGTCACGCCTTCACTAAGTGTGCATCCAATTGAAGCCCAAACCTATTAATATATTTTTTAAGGCTAATTACTGTATTTTAAGTTTGGATATTAATCCCAAATCTATTAAAAATATATTTGGTAGTGTGGTAATAATTATTTTTTAAATAATTTTTTATGCTAAATTGTATGTTAATAATATTTTTTTATTTTTTTAAAATTATCATATCAAAACGATCCAAAACATACAAATTATATTAAATTTTAATAAAAATAAAAAATAAAATTTTTTAAGAATACAGGTTTACCATGTTTTCAAATAGCCCCTAACTGTTCTTGTTGGGTTTATTTGAAAAGAATTTTTCGGGTTTATATTTTTTTAGGGGAAGGTCGGGGTAGTTGAATCTTTTACTTGGATCTATTGTAAAAAAAATTAATGAGCTTATTTAACTGACTAAAATTAAACGACAGAATCATATTTTAGTTATATCTAATTTAGTTAATTCCTCTTGCTCTTAAAGACCGAGTTAAAAAAATTCCCCACTTGTATTTGTTTTCACCGCTTCCAAATTCCAGTGACTCGCAACTTGACTTCTTAGCTCTGATGGGTGTAAAAATGTTTAATAAGTTGGATAATCCTGAAGATTTTTTTTTTTTTTAAGATGAGGCCTGGTTTTTATTCATGTTAATTAATTTTTTAATTTTTTTAAAATATTTTTTAATTTTGATATATATTAAAACAATATATTTTTATTTTTAATATCAACACATCAAAACAATCTGAAAATATAAAAAAATTATTTAAAAATTATTTTTTAAAATATTTTAAAAACATAAAAATAAACGAGTTCAGTGTATCACGGAAGTTGTCTCAGATGAAACTTTATTTCTAAGAAGAAAAGTATATATATATATATATAAAAAAAAAACATTAGAACCAGTAAAAATTACAATACTCTATGGCCGGGTATTTCTTTCCTCGTTGTTATGCATTTCAGATCGATCAAATTATTATGCAGGTGAACGACACAAAACTGCTGGGCTCCACGCAATATCTTGTTCGAGAAAAATCGAATTCATCCTGTGCCCATGCCCTCACTTTTGGCAATAAGGATGCCTCCATGTCTTGGAGAAGATGGGCAATTTCAATCAAATGAAGGATGCTTAAAAGCAAAGCACTATTGTATAGTGCATGACCAAACGCCTCACCGACAATGAGTTAAAAGGCTAGACAGGAGAAACACTGCCTATGCTATTTTTTAGGGTCTCCTCGCGTGCCATTTTTGTACAAAAACAAATTCCAAAAATTATATCTTGACTATTCAGTATAGATTTTTTTTTGAATGATGGGTCTTCAGATCGATTAGGTTATATATAATTTAAGTAATTTTTTAAAATTTTAATTGATGGAATGTCACCTTGTAATAGAGTTTATTTATAATAACCGTATAATGTTTTCAGGCTCCTAATCTCATATAGAAATATATTAGCTTACTGGCCTGCAGTTATGCTGCGGGTTCTTATAAAAAATAAATTAAATGTTAAAAATATATTTAGGTTATAATAAATTATTTAGTATTATTATTAAATTTGATTTAATAAATTAGTTTTACAACTTTTTATTCTGACTTTTTATCTAGCATGAATTTGAAACTAGTGTGTATGAGAATTATTCTGATATAATCTTATTGACTTGACAAGTTCAAAAACAATCTTGATTGTTAGTAAAAAAACAAGATATTACTTTTAAAAACATGATATTTTTTATTTTAATATTAAAATTATAATATATTAGATCAATTTGGATTTTGCGGTTTAATCCACTAAACCCAAAAAACTACTATAGCCCCCATTAGGTTTAATCCTTTTTTTAAAAAAATTATTTTTTAGTTAATAATATGATAATAAAAATATATACGTGCAAAATTAAGCATTAAATATTGATATATTTATTTTAAATAGTGATAACTTCATGAAAAATAATTTGGAATAAATTATAAAAATTGATTCAAAATTAATCAAGTATTAATTAATGATATTAAAAAAAAATGGAAGAACAAAAATTAAAAAATGAATTTTTTTATAAAATTAGTAAAACAAAAAAAAGAGCTCAATGGAATGAGTCAACTTTAAAATCTCTTTATTTAGCTTCTTATCTAGTCTGAGATTTAAAATTAATTTATATAAGAATTGTCGTGATGATATGATATAATTAATTTAATAAATTGAAAGTAATACAAACAACTGGTATAAAAATAAAAATAGATATTTATAAAAAAAACCAACTAAATATTAAAAAATTTATTTGAGATTATGAAATTTTTATAAAAAAATAAATCAAAATTAATTATAAAAATTAATTTTAAATTAATAAAATATACAAAAATAAAATTGAATAAAAAATAACTTAATTGAAAGGTAGAATCTTAAAAAAAAAGGAAAAAAATGGCATTCCTTCACTGATGATATAAGCAGTGAATGAGCTGAGCCCAATTTTATATTTAGTAAAGTAGGTACTATATAGTATAATGACAACGGCAATGAGTGTTGCTGCAGTTGCCTCTCAACTTCGACTTGTCGTGGCCACTAGGGGCGTAAAGTGCGGACTTAAATTTCAAAGTCTTACTGATCTTCAATTAGCGAGTTGAATACAACCGCAAACAAAAATTTAATCTATTGGCTTGGTTGACGCTTTAAAAGGATGCTTGAAAGTGTATTAACAGTTTTTTTATAGTGTTTTTATTTCAAAATAAATTAAAATAATATTTTTTATTTTTTTAAAATTATTTTTATATTACAACATCGAAATAATATAAAAAATAGATTTAAAATAAAAAAATTCTATTTTTTTTTTAAATATTTTCAAAACCCAATACCAAACACTGCGATCAACATTCATGACGGCAATCCCACTCGGGAAATATATTACAAGGCTCGGCTCTCGAGAACAACTGCCGTATAGCCCATCCAATATGGAAGCGATTCGATTGCGATTTCCATAGAAAATTAGGAATCCATAACAGGTATCGCTTCTGGTTTCTTCCTGTTGCACACGGAGCTTTGAAATACATAACAGAATACACGATGAACCTTTGTGTATTCTTGAATATATAAAAATTAGGTTTTTCAGGTTGAGTTGAATGACTTAGCTATGCCTTTGTGATTTGCTTAAAAAAATAATTTTTCTGATAAACAGAGAACTCTTCTATTCTTCTATAAACATGTAGAAAACATAAAAGTTAAATTCAGAGATCGCATATCTAGCTAGCCTATAAATTGCATGGTCTAGCCTGGTTTGACATGGTTTTCAACGATGTAGCTTTGGTTGGATTTGGCTTGCTTCTATATATATATTTTTTAATTAATATAAGTGTTTGGATTAATTTATTTTTATGATTTTTTTTAGATTAACGTGGGTGTTCGGGCCAGCTTGCGCTCACCACGACTAATCCCACAGGTCCTGAAGTTAACGACCATGTAAGCCTCCAGTGGCCATCATATGAGCAACCAAGGATTCGAATCTGAGACTACAGAGGGAATAAACCCCTTAATCCCAAATCTTTACCACTTGATCACTACCTAAATAGTTTATTTTTATAATTTTTAAGGAGCAAACCCCTTAATCCTAAATCTTTACAAATGGTTTATTTTTATGATTTTTAGTTAGCTTTTTTATGGTTTCTAGCCAACTTTCATGGTTGTACCAATTCCGAATTGTAGGGCCGAGTTGCTTTGTAACCAAGTGTAGACATTGAGATTATGTACTTGGTGGAGCAACTGGGGACCAAGCTAGTCCTTCATCGGAGAAAAACATTGTGCCTGTCGGTGCTATCCATGTTTTCTGTGTATAGAAATAAATCATGGGAATGCCATGTTGCTTATTGGTGGATACATCAAGTTATCTGTTATGCATGTTATTGATGATAATTTATCATTAATTTTTATTTTTTATATATATAAAAAATTATATATACATGAAAAAATTGGATGAACAGTCCATGGAACCCATCTCAACATGGATGTTGATGGATTTTAAGCTGAAAAAATATATTTTTTCTTTTCAGAGAAAGTTCTTTTCATTTTTTGTTTTTTCTCGCATCATCAGTTACTATCGGCAGCAAGTGAAACTTCAACCACTCAATTAATTGAGAAATACTATCAGTTGGTTCAAAATGGAAAGGTTTTTTTTTTTTTTTCAGACCATACATGCATTCACACCTTCGCAAAAAATGATTACTAAAAGAAGAAGAAGGAACCAAGAGCCAACAAGCTGGAAATGAAGATTGGAGCATGAAAGCAACGTGAGATATCCCGACCTTTTCATAAATTGCATGTTCTCTTTCTAGTTTGCAGTTCCGCCTTTCCTTCAGCTCCTCCGAGCACTGATCTAGTGGCGTGAAGAGAGGATCCTGGTAGCGGTGCCACAAGCAATCAGCTCATTGTACATCAGAAAGTGGAAATAAGAAAAGAGGGGGCCAGATGTCACGAGAACCGCAGGGCATTTGCTTAAGCATAGACTGTTTACCCACGGAACTACCCAGGATTGTTACTATATTGTTTTATTATTGGATTTTCCACAGCGTATAATCGCTTAGATCTTTCCCGGATGGCGACGATGTAGCCTACATTTGTTCTCGCAACATGAACACTCATCCATTATAATTCAAGCATAACAATCCAGCCACCGTTTTGGGATCACCCGACATTCCAAAGCCCTTTTCACGTGCCATTGACACATTCCATTCTTGTCAATCAGTCAAGGGTGGTGATTTCCCAGTAAAGCCTCTACTCCGCCGTGTTGCTCAATCTTAAATTAGGCACCAGGGAGCTGATTAATTTACAGATCACCGCAAAGGGAAATCTCATTATTTAAACTTTGGTTCTTATAATCTGAAGGAAAAAGCATTTGGTTTTTTTTTGGCAGGAGATAATGTGCTCGCAAAGTCTTTACAAAAGGTGATTTTCCAAGTAATTAAAATATGAATATCGTCTATAATCTTATGGATTTATTCTCTCTTTTTTCTCTTCAATTTATCTAAAAAAAATTCAACTTCCATCCATATCAGGGTACGGGTAAAAACGCAAAAAGGGACCCGCAACGTAAAATCAAAATGATAAGTGTTTGCTCCACCAGGAGAAGGGGAAGATGCAATCAGCCTCTATCCCCTCCTTAATCTATGCTTCTTTAATTTAATTTTTATTATCATTATGTTTTTTTTTTTTTTTTCCAAATTGGTTGAGATGAGCTCAAGTGCTTAAACCTCTTTTGAGAACCGTAAACAAAGTGAATTAACGACGACTAAAACTACGACTCCTTGCTACCATAGCCGATCTGTCTCTCCCAGAAAGCACTTTTCATCTTCCTTTAAATGGCCACATTGCTCCTTCATTAATCACTTCTTCTTTTAAATCTTTAGAGAGAGATAGAGAGAGAGGGAGGGAGGGAAAATAATGATATAAAAAGGGAAGAAAAGGTAGCAAAGAAGAAGAAGATGCAGATGCGGAGATGGAAGGCGGTGGGGTTGATGAGGAGGATACTATCATGCGCCATATGTACAATAGCAATGGTGTCACTCCTCTCCGTACACTTGCACGTATTCCCTCGTCACTCTAAACTCCCTGATCCTTACAAGCTTCCTAATCCCGTAAGTAATGCTAAAAAAAATACCTCTCTCTGTTTTTTCCTTCGTTTTTTAGCGTAGAAAATTAGGGTTTATTATGTTAATCTGTGCCTCGTGTGTTTGATAGGTATCTCAGTCTGCTTATTTTAGTAGGAAGTGCCAAATGTTACTGCTTATTTTAGTAGGAAGTGCCAAATGTGATTTATTTTTTGGGTTTGGGATGGCAACTAACTACCTTAGTTTTTAGTCCTTTTGGAAATAATAATAATAATATATGTAGCAAATTGAAATCAGAGACTAGATATTGGGCAATGAGCAAGAACAGAGGTGGACAAGTGAGTTCACTCCTCCCAATGTGTTCCTAGGCCCTCTCATCCCAACAGGTAGGTCTTATTATATGACCTTCATTCCATTACGTTGTTTGCCAGTTCAAACGGAATTATGGTGTACTTTTTTTTTCTTTCTTGAACACTGATTCATTAGAGAGAGAAAATGGTGCAAAAACAATATGGGATTTATCAGTGGATTGAGTGTCGTAAGAGTTTTATGTTCCTCTAAGCATGCGTCTTTCATGTCTTCACCACTTAAGACTTGACAGTTTCCGGTTTGGCGTACGAATTGTCCCAGACTATGGAAGCCTGTGCCAAATCGTGATTATATGCCTTGCACTCAACCTACTCCAAACTATACCGGTAAGTTTTAGTTTTTATTTTTATTCTTATTTGCATCTTTTCAAGACAATTTGCTTATTCCCTCATTCCTGCTTTGCCTATTGTTTCTCAGCTCCTCCAGAATCGCGAGGTTATCTCTTAGCGCATACAAATGGTGGGCTCAACCAGATGCGAGCTGGGGTACTTCTCTACTGTCCATCTCTGTGTTAAATACACTGTGTTTGAGATTACTGAAATTGTTTTAGTTACTATCTTCCCAAATTCTTTACTATTTCCATCTTATTCTGGAAATGCGCATGTGATTGTGCCGTGCTCTCATATTGGCAACAATACTCCGTATTTTTTTCTTAATTGATTCTTTGTTTTTAATTTTTAACTGGGATTGACAATAGGTCTTTCTTGAATTGCAGATATGTGATATGGTAGCTATTGCGCGTATCATAAATGCTACTCTTGTTGTTCCAGAACTAGATAAAAAGTCGTATTGGCAAGATTCCAGGTCATTTTAGTTCTGTGAGATTTTTACGTTGTCGGCCCCTCTCATGTCGTGATGCCATAGTTTCTTTTCTTCTCTTTTTTTATTGTCTTGCAGCAACTTTTCAGATGTCTTCAATGAAGATCATTTCATCAACGCTTTAGCTAATGATGTAAAAGTCATAAAAAAGCTCCCCATGGAAATGGGTGGTGCTACAAAAGCAGAAAAATATTTTAAAAGCTGGTCTGGTATGGACTATTACCAGGGGGAGATAGCAAGCATGTGGGCTGATTATAAGGTATATCAATTAGAAAGCTCAGTTTCACCTAGTTATGAGATATTTATGATTTCCATCTGTTGGTTTTACTCTCATTTATTATTGAAATTCTAACACAGTTTCCCAACGTAAATTTGTTTTCGCAGGTTATTCTGGCTGCCAAGACTGACTCTCGACTAGCAAATAACAATCTCCCTGCTGATATTCAGAAGCTGCGTTGCCGTGCCTGTTATGAAGCCCTCTGTTTGGCACCTCAAATTGAAGCGATGGGAAAGGTGAAAATATGATTCTTGTATGTGCAATGACTGTTCAATATGATTTTAACTTGCATGGTCAGTGTAGTTGTTGGTGGACCGCATGAGATCATATGGCACTTACATTGCTCTGCACTTACGATATGAGAAGGACATTCTTGCCTTCACTGGATGCACACATGGTTTATCTCCTGCTCAAGCAGATGAACTAAAAAAGATCAGGTAATTTTGCTGCCATTATGTGATAGCAAATTCAATTAAGAGCTCAGGTTTTCTGCTTAAGTAATTTTATCTGTGACTTGCAGAGACGTAAATGATGAGTGGAAAGTGAAGGATATTGATCCCAGGGAGCAAAGATCTAAAGGTTTTTGCCCCTTGACTCCAAAGGAGGCTGCAATATTTCTATCTGCTCTTGGCTATCCATCAAATACCCCTATATACATTGCTGCGGGAGAGATATATGGAGGTGATTCATATATGGATGATCTTCGATCCCGGTATCCTATGTTAATGAGCAAGGTGCGTGTTTCAAATGCCTTGCTTTGAGTACAATGCTAAACTTGACACTTCAGTAAAAAACCATAAGGTTGAGAAAAGAAAAAAATTTAACACCCACATCTGAGTATTCAACCTAATCCACGTTCACAACTAATGATGAGTACAATTGCTTTCACTGATGTTGCCTTGTGCATTTTGTATGCTGTTTTTGTGTTCATCGTTTTTTGTGGATAATCAAAATTGTAGTTTATTTTAAAAAGATTGAGGATCCCACGTAAATACTTACACCATTCATCATATAGGCTATAATTTTTGGAATTTAGTGTTTGTAATCAATTGCTTGCATTGATTTAGCCTTGTAAATTTTGTATGCTGTTTTCATGTTCATCTTTTTTGTATGTGTGAATAATCAAAATAGTAGTTTATTTTAGAAAGATTATGAGAGGATCCCGGTTGTATACTTAAAACCGTAATTTCTTGGAATTTAGTGCTTGTAATCAAGCTCTCTACGAGTCAGACAAATTCCCTTCCCGTTCTTTCTCTATGTCATTTCGTTGCCAATCACATGCATGCTAAGTGTGCATGGATACTTTGTGCTCGCATGAAGACTAATTTAACTGTAAACAGAGCTGCCAAATTTCCAAGCAAGTTGCTCTATGACAAGCATCTTCTTCAAACATCTTGCAGGAAAAATTGGCATCTATTGAGGAGCTTGAACCATTTGTCAATCATTCGACTCAGCTGGCTGCGCTTGATTATATATTATCTGTTGAAAGTGACATATTCATGCCGACATACTCGGGAAATATGGCAAGGGCTGTAGAAGGCCATCGTCGTTTTCTTGGACATAGAAGAACAATTTCCCCAGACAAGTATAAGATATTCTTGTCTATTTTTTTAGCTTTATTTCGATCAATTTACTTGCACTAAGCATCTTCTTTTTGTCCATTAGGAAAGCCCTTGTTCGTCTGTTTGATAAAATAGAGGAAGGAATGAAGAAAGAAGGCAAACTTTTATCAGACAAGGTCATTGAAAGGCACAAAAAACGGTATGTATTTTTAAGCACCCTGTAATCATATTTAGTACCCATAAACCTCTCCACTAGTTGAGGTGCCCACAGGCACTGCACGCCTAGGAGAAGAGGTGAGGTCCTCTTAACACTGCGCAGCTGCAAGTTACCGTGGCACTGCAGGAAACTAATGCTTGTTTGGTGAGATTTTGAGGGTATCGTCTATGGCCATATACTGGTCAAGTCAGCGTTCTATTGAGATTTTGGAATAGAATCCACTAATTTAAATTTAAACTTCGTTTCTCATAATGGTCGCACAGGCAAGGCTCCCCAAGGAAGAGGAAAGGCCCTATTCCAGGAACCAAGGGCACGGATAGATTTCGTTCAGAAGAACCTTTTTATGTAAATCCTTTACCAGATTGTTTGTGTGCGCAATCCCGGAATCAGAACACCTCTGTGATAATCAGGTAGTTTAGATGCTGAAGAACAATTGTCTTCGGAAAAAGATCTGTGTCAAGATAGCGGCAAATTTAATCAGTCACTGTCCGCTGATAGATACTTCAAGCTGGTTATGCCCAGCCACATAGTTAGGTAAGTGTATATCTGGAGTTTAGGTAAGCGGGCGTACATGAAGCTACAGATCATATGAACGGAAAGCGAGGTAAATTTAAAATACTGAGATTAGAAGTTAATTAGGGGATACCATCCATCATCACTGAATCTCTAGAGCAACGTTTTCTCTAATGTATGTATCGTCTCCCAGTGCAATAAAAATGAAAAAATTACTTCATTTCTTCTCCTTCATCGCGATTGTCACCAAATGGCAAACCAAGACTCTGTTCTCAATGTGTGCAATGATTTCTTAGGAACCCAAGATCATTTTCGTTTTTCTGTAATGTGCAGAGACTACATTATTGCAAAAGCCAGGCGAGATAATGGTTGAGATGATGGTTGCTAGCTCCGCCAGTTCAGCCCAGTGCGTCTTCTTGTAAATTAATGGCTCTATTGGCTATAATCTCCAAATTCAGCAACAGAAACCATTTTCATTAAGAGAGAAAATTAGAGTCTCTCCCTGAGGACGAATGTTGTCATCAAGAATGATTACATCCAACGCACCTCTTTTTCATATTTCACGTGCTTCTATTAAAGGGCAAGAAAATTCAATTTCAATGAAGTAGAAACTATCGAGGCCTTCATTAAATTTAGGCACCCTGACAACTCACCAAGACAGCGTGTCTTTTATTTCCTTTCACCCTTTCCATTCTTCTCCTTTGAATGCCAAATGCAGAAACATTAAAAAGTGTCATCAAAATTCATCCCGCCATAAAAATCAAATATTGCAAACAGATACATTTTTCCTAAGTGGATTTAGGAGTTATAAGCTCCAGCCCTCCCATGAACGCCCTCAATGGCCCAGGGATAATAACAGAGCCATCTTCTTGCTGGTAGTTTTCCAGCAGACACACGATCATCCTAGGAACTGCACAGGCCGTTGCATTTAATGTGTGCACAAACTGTGTTGGAGCAAGGCTGCCTTTGCCCTTTTTAGGAGGGGCTGGTGTAGGTTCTGATGGACGGTACCGGATCCCTAGTCGGCGACTTTGATAGTCGATGCAATTTGAGGCACTAGATATCTGCTCAAGAATGAAATCATGTGAGAGAATGCTTGTTATTGCAAAGTCAATGACTATGCAAAAGCAAAAACCATGGTCCACGGGAAATCAACAATGGAGGAGAAAAGAGTGCAATTGTCAAATAAGTTTCAATACCTCACCATACCGTCCTAAACCAGGCATCCATGCCTCCACATCAAATTTGCGGTAAGCAGGTGCACCTAAATCCCCAGAGGCCATATCCAAAGTTCTGCCAGAAAAAAGGAAACCCAAAGGTCATCACAAATACAAAGAAGGAAAACTGTAAAACAAATCATCAGAAGGTTGGTAAGAGGGCCCACTTATAATGTAACCCTAGGGCAGAAAAGAGGTCTTCTTCAATTTTGATAAGCTCCTCATGGTAAGACTCACTCTCCTCTGGTCGGCACAAAACAAACATCTCCACCTTGCTGAACTGGTGAACTCGGTAAAGACCCCTGTGCAAATTTTGCAAACATTATCAGTTTGTGCATTGAAGCAGCAAGTATTATGATTTCCAAGCACAAGACCGTGGACATCATAAAGAAAAAGCATGATCATTGGACTTTTCCACTTGTAGGGAAACTAAACAGTTCTTACTACTGGACTGCAGTTATCAACAATTAGCATGGACATTAGTTGAATAAACACTGATGCTCCTGGATATAGGAATTCCACCATGAAAAATGGAGTATTGATATAAGACAATTTGTATCTATTCAAGGTATCAGACAGCTGTCATACAAATGAATAGAGCCCAGACAACATACCTTGTTGCCATGCCTGCAGCACCAGCCTCTGTACGGAAGCAATGGGAAAATGCCACATACTTTAATGGCAACTGTGTCTCAGCAAGGATAGCATCCATGTGAATTCCTCCCACAGGAATCTCTGCAGTGCCAATGAGGCATTGATCGCTACCCTCGATAGAGTATACCTGTTAATTGTCTGGCATAAGTATCAACAGATCATTATAACTAATTGTGATGCTCTGAAATAACACCAGCTCCAAGAAACCTCAGGACAAAGAAACTGAATTTCTTCCACACCAAACCAATGTCCTTAAGCTTGTGGTACAGAAAATTAAAATGGGAGATGCCCCCAGTAATTTAGCGCTCCATCAGGGATATTGTCATGAAGTTACCACTTCATAGCCAAAATGTTTTAAATGAGAGCATTGTTACAGCTTCATATATGACTATCTGTGTTAAGTTGAATTTTTTTTTATAAATGACTTCTAACACAATTTGGAAACAGCAGTAAAAATAAAATCAACTACAAACCTGAGTATTATCACCACGAGGTTGGAATCCACATTTCTCAACAACAGAGGATCTAACAAGTTCTGGAGTTGTTAGAGGTGTAAATCCCTTTTTCATAACTTCTGAGAGAGTCCAGTTGACAAGGGCCATCTCCAGCATAACTGCTTCATTCTTCAGATAGTAGAATTTTGAACCGCTGACCTGCATGGCCGAGCAAAATACAAAATGCATGTGACAAAATTAGCCAAATCATCTTTCCTTGTCAGCAGGAAGCCCTAGCTATTGAAATCTTTACTTGGGGATTGCATTAAGGTCTGATATAAGAGCAAGTGACAATCTTACGATCTAGGGACAAGCCATTACAGTGACTTGCAAGTAGGGACTCAATCACGATTAAAAGTTCTAATTTAATTAAATGCTAGTGAATGTCTAACAGTTCATGTCTTTATTCTTTATTCTTCTTCTTTTTTTGTTAGTGAAACATAGTACCACTGCACTTAATCAACATGACCTTTTCTTTCAAAAAAACATAGTTCGGTTAAATTGTCCATCAAAAGACCATTCATTCCTGGTGGCATTTAAACTGAAAAAGCTCCCATGAAGAGTTTAAACTAGAGAAGCTCCCATGAAAGCATGCAACAATGGGAGGAAAAACTTCGGTGATCTAAATTAAGCAGAGGATTACCTCTGCTGCTGCATCAAAATCAAAGAGATCTAGTTCTTTCCCAAGTTGAAGGTGATCCTTGACAGGAAAGCCAAAGTCACGTGGAGTACCTGCCTATAAGAGCACGAGAAAATAACTTAAACTTGTAACATGTCCAGCATCATCCCCTCCCTCAAACATACTCTCAAACACACGCTTTGCTAACAACATAATTGTGAACGGATTATGCTATGATCTCATGAAACATCACAGGTACAAACAATGGCGTACTTGTAACTGGATTCAACTTCTTGGTCTTTAGGTTACTAAGAGCAATTGCTGTCTTCGTGTTTTGTTTTATGCAACATTTTCCTTATGAAATAAAAGGAGGCAGCTGAAAAAATTACATACCATCTTTCTCACAGTTGAACTTTCTTCTCCTCCAATCGGAACAAGGGGGTGAGTCAAGTTAGGTATACACTGTGCTTCCAGCTGAAGCTCATCTGTAAGTTTAACCAGATCTTCTTCCAAAGTTGCAAGCCCTTCTTTTAGGTTCTTTCCTAAAGAAAAAAAAAAGGATATTCACACAGTCACAAGCAATCAAAAACCAAAAGAACGACAAAAAGCATGACAAATAGTTCAAACCATACCTTCCTCAATCAGTTCTTGACGCTCTGATATCTCTAGCTTTCCCTTCATCTTGTTTGCTACTGCATTCCTTTCCGCACGAAGCCGTTCAACTTCCTGTCATCTGGAATGACAATTAGCTTTTATTTTCTTCTTAAATATTTAGTACGCACACAAACTACAAACTAGTCATGGACATCATCTCTCATCTTTGCTTCAATGGATATAGAAATTAAAGAAAAAACATTTTTTTATCATCAATGTTTAAAAGAAGGTAAGAAATTGATAAAATAAAATAAATCTGACCTTTTGAACAGCCAACATTTTCTCATAGAGCTCAAGAACAAGCTCCAAATTAGCATTTGAGTTCCTGTTCTTTATATTCAAAGCCACCACGTCTTTGTTATCCCTTATCCACTTGAAATCTATTGCCGCTTTCCATTGCGGCTTCACAACTAGAATCATTCAAATAATAAGTAAAATTAACAAAATTACCTTCCTGCTTGGTTCCTGAGAAAAAATGAAGCGAAATGATGTCATGAAAATTTAACACCTTTATTATCCAAGCTTTCCGTTATAGGCGCTGTCTGGACAGCCGTGGCAGAGAGAGCTCTAACCAGAAGCTTAAATGGATTTCTTTGTGGACATATAACATAGTTATGGCGGGAAAACGGGTTTAGGACTAGGGTTTTGGAGATTGGCTTTAAAATGAAACGTGAAGAAGCAGGAATCGCGGCTAACTTTAGGGTTTGTATAGTTGTCCCTCCAAAATGACACTGTAAACCCATGCTGTCCTCTCTCTCTGTTTTCACTCTCTCTCTCTGTTATCTAGCACCTATAAGTACCGAAGAACATTGCTGATGAAGAAGAAGCTTTGGAGGCTAACAATTTTTTGGGACACTTTTATCTTTTAGTTTTTTTTTTTTTTAATTAAACTAATTGGGCCTCCAATTTTAAGCCGGTGTCGAAGTAAACCCAAAAATAGAACGGCGTCGTTTAAATCTGTGAAAATTGTATTTGCTTTTAAGAGGGATCAGTATGGACCAGTAGGAAGTGGGTATTATAGTATCAGGATCCGAGAGGGTAATGAAAATTCGCATCCTAACCGTTCATAAACCCAAAAAAACACAAAATAACTGACCCATTACCGTCAGATGCCGCCATTTGAAAGCATAGTAGCACTCAATCTTGACCGTCCCTCACCCACGTTGCCCTCGTGATGAGCCTCTATAAATAGTCGACAATCCGTAAATCTAACCAAGATTCCTTTCCTCTTCTCGGAGTTTCGGCAAGTCGTTCGAGGTACGGTTTTCCACCTCTCCACCCCCTTGTTTCAGTGGAAATTGTTTTTGTTGTTTCGTGTTAAATCCCATTTCTTTATTGTTCTTGTTGTTTCTACGAGTTCAATTTGGCTCTTTAAATTCACTAATTTTATTTGTTAATAGATGGCTCGTACAAAGCAAACAGCGCGTAAATCTACGGGTGGCAAGGCTCCAAGGAAGCAGCTCGCCACCAAGGCTGCACGCAAGTCAGCACCAACAACAGGAGGCGTGAAGAAGCCACACCGATACAGGCCCGGAACAGTTGCTCTTCGTGAAATCCGCAAGTACCAGAAGAGTACTGAACTGCTCATCAGGAAACTCCCATTCCAGAGGCTTGTTCGTGAAATTGCTCAGGATTTCAAGACTGATTTGAGATTCCAGAGCCATGCTGTTTTGGCTTTGCAAGAGGCAGCTGAAGCTTACCTTGTTGGCTTGTTTGAGGACACTAATCTTTGTGCTATCCATGCCAAGCGTGTTACTATCATGCCTAAGGATATCCAGCTCGCCAGGAGGATTCGTGGTGAGAGGGCTTAGGTGTTGAAAGCAAGCTGTAATTTCTTATTTTATATGTGTGTGATCAATAATGACTTATAGGCACTTCTAAAATGTTTGAAGGTTTGCTGTTGAATTCTCATTAATCTAATAGCATTGACGTTGTTAAACACTCTTGCCTTTCTCTTTTCTTACGAGTTCGTTTACCGAAGAGTGTTCATGACATTTTGGGGTTGCTATGAAATTTTTTAATTAATATTTTTTAGTTTTAAAATTTTATTTTTAATGTCAACTTAAAAGTTTAAATAAATTAAAAATATTTAAAATCTTTTTAAAACAAAAAAACTTTTCTTTTATATATATATATCAAAAGACTGAGCTTAAGCTTAAGCTTATTATACGAGGAGCAGGAGGAGGGTGGGCTGGGTGTGTAATGATTTGGGGGGAGAGTAAATTCTCATTAATCTAATAGCATCCGTGCTTTTTTAAGGAATGCAAAACCGCCTAGTAGCTTATCGATATGAATTTCCTATTGAACTCACTGATTTAGGTAAGGGTTTCCCTGAGAACATACAAGAACTCACTGGTTTAGGTAAGGGATTCCTTGAGAACATGCTTGTCAGCAAAGATATGCCGAGCAACTTACAGGCACCTGCCGCCACCCCTCTGCTCGTGATTCTAAGCGATGAGCCACCCAATAACAAACTAAGATTGGGCTCAAAGTGGCATTTACTAACGGAGTCAGGTCACGGGAACAGAACTCTGCTGCAAATTGACTTGAAAGACCCAGCGGTGATAGTAGAAGCTGCAGCAATGATTCATGGCAGGGAATGCTTGAATGTTTCAATTTACAAGCCAGCAATCCATTTAGATATTTTTTATGTTTTAAAAAAAATTAAAAAAAAATATTTTTTTATTGATTTTAAATTTAAAAAAATTAAAAAAATTTATTTTTTTATTGATTTTAAATTAATTTTTTTAGTGTTTTAAATATTTAATGTAATGATATAAAAAAATCATTTTTAAAAAATAATAAAAATATTATTTTAATATATTTTTAAATAATAAAGCCCCGCAATCAGATTCCTCATCTGTGAATAACAAAGCAGAACCAGAGTAATACTACCTGCAGGTCCCGATAACAAGACCAAAATGATGTGTTTATCGCTGCCTAAATTAAAAAATATGATCTGTAGGTGCAAAAAAGGTGCTGGGCATCCATGTTTGTGTCTGATATCCAAAACAAGGCCAATTCAAAGCCTACTGAGAGCCTCCTAAGGACTAAATTCATGTTAGAGCAAGGAAGGGTCAAGCAACTGATAGCCATAGCCTTGTTGAAAGAGTGAGAATTACAAGTCAATTGGAGTAATTTCCAGATTAGCATTAACACTGGTTAATTAGCATGTTGTCAGGTTCGAAGAGAGATAATTCGTTTATAATTAGCAAACGAATGAAGCTTCACCAACATCTTGTGCTTGGTTGCAATAAGGTGTGTTGTAACTTTCAGAATTCGAATACATTAGCTTCAAGAACATGAATTTTTAATTGCTAAAATAAGGTTTGTGTGTCCATGTTAGGTCACAGGAAAGGCCCTTATGCTTGATGAAATCATAAATTACGTGCAGTCATTGCAACTGCAAGTTGAGGTAAATTAATATATATTTGTGGAAATGAACAATCCTCATCTTGTTTGAAAATTGAAGCTCCTTGCCTAATCAGTGTCCAAGAAAACAGCCAGCCAGCATTGTATAATCTTTTCGTTTCTTCAATTCGGGGTTTTCTATTTGCAAACAAATCTTGTTTATTTTCCTAGGTTCCGCGCAAGGCAGCCCCAACAACAGGAGGGGTGAAGAAGCCCCACAGATACAGACCTGGAACTGATGCTCTTCATGAAATTCACAAGTACCAGAAGACTACTGAGCTCCTCATCAGAAAACTCCCATTCCAGAGACTTTCACAGAATTTCAAGGCTGATTTCCGGTTTCAGAGCCAGGCTGTTTTGGCCTTGCCGGAGGCAGCTGAAGCATGCCCTGTTGGATTGTTTGAGGATACTAATCTTAGTGCAATCCATGTCATGCGTGTTTCTATCATGTCCAGGGATGCTCAGCTTCCCAGGTGAACCCGTGGTAAAAAAAACATAAAACCTGTGGGTTTTCACTTTAGGATTTTTCTCTTGTTTTTTACCTTTTCTTTCGGTTTTTTGTCATTTTTTATCAGTAGAACAGACAAATCTTTTATAAGACTGATGCGTCAGGACGTGTTTAGGGCATAGCATGGGTGGAGGTATTAAATTCTCTTTAATCTAATAATGATGGTTGTTATTTGTCAATGCTTTCTTTTGGTGATTGCAGTGAACTTTTAAATGATATTTTTAAAAAATATTTAAAATATATATATATATATATATTAACATATTTTTCTTTTCATTATCAAAACATTAAATCATAAAATAAATATTAAAAAATTATTAATTTAATTTTTTTAAAAACAAACATACTTTTAAAAAACATCTCAAATGACCTCATTACTTGTAATTGAACTGCTCGTAGCGCAAATAATCAATAAAGAGCTATGGCTTTACTTGTAGTTTGGTATTTTAATTATGGGTAATATTTACACGTGATTATAATTTTTTTATTTGGTTAAGTCAAAACTATATTTTTTTTTATAAGACTCACTTTCATGTTTACAGGAAGCAACTCTTAGTTGCTTGTTGCGTAGAGAAAACCCACTAAATAGTGAAAGTATGTTTTATTATTCTGGTTGCACTAAATCAGGTTTAAAATTAAAAATATATTGAATTGGGTCTAATTTAATAAAATAAAAAATATTTTTTTATTTTTAATTATATTTTATTCAAAAAACTAGTTTTAAATATTATTCAATGACATAAAATAAATTACATAGAAATCACTTAATAACATAACATTTATAAAATTTAATAGCAATTTCAATTTTGTTCTTAATTATATTTTACCTGATATAATTATACTCTTAAAAAACTTATAAAAACTATAATCCATATCAGATGTATTTTATTTGATAGTTAAATAAAACAATAAAAAATATTTTATATAAAGTATTATTTATTTCATGATGTAATAGTAATTGTTAAATCTACAATATTTAAATTAAAAACCACCAATATTAATATATATTTT
The DNA here is from genome assembly GCF_000495115.2 of Populus euphratica. NCBI lineage: Eukaryota > Viridiplantae > Streptophyta > Magnoliopsida > Malpighiales > Salicaceae > Populus > Populus euphratica. Next base: position 532,817 of record NW_011499849.1, on the reverse strand, counting down.
TTAAAATTATTTTATAACCTTAATTTTAAAAACATTCTTAATAAAATATATTAAATTATTTTTTATTCAATCTCAATTTCAATCATAATTTTAATCAAACATATACTTTTACAAATTAATTTTAACTATAAATACTTTTTATAAAATAATTTTTTTAAATTACAACCATAATAATTATCAAAATATCGTCCCATTTTTAATAAAGTAATCAGAAATCAAACTTCTCTGACCTGGATAAGGGTCCCTGCGAGATGAGCTGATGCATAATTATCAGATGCTGATTCCATCAGCAGAAAAATGTTCTCTGACCTGGATAAGGGTCCCTGCGAGATGAGCTGATGCATAATTATCAGATGCCGATTCCATCAGCAGAAAAATGAAGTGACATTTTAAACCACTTAGCAACAGATCTATATACGAGAATCCGATTCGACTTTGCAATTTTTTTGTTTGATGGATGTACATAAAACTTTTAAGCAGAATAAAGCAGCAGCACAGCACCAAACCATAAACTTGATAGGCGAAATCCCGCAGGCAATGTCTTTCTTGAGTAATCGAAGGGAAGTATGTGTTATTAATATCCAATTCAAGATTCTTTTGGGTTTTAAACTGTAATGAGTATCTGTTACATAACAGTTGAAGCAGAAAAGAAACGATGGGAAAAAGTAAGCTCCAACTTAAGATGGCAATAAGCCTCGCAAGCAACACATTCTTCGTGTTCAGACTTGAGCTTATTTCTAATAAACAAGACAAAATTTCTTATTAACTTACTGACTCGGAAAGCACATTCCGTGAGAAAAACACCTCTCATTAAAGGTACTAACTTGTTGATGGAAACTTCGATTTTGCAGCAGAAAACAAACTGCATGGCAGTCTTCAAACAGGTACCTCCTACAGAGGACCCGGAAATGTGCCATTCTCCCTTTGCTCATTCCATCTCTCTACCTGCCACACGATAACAAACCAAAATTAGGCTTACATAGCATTAATATAACATGTCAGGTGACAGACAAGAACGTAGATGCCATTTCAACCATAAAATTAGTATTATGATCTGCAGCAGTGATTCATGGTTGGGGAATGCTCGGCTCAATAACCATCTAAAAAGCCAGCATCACTATGCAACCCCAAGCATAAAAGAGAAGCTTAAGCATAGTAGCCAAAAATGAGATGCCTCGTGAGCAAAGCACTGCTACCAGAATGATCAAGGAGAGAATTTGCGAGTGGCACTTATTGAAGCGCTTACTGCCTAGATTAAACAAAACAAAACATGGATTTGTAGATGATGTTGACTGACAGTGATGGAGTTGGCTGCTGTCTGATAGGGACTTTTATGGAATATAAGCCTGTTTAAGTATATGATTTAGATAAGTATTCAGTGCTACACTGCGGGTTGACATTATTTATTTCTAGAGTAAAAAAAAATATCATTATGATATATGCGTTTCCAAAAAAACAAAAAAAAAACTGAGAATCAAGTCACTGATTGAATAATAAGCTCAATTAATTTTAAAAAAATTATAAAAAGCTCAGTTAATTTTAAAAAAAAAATTATAACAGTAAATAAAATGAAAAAAAATGATAGATAAAAAGATCAAAAAAATTGATCTAAACCCATCTGGATTAGAATGCCAAATATGCAATTTAGTCATAATATTAGGATAACCTTATCAAAAATAAATTAAATAAAATCATAAAACTCATACATATATTAAAAAAAAACTAATGTTGAAGGCCAAAACTAAAAAAATTGCATTTAAAAGAAAACAACTAATAATAAAAATCTAAGTCAAATCAGGTTAACTCCTAACCCCACAATCATAACCATAAGATTAAGATAATATAGAAAGAAAAACTAAAATAAAAAGTAAGAAAATCAATTATCAATTAATCAAATATTGAATAATAAAATTGATTTTTTTAAAAAAAAATCAAATGTTGAAGGATCTCATCTGACAAACAAAATTAAAAAAAATTAAATGAGATCATAATAACCCTATAAAAAATAAAATTAAAAAATATGAAGCTCAATTTATAGCAAACAAAATATTAAATGACGAGATTGAAAATAAAAATATAATTAAAAAAAACTCAACTCGAGATCACTCAAGTTAGCATACAAAATCTACGATTTAGTTGTGATACTAGGTAACCTCATCAAAAACAAATTCAATAAAGTTATAAAGCTTATTTATCAAACAACTCAATATTAAACGGTGAGATAACCCAACTGATTTCAAAAGCAATAAAAAATCCAATAAAAAAATAACATAGCTAATTTCTAATTCAATAAATGTTGAAAGATGGAAAAAAAAAATATGAGCTAAAAACAAGTAAATTCAGATAAATCTTCTATACCTGAGATAATCTCTCAAATTCACAATTTGTGAAATCCTAGACTTATGTTCAATCAAAAAGTTCAATTCTCAACCAATTTAATATTAAAGGATGAAACAATAAAAAAACAGTTTAAAAAAGTTATCAAAGTAAAAAAAATCAATAAAAAAATTAAAGATCAAATCTGATAAAAAACAAACAAAGAGTTATGAAATCGCAAAAAAAAAATTAATTTTAAAAATTATCACAAAAAACAAATGACAATAAAAAAAATAACAATAAAATATAACGTATAAGAAAATTAAAGAAGGTTGAATTAAAAAGAAATTCAATTTTATAAATTATTTTATATAAAAAAAAGGATCAAATCTTAAAATAAAAATAAAATAAAGGGCTGTTTTCAAATTTTAAAAGGCCGGAAACGCAAAATGACGAGAGATGGGGAAAAAGCTATTGGTGCGAAACCAAGGGTCCATAGGCCATTCACGCAACTACATCATGGAGGAGTCGCCATGAAGGCAACGTTTGGTTACTTAATGACACCATAAAAGGGTTGCTCATTTGCAGCAACACCGGCATCAAATAAATTTTTTTAATAATATTTATATTTATTAAATTACCAAATAAATCCTAAGTGAAACTAACTATAACAATATAAGGACAAGAATGCCCTTGGATAACAACTTAAGATTTTTTTATTTTAAAGGTAATTAAATCACTTCACTATGCTTAAAAAATTACAAAGACAAAAAAAATCCTCTAAGTAAGTTTAATATGTTTTTTAAGGATAATTAAGTTCTTTTAGTGTAAAAAAAGAAAAGCGATCAGACCTACTTGTTCGAATACATTTATAAATGACCAAGACATGTTACCCCTGATACAAAGGCTGTTGGGTTTTTTAGAATGGCAAAATAGCCATATCTATAGTGAACTTGCGACTTGGTGCATCTGAATGGCTGATGACTTTTAGTTTATTCATTTATTTATTTAATTTGATGCGCCTGTTTACGATGAGGGAAACGCCATTGTCTTTTGCATGACAGCAAGTCATGTTGACATAAAAAAGATAGAAAGCCTGACTAAAAGTGTAAAGATGAACCTTATAGAGTCCCTAAAGGTAAAACCCTGAATGCCAGGTGCCGGGGGTTTAAAATGTGATGAGAGCAATGATTTTCAGGACGCTTAGCACACAAATTGGGACACCAATTGACATGAAATTTGGAGTTCAAAAATTTCATCCTGGATAGCAGATTCAAAGCTAATGCTCAATCAGATCAACAAAGGAGTCAACAGTGTGGATTTCAATGCACCTTTGGACAGACAAATCTGGAGTTGAGCAGAGGACTTGGTTGTGAGAGCACAGTATATTAATCTTAAAGGTGATGTTTACGCTCATCCAGTTGAAAACTAAGATTATGTCAAGACTTTAGATTTTTCTTTCTTCAACATCCATGACATGATGGTGATATCCACATAACATGAAGATTCTTAACCTAAAGACTTCTATGCTAGATATACATTATTCGACATGTAAGAGCATTAAACAGCTTTTGAACAGCCTGTGCGGTTGAAAGTAAAAAATAATATCATACTCCTTAGTATATTGAAGATCTCAGATATACGTACCCATTCACTAGGGCAGAGAGAACGATAATATTTGGCAAACTTATCACACTCTGAAGCACCTTCACCCTTGGCAGCTACGCACCTGGAGAAAATCACAAGAATCAATGTTTTATCTTGGAAGAAAGAGCCAATGTCAAGTCGGAAAAACAGTGACAAAAAAAAAAAGATAACGTGATAAAAAAAAAAAGAAGCATCGGCAAGGTTTCACTCACCGATGATATTCAATGTATCTGGTAAAGCAGTGCCTTGTTTGATTTGTGGTTGGGAAGCGGTAATCAGCTGGTGCTGTCTCAAGCTACAGATCAACAAGGCAATCCCAACACGGAATAAAAATATGGGAAGCACAGATATGCAAGTTGAATGAATATGACAAAATTATGCCATCATCAAGCAGAATATCTTTATACATGGTTACCTTAATCTCCTTCTTCTCTTCCGCAGCTTCTTCTCCTGAGTTCTCTTCTGTAACTTCATTGGTCTCTTCAGAAGCGGCAGGAGCATCTTCACTGCTGCTTTCATCAGTAGAGGGAGCTTCGGTGCTTTCCTCAGTGGCAGCAGGAGCATCTTCAGTTTTTTCTTCAGCAGCAAGTGGTGGTGCTTCCTCAGCTTTCTCCGCGGCCTCCTCAGAAACAGCAGTCGCTGGCTTCTCCTCTTCTTTTACTTCTACAGGTTTTGAAACCACATCTATCTTCTCTTCTTTTCCCTTCACTTCGTATCGCTGCATATCAAAGCATGAGATGAAAGAGGATAGTCGGTATTAATAGCATGCCGATGCAAAAAGAATTTGTTGAGCATGTGAAATGGCCAAAGGGTTGAAGGTTTAAACATCTGATCACACTTCAAACGATGCACTTGTATAGGTTACTGGAAAAAGGACGTTTACATGTCAAGTTCTAAAACGTAGAGACGTTACAAGTAATTTTTCTAAAAGAATCAATCTTTTTTTACAGATCAGCTTGCAACGGAAAAGCTCAAAACGTATGAACTGGTCAAGCTGCGGGTGATTTTAAACTTAAGTAGGAGCCTATATTGAGATCAACCAGACTGCCTCACTCAACTTTTAAACTAGTGTTGATCTCTTGATGAAGCTCAAGCTTAATGGGCATCACAAAACACAACAACAAGGCTGAGACATCAATCCATTGGGTCACAATCCTACACTAACTTATTCTTTGCTACTTCAATTCGGCAATTGAAACATACTCACAGGTCCAGTAGAGAAGGCATTCACTTTTGACAAAACAGACAGAACTTGGTACCAAAAAATAAAAATGCAAGTTTCATTGACATTATTAGCATAAAGAAGAACACTATTGAGAAAATATTTCACAGCAAAACCTCGTCAATTGCACATCCCTTGTGCAAAACACATATTTTTGCATAACCTATAACAACTACAAATCGAAATCATCATCCTCCCACAGACCAAAAGAATTAATCAGAATCAACCATCGAATTTCACCTTCATGATTTAGAACAAAACCAGAAAAAGAAAAATATTTTAAAAAAAAATCAGATAATTAATCAAGCGCAAAATTATCCTCAAAGAAGTCTCATTTTCTCTGACAAGTTTCTATGTTAAATGAAAATGAATAAGGATCCAAAATAAATCCAAGCTAGAGAGACCTCAGATAGTGTCGGCGTTTCGGTGGCCATTTTTGTGTAAGAAGAAGCGACAGCTTTGCAGTTGAGTTGGTTCAACAAGAGCGAGCGGCCAATCAAGGATGTCGAGAAGAGAAACAAAGTCAGCGTTTGGGTTAGTTCTGAACTGCCTGACCTCACCACTCACCAGCGGCTTCTTTCACCGCGTTGCAGTGCGAGTAAAACTTGGTGCAAGCTGAGGTGTAAACTTGCAATAAAAAGTCCACTCATTGCAAGCCACGTTTCCATTTCACGGTAGTGAAAGATAGCTTTTGGAAGCTACTGGCTGGCTGGCTCGGCTCAATTTTATTTTTCTTGGACCGATGAAGGAGGGATTGAGATGAGAACTGGGCCGAGCTTAGAGAGATTAATCTCGACTCAAAGAAATGTAAAAGAAAAGGCTCGTAGAAATGTTTCAAGTCCATCATCATCATCAATTTAAAAGAATTGAAAAATAAAAATAATGGCTCATTAAATAATACACATAGATAACAAAGTGCCTCCCTTAATATCAATGAATAGTCAATCTAAAAAATCAATACTCATATGCTATAAATGCTATATATGATGTAAATTAATATATTAGATTTGTCCAGATGACAAGTAATAAGATGATAAAATAATCAAATTTCATTGAAAACTAAATAATGCAATAAACATGAATAAAGATGACTGGGATGGTGATGCTAAAGTTCAGGCGACACATGAATAACAGGAAAGAAATCAGAATTGGGCAGAAAAGACAGAGCATGAAGGATATGAAGTCTATTTTTAACAGTGTTGAAAAGGAATGGTAGCTTTGGAAATACAATTATTGATGAGACAAAATGACCATAAAATTCAAAAAACACATTATTATTGGTAGCAGACTAACATATAAGGAGCAAGGATTTTGTTATATTAGAAACATGTAAGATGAATGATAAATCTAAGGTGCAAATAGGTGTGTGAACATGAGAATCACCAATAGTAAAGATTAAAAGACTATTACCACCCCATACTTAAAGTGATCTAAGTCACAATATCTCTCCACGTATAAAAGGCTAATAATATATGAAGAGACATGACGAGTGGCTCTAATACATGAGTGTCAATTAAAAGAATCTTAACTAGTAAAACTAGTAACAAAATCTATTAGGATTATCGAGTTCACATAGCCAACAAGCCATAAGCTCTTCCTACCTCCAAACCAAGAATTATTGATACTTTCATTGTTGGTCTCAAAAGGGCAGAAGATGGCCATGTGATATTAACTACCACACAATTGACATCACGAATGAGATTGTGGAGTGGTATGCTCTTAAGGCTACTGAAACTCAAAATACAGTAGGGATTATGGATTGAATCATGATCATATCATCGATGACCCTGCACAGTAAAGAGAGTCGTGTCCAAGGAGTTACTGGTTCAAGGGTCTTAATTCCACTGTCTTATCAAATAGAAAGATTCTAAAAAATATTTTTGTTGATAAATTCAGGACTTAGATGTAAATTTATAGATATGGTTTGAGTTGGTCAAAGGATTTGGATGCTAACATTGTAGCATGTATGAATCCTTTAAAGATTTTCTAATTTTTCATGCACTCGCATGATAATACTTTAGAACTCAGTGAGCAGGATTTATTGAAAGGAATGCCAAAATTAATCTTCACAAAATGTGCAACAAGGAAATAGAGAACTTTGAGAAATTTTTTAATACATTTTCCACTCAACATCTATCTATAGGACTTGTAAACCAAAATATTAATTACTCATTATTTATGAATATTTTTATTAATTATGATGAATTTTCATAATTAATCAATGAATGTTTATTAATAAATGTTCAAAGTTCATGAAAATTCACAAATACATTAATTCTTATTGCATCAGAATTTATATATTGGTTCATGTAACCCAGGAGCAAACTCATGAGCTCATAATTCTACTATCCAATTTACAAAATTATTTTGGGTTTGAAAAAAAAATTTAATAATAATTTTTCATCCATCTTTAATTGTTTCTTAAAAAAACATATTAATACTTCATTTTAAAGTATTCATTTTGAATTATATATATATATATAAAAAAAAAAAACAATATAGTTTCAACTCTAAATATGAGGGGACCTCGTATGTAATCTTTAATTTGATCTTAAAATTATTATAAAACAAATTTCAGCAATCCCCTGTGTAAAAAAAAATTATCTTATCAGCACGAAGACTCAAAGACTTGGTAAAATAAAGGCACAGGGAATGCTATCATATAATTTGCTTATCATGTTAAGGATGATTTACGAACAAGACAAAACAAATTGCCTGCCTTCATGGAATCGAAGGATGATTATCGACTATCTAATTTTCGCATGCACGTATAAAACTATGTTGTTCTGGCTGCTGCATATTTAAGATTCTCGATGCCCATTGACATAGCCCTAATAATCCAGCCTGAAGTTACATTAGTTTTCTCGAATTCGTGTTCTAAGAAAATATCATTATTGAACGTAAGAAGTGCATTTCACCTGTGAATTCATAGGATTCTCCTCGATTTTGAAAAAGGGAGAGTGGAGATTTTTTAAATGATTTGTGGGAAAAGAAATTTGAAGGATGCAATAAAAACAAACAAATTTACAAAAGTTTTTGATGTATTCTGACATAACAGTATCTTAGTACTGCAATGAAACAAACAAACAAGAGCTTCGATATACTCTGATGTAACAGTTTATTTCACGTTTGGCTGGTTATTTAATGTTCATGGTTTTACAACCAGCCCATTTTCATGAATAGAGCTCAATTATAATCTGTTTGTTTGCCTGTCAATTATTATTCGCGAAGGGCCTCGAGAGTCTTTATAAGAGGAATAAACGCACCTCAAAGCGACAAACTGGTAGATGCGTTGCGTGCTGTGCTTGGGTAGCAGCAAATTATTATCTGGACGAGATCGTGCACGAAAAAACTAGGCAAGCATGTAATTATGCGCACTTGCTCTGGCTGTTTTGCTTGTCCCCGCCATTACGAGACATAACTTTCCAATACGAATTTGATTGGCCTCGAATGCAAAGAGAAAAATGCTTCTGCTGCTGTCGATGAAGCCTGTGTGTGCATCCTAAAAGAACTCCGGGACTTGCAGCCCTTGCTTCTTTTAACCACCAAAAAATTATGTACCTCGTGAAACAGGAAAAAAAAGAAAAAGAAAGAAAAAAGAGTCATGGAATTATTAGCTAGTGTTAAAGTGCCTCGCATGATAAATTGTTTCGTTTGGTTGATTTGAATAACTGGATATGTTAACGGGCAAGAAACACCTGATTGGGTTAAAAGCTTTAACGTCTTTGTTGACTAAAACAGTGACTCAGTACACGCTTGACTGCTCAATAATCTTGCCATGTCATCTTAAAACTATATACACACAGGATTCGCGGCCAGCGCTTTGCAGACTTTATAAATCTTGTCTAATTTTTAAATCTTGGAATTTATAAAATCTTAAATTTAAATTAAATCAAAGAGTTCAATTCTTAATTAATTTAATTATAAAAAATAAAATCATAAAAAAGATAAAAAAATGAACTGGTAGCACAAACACAATCAATAAAAAACCACTTATACATGAAAAAACCAAAACAATATAAAAAACGGCAAAAACTACAAAGTTGAAAAAAATCATACAAAAGAAAGATAAGAAAAACAAAAAACCTAATCACTAATGATATATATTAAATGATAAAGCTAAAAAAAACATTAACTTTAAAAAAAAAAACAAAAAAACTCCAATAAATTTTCTAAATCTAGACAAACATCTCAAATACACAACCTATTAAATTCTAAACTTAAATTTAGTTGATATGTTCAATTTCTAACTAATGTCATATTGATTGGACAAAGTAAATCCAACAAAAATAAACAATTAAAAAGATTCTAGAAAACCTAGATTATTTTAAAAATTATTGAAAATCTCATAGAAAACATGCAAACAGAGATAATTTTAAAAATTTATTTTAAATAAAACAAAAGGTAATCAAAACAATAATAAGAACTAGAATAAAAAAGAAAAGAAAAAATAAAGCGTTTTGAAATATAAAAAGAATTATAACTATATAAATTGTTTTAAAAAAATATTTTGAACACAGGAGGAAAAGACCAAAAAAAAATATAAATCTAAAGAATTAGCCATAAAACCTAACAAATAATGATAAATAAAATGACCCGGAATGATACGAGATAACTAAATTATTTTTAAGTCCGATCAAAAACCCCAAAAAATAGGTTAAAAATATAATCAGTATTAGTTGAATAAACAATGAATGATGAAAACAAGGGGGAAAGCTCAGACAAAAAAAACAAAAACCAAACAAAATCAGAAAAACATTTTAAATCTGATTGCATCTTAAAAATTTGCAATCTTTAAATCTCTACATTTGAATCCAATCTTGAAGTTTATTATAAACTAATTTTAAAATCTTGTTAAGGCAACCATACTAGCGACCAAATAAATAGAGATTAAGATTGACATAAAAAAATATCAAAAGAAAATAATCATAAAACAAAATTAATTTTTAAAAAGATTATAAAAATCATAATTAAAAGGATAAGGAATAAATTTGAAAGATAAAAAAGTTTAAAGTGGATAAAATTAAAAAGGCATATCAATTTTATAAACTATTCAAAATAAAAAAATTATAATGAAAATAAAAATAATTAAATATAAAAAATTAACAAATTAAAAATTTATTCTTGAAAATTTAAGAGGTCATCATGAAAAAATTTAGATGGAGAAGAAGAGAAAAATGGAAAAACAAAACTTTTTACCAACGTTAAACTACTCTAAATCCTGGAACACGTGTCAAACGAATACTTTGAATGATGATCTGATTGACACAAGAATTGTCTACCCTACAGTGTATATATTGCACATTTCAACAAATATTTTTTAAAAATAGTATTTAATACATGGGAATTTTTATAATATCTCTTAAAAAACCTCTAAATTTACAATAAAAACAAAACTAACATAGACTAACAATAACAAAAAATTATGAGAAAACTATATTGTTCTTGTTTTAAAAATATCAAAGTAATTATATTATTTTAACATAAATAAAATGATCAAAACACACACGGGTGAAAAACATTGAATTTTTTTATTCTAAGGCTCGAGCGGTAATTTTATGGTGCAAAAAGAAAGAAATAATAAATCTAACACCGTATAATATGTTAAAGACAGTTGTATTATGGTAAAAAAACAATCTTGCCAGAAAATATGCTTTAATAGTTTTTTTTAATGAAAAAATTGTAATTATACTATATTATAATCTGTATCATGCTTCCCAGTTAAGAATTACAGTAAAGTCTTGAAAAATCAGAGTTTGATAAGCTACGATATGGTACCTGTAATCATGAACATGTGAGACAATACAAGATAAAAAAACATTTTAAAAATAATAAAAACACAACATATAAGAAATGCATAATCTATTATGTCATAATGATTATCCATAATTTTTTCTTTTTATTTTTTTTCCACCAAATTTTTTTATTCTCGATTTAATTATTTCATATTATATTGATTTAAGATTAAATTTAATGTTTTATTTTAATTGATTTACTTTATGGATTCAATTTTAAACTGAAAAAATATCCAGCCTTTTTTTCTCTAATAAATAAAATGCTTATCTCAACTTCTTGATTTAATTTTTTGTTTTTAAGTTTTAATTGGACTCAGTAAATTTATTATTTAAATATATATAACTATCAATTCATTTTATTGAGTACATATATAAAATTTTTAGTTTGTAATTAATTTTTTCGGATATAAAACATTAATAACACCCATGTGTTTTTTTTTTCATTGAAAAAAATATATTTCATCACACAACATAGCACTAAAAATCAAGCTATATATATATATATATATATATATATATTATGATATGATACTGTCATGGATATTTTTAGATTGGTCCCAACTGTAAAAGTTATTTGATTTTTACTATTTAAATCTAGTTTTTATATCAAAATAAAAACTTGAGTTTATATATATATATATATAATCTAATGTAAAACATACACAGGTAGCCATCACCATATCCGAAAAAAGAAAAGAAAAAAGAAAGATACGGAGGGCTGATAAAAGTTTGGGAAACAGGGGTGCTGGTTGGTGATGAAAGATGATACGCCAACCCCTTTTTGCAGCCTTGATCTCTAAAGTCACGATGATGCCATCTCCGTTACTGAAATTTGCTGTCCGATTCACATCCTTCTGTAACGCCAGTTTGACCGGCAATAGATAATTCCAAGAGATATAATAATTATTTCGTTCGACAAAACAAACAGCATTAACTACACTCATGAACGATGGCAAATACGGAAACGTTTGGTAACGTGCTTAGTTGCGCATTTTCAAAAATCTTGATTTTTTTATCTATTTATTTTGTCTTTTCAGTTGTTCTTTTACACTGATAACAAATTTATATCTTAAGAAATAAAACAAAAATATTATTTAATTTTTTTTCCCTAAAAGTAATTGCCAATGCACTGACCCTGTCTGGAACTGAGACTTAGCACGTTACTGGTCAAAATCTAATTTTTTTACTTTAAAGATCCCTTGGTAACTGAGTTGGGAAAGATACAGCCATTAAACTCGGACCTCCCCGGTTGATTTTATTTCCACCCAGTCACGGTGGCACCTTCATGTTTTTAAAGAAGAAATTACATCGTAATCACGTTATTCATAGTTTGAAAATGTGACTCCATCAACAATGGAAGAAAAGAAAAGGAAAGGCAAATCACATGGAGCCGCTGGATCAGTCAAAGGAGCTGCGACGAGCAAGGACATAACAATTTGATTAATTTTGGGTGGGAGTGAAAAGTCCAGAGACAGGCCCTGTTCCGAGTATCGATGGGGCCTACTTTGAAAAAAAAAGGAGAGAGAAAACAACAAGCATTGTTGACGTCGGCATTCTTACAAAAATAAGATTAGATACAGAATTGGTATTTAGCGGTGCATAATAATAATAATAATAATAATCTCTCCTGATAGAGAGATGCGTGCCTTCTTTTACGGGTCGTGTCCTTTCTCTTCTTTTAAGCCTCCAGAACCAATCAGTAAAAAGCAAAAGGAAAGACCACATTATAAACAAACTCCCATACACACACACACACACACACACACACACACCCCTTTACCGCTTTCCTCTCCCCCACTTGCAACTGACTGTCATCTGTTAGTACGAGGGGTGTTCTTGACATCCCACCATGGTTTTTAAATTCTTTTTGGACAATAAGATGGTTCGATGAAAATCACAGATATGTGCGGCTTTGTAATTTCAAGGGAGACGAGATAAAAGAGGGAAAGGAAGAAGAAGAGATTTTGTAATCACATTAAAATTTTAATTATTAAAAAAATACTCGATGAAATAAATATATAATATTTCTTTTGTAATGTTATGCGTTCTTCTAATCAAATGTTTTCTAATGATACCGTTGTCGTTTTCCCCTCCTTGTATCTTCCCACTCATACCAGGAGGATTACACGTCATTGTTAATCTGTGAGTTGTTTTTCCTTTTTAATATAGTTGAAAAATACTTTCGGCTGTCTAAATTTTCTTTTGGAAAATAAGATAAAAATCGTAGTCTCTAAATGTGAGATTTTAAAATATCGTACTTGGTAACTGCTGTTGTTCCCGGATTGTGTTTTTTTTTTTTAAAAAAAAAAGAATAATAATAATTCGATTAATGCTAATTTCACAATTCTTGGGGTTAATTTTCAAAAAAATATATTATAATCTGTGTGACCCTACAGCTACCCAGCCTAAACACCTCTTTTGAAGTCTGCCACAGAGAAGAAGATAAGAGCTTCCCCACAGAAACACAAACAGCAGCAGCAGCAGCTTCCACTTGCACGCGCATATACATGATATTTATTACCAGATCATTAGAATAGATCTAGAAAGAAAGAGAGTGGTTTTTTGTTTCTCCAATGGATAAAAGCTGTCAATCATCTGGTGATCCTACAATCACCAGTGGTAATAGCAGCACTCACAACACCGCCATCGACAACAACAGAGATCACTATCTCAAACACCTCAACAAACTCTCTCACAAGATCTCCAAACCCCCAATCACCACCACCACCGCAAATATAAAAAAGGGCCCCTTCGATCAACCCTGTCAGCAGCAATCACAAACGCAACTATCTCAGCCATCATCACTACAGCAACAAAATCAAAATCTGCAGGGGCATCAGCAGCAGCAGCATCAGCATCAACCGCCTGTTTACAATATAAACAAGAATGATTTCCGTGACATGGTACAAAAACTAACAGGATCTCCAGCTCATGAGAGATTCTCCACACCTCCACCCATACACCCACCCAAACCTCAAAGCTCTCGCTTACAACGTATTCGTCCTCCGCCCTTGGCTCACGTTAGCAACCGCCCTCCTCCTTCGCTGAACAGCACCATCCCACCTCCTCAACAACCACCCATGCCCACCGTACCAAACCCTAACCCCTCCGCCTCTGCCACAAACAGTTTCATCCAACGGTCAACGGCACCTCTCTCCCCGTTACCGCCATTCCCGGCTGTTCACGCGGCGGCGGAATCGCCTGTTTCTGCTTACATGCGGTACCTCCAGAACACGATCTCTGCTGTTGATTCTAGCAAGCAGTTCTCGGGATTCTCGCCGCTGGCCCCGTTGGTTTCACCTCGATGGAACAATCTGATGGCTCCACAGCAGCAATTTGCCATGCCACCCCCGCAACAAGTAATGAACCCCTCGCAGTCAGCAGGGATGGTCGCACCACAGCCGCAGTTTCAATTGCCAACGTCACCGCTGCCATTTGGATGCATGAACTCTCCGCGGTCTCCTTATCCTCTGCTTTCCCCGAGTTTGTTGCTTTCGCCATCTTCATTTCCTCTCTCACCAACAGTGCCCGTTACTAGCCCTAGATGGAGAGGTCTTTGAAAGTTCAATTAATTTTATTCTTCTCCAGGTAAGCGTGATTGTTATTATTATTAATAATACGAACAGACCTTGTCTTTTTAGTTTGAGGGTTAGGGATTTTAGATTTATTTACCTTTTTATTATTATTATTAATAGCTGTTGTAAATAGCTGGGGGTTTAAATTTTCTCGATTAGACAAGTGTTTAGCGCTGGTTAATTAGATATTATATCAAAAGATATTTGAAATAGGAAAAGTTATTTTGGTGGATAATCAAGGTGCAGGTGGTAAACCATTAGAATTTACTGAATTATAGTTGGCATATGCTGCTGCTGCTGGGATGACCATGTGCTGAATTATAGTTGGTATATGTCGCCGTTTGCTCCAAGTTTATTTTTGTTTGATTTTGGATGACACTGAATTTCCATTTCTAGTAATTTATGAGTTTAAACCTGTTATTATAGATGGCCCTCTTGGATGTAGGACAGCCTTTCTTCTGCTTACGTTAACCTACACTCGCAGTATTGCTAGCGTGCTATCTAAGTGTCTCACTTGTGTTTTTGCTAAATTTTAAGTGTGTGGTCTTACCAGGAGTAGAAAAAAATGCTTGTGGTGGCAAGATTTGCTGAAGGAATAGTTTTGACAGGTTAATATTCTATGATACCACCAACCAGACGTATAGGAGTTTGAATTTTATATGGAAATGTAATATGATCACAGTAGGCAACACATCTTGGAATTCTTGTCGAGATTAATCAGATACAGGGGTGGGGTGTTTCATCTTGTACCACCCTTTTGGATTGACTTTTGTGTTTTTGATTTAAGGAACATCAAGGGGACCTGCAGGATTCTGATGTGTGCTGGGTTCATTGATGGCAAGAATTTTTTTTGTTTTTTTGACTTTTCCTCCCACCCAATTGTTCCTTGTTTGCTTGGATGCTTGTGGAATCTGAATCACCTATAGACTAGAAGTTTCAGTTGTGAAGAATTATTTATGATCATCTTTAGGCTTTATTGATCTCCTACTGAGTGTAGAAAGAAGGGGCAAAAAATTACAGAAGGAGAAGGGGTATGGGTGATACAAATTGACTAGTGGGAACCCCTATTTATGGATTTGACTCGTGCCAAAATCTGATAGACCAGCATGCTTCTCCTGCTCTTGCTTTTCTTGGCAGAGCAATTGACTTCCAGGATGCATTTAACCCTTTGTCCACACTCCACAGCTTAGCAATTGAACCAATAGTGAGTCAAATGATTCCATTCTCATCTTCTATTAGATCCATATGTGCCTTTCTTTTCCCATTTCTACAACTTCATCAGAGTAATTGTGGCGATCTTTGTGCGATTTGGTAAAGAAGGTTTGCACGAATGCTTTTGGACTTGTAAAAATTTGGTTGTTTTTTTAAATTATCCTCCCTATCCAACTGCCCTCAAACTTTCTTTATCTTTAAACCATGTCACTTTCCCTTATGCATTGCAATTCTTTTTGGGATCATGATCTCTTAATTTATGCATCACAAGTGAATCTAGAAACACTCTGAATTAAACGGATGTTGATGATATTAGTTGAATGGCTGTTTTCTCGTTATTTGTGAAGTTAACGAGAACTGCATGTCGATGACTCAAAATCATATGAAATGTGGGATGGTAATGATACATGTGGAAAGATAGCAGTATGAATGCTGAATGAATACATGTGGAGAGATATTCAAAGTTAAGGAGGGTTTTTTTTCCCCTTTGTGGAGGCTTTGCTGGATCTTACGCTGCACAAGAAGGGCCCTTAAACTCTCTCCAGTGTATGGTGTGAGCAAAGATTAGACTTTTAGATGATTGATACCACACAAAGTAACTCTTTACTTGTTAGCTTGCTCGCTCCCACTACTAGAATTCACGAACTACGCATGCCCCGCTAACATTTGCACATGTTGGGTGTAAGAATATCGTAATAAAATGTTTGAACTCTCACTCGAGCTTGAAATATGTTTCTCCCTGAAAACCTTTTTGGTTGCTCCAGACCATTACGAAGTTCTTATTTCTGTTTGTTTTATGAATTATATACCCAATGGTTAAGGGATGTCTTTCACTTTGAACTACACAGGAATTCAGCTACCTTCCTTGGATTGGCCGCTCCATCTTTCGCTAGTTTATTTAGTTACGGCATCACGAACATATTTGGCGTGGGACGTCTTTCTATTTCAACCTATCTTTCATGTTGTCAACGGCAATTTTTAGTCTCCTCCTGCAATAATATCTATGTATATTCCAATTTGATCGGGTCTGGTGGCCTAGGAAAGATGAAAATGACTTTTTTTTACCATTATTTATATTCTTTCCGCCACAGTTAAATGATGAGTGCCGTTTGAATTCAAGAAGACCTGGGAATGCTTTAGAATGCGAAATCCATATCGGCAAAGCTAGAGAGTTAGGCGCCGTCCAACTACGCTGCTGACAAAATAAAAAATTGATAAGGAATCTAGTGAAAGAGCTGATAAGATTTGTAAGTCATAAATGTGTTAGAAATGATAGATAAAAGATTACCTGATGGCACCATGCCATCAAGAAGACTCCACGTCTCCTTTCCAGCACTGGACCTCGTGAAGAGGCGCCCCGCCCACTTGACTCTTCGCGCTCATGGTTTTAAAGAATGTTAAGTGGATGAGTGGAGGTTAAATTTTATCAGCATTTCAGTCCCCATTGAATGCAATGTCTTGGAGCTCTCCATATTTAAATTCCTAATCATTTAAGAATAAATTTTAATTTTTCTTTAAGAAATTTAGATCGAGATTTGTTTGTGTAATTGGGAAGAAGAAAAGAGGGGAAACTGGTGACCTGAGTACAATATCAGAGATCTGACGGCAACTTATTCAGTAATCAAGTCCCTGATTAATCATGATTCGTGGAAGGAAAGAAAAATCAAATGATGTAAAAAAATCCAATTTAGTATTTGCTTAAAAACTCAAAAGGTTGATCCAAGAGAGGGGCCTGATTTGTTCAACCAGGGTGACCGCTGCTGTCGGTGACAAGCAGAGGCTAGCCATGGCTCTGATGTGAGAGGGACGGAACTCGATCAGAGTATTGGTGCGAGGAGCAGGGTGGACTTTTGATATCAGTCGAGGGAGAGAAAGAAGAGCATCTACGAGGGAGAAGGACTTCACAGAACCCTCTATAATCCAAGTGCGGTGTCTTTGTCTTTTCACCTAAGGAATTTTACCAGTAATGCGCGATAAGGTTGAAAAGAAAAGGAATACAGTAAAACAGAACAATTAATCATATTTAAACGCGAGAAGTCCCTTAATCCCTTCCTCAAACCAATGGAGTGGCTGCTTTTAACAGCAAATCACATCGAATAGAAGAACAAATTGAAATGAACAGGGGGTTTGATATTGCGGTAGCAATTAATTTTTAAAATATGTCTTTTACTTGAAAAAAGAATAAAATAATAATTTTTTTACCACCACATCAAAAACAATAAAAAAAGAATTAACAAAAAAAAAAGAAGGTTGAAACTCATATGCCGTTTGATGACAGCCCCAAACTACAAAAGCAAAGGAGAGGAATCTGCCTGTTTGTCTCCTTTAGCTTTCTCCTTTTCTAATTTTAATTTCTTAAATAAAAAGGATTGATATATTATGGGAAAGAATGGGATGAAATTTCAGAAGAGAGAACTGGTCCATAAGCCCAGTGCCTATTAGGCCCCGTGAGCCCATAGAAGATAACCATCTATTATTTGTTCTTTTTATGAATATAGATTTTTTTTTATTGGCATGTGATATCAATACTCTATGTTTTTTTAAAAAACAAATTTCACACACAAGTTCAAATTTTTTATAATCATAAATTTTAACTTAATCAGATTTTCAGAACTTGATTTTTATAGAATTTGTTTCACACACGAGAGTAAATGTAACTTATTTAACTTTTAAAAATTAATTATTTTAAACCATAAAAAATTATTTAGTATTATTATTAAACCCGACTTAGTGTGTCAATTTTAAACACTCTCAACTTGATTTTTTTCCTAACTTAAGCCTTAAATTAAATAGTATCACAATTGAGTCATTATGACTTAGTTGACTTGATGAATTCAAAAACAGCTTGAACGACCGATAAAAAAATATAATTTAACTTGAAAAAAAAATTAAATGATATATATATATATATATATATATATATTTTTAATATTAAAATGATAATAAATTATATCAACTCAGGTTTTATAGTTTAACCTATCAAACATGCAACTCGAATTATAAATTTCATTGGGTTTAACAATTTTATTTTTTAAATCAAAATAAATTACGATGGTTAATTTAAAATTAATAAAATATTGAAAGATAAAATTATTATTTTAAATAAATATACTATTGAGAAATGAATTAAAAAAAAGATTTAAGAAAGTATAATTTTTTTTAAAAAAAAAAACCTAAGGTGCTTCACTATGTATACACGAACAGTGAAGAACCATATCCCTTTTCAATTATTTTAGTAGAGTAGCTGTAATCCATAAATGGTCTGCACAAAAAAATAAAAAAAATAAAAAAATAAAAATAGTGAAACAATATATATAATCATGTCCGTAATTTTAGTTGACGTGTATGTTGATCAGGGAATCTTTCAGTGGAATAATTATAATAATATTTTAGAGAGCAAAATCCAATATTACGTCAGAATCCCACTATTCATGGACCATTTGGACATTTTAGAATTCAAATATAAATTGCAGTTTATAGTAAAGAACCAGCTTTGTAAAATGAGCCCATGAATTCCCTTTGGGCCAATCTGCTTCCAACATCTTTGTAACTTACACACAGAGCCATTGCCACCATGCCAACCCACGTTCAGCGAGAACTCCAAGAAGAAGATCAGCAGTGCGGCCGAAACACTGGTTGTTTAATATTTTAATTATTTTTTCACTGTTTTAAAATTATTTTGATACGACGTTGACCGAAAAATATAAAATCTCTTGGTAAAGTCCAAGCCCGGCTGTATTTAAAAGAAAAGGACGGGTCACCTGCAAAGATGACGTGGCATCCATTCATCTTCTTCCCTGCTACTTGTGGTAGTTAGGCCAAGTTCTGGCGTGTTGACGGTATTGTTACAAAACTTGGGTTTCTTGTGTTTTTTTCAGAGTGACATTTAAAATAATCTAATAAACCTTATAAACACAAGTATATGACTAAAAAACTATAAATAAAAGAAAAATCAGCACAAAATTCAAATCATCATGTATTCTAATTACAAGGATGAAATGATCTAATTTTACAAATTTATCAAGTTGAGAGCAAATTATCGATTTAAGATCATTTTATCAAGCTAGACAAAAGCAGAGAGGAGAAAAACGCCAAAAAAAAAAGAATAAATTACAAGAGAGACGATTCTTTTTTTAAAAAAAAAGTTATCGAGATTATGCGCACAAAGGAAAATTTCATTTTATTTTCAAATACACAAAGTTCACTCATGTCTGCCAACCGAGCATAAAATTTCCCATCCAAACACTACCTAAAAGAAGCGAGGAGACATGCACCATCGAACAAAAGTACCAAGCAACCCTTTTTTCATAAGAATTCACCCCAACATAGAAGTAACAAAGTACAATTGGGCGACAACCAAGCAAGCCGCATCTCCTGTCATTTCCTCAAAGATCGAATATGCGCGAACTATAATCTAATTGAATTTAGGCAACCGGCAAGGGGTGGAATCTAAACCTAGTAGTGATAGATGGAACCCCGAACAATTAATATATCTATGCCCGTGGACTTTTAATAAATCTTCGCAAGCAGAATTCAGAGAGAAAAGGGAGATGAGATTGCCTGGGGTATCCAAAACATGGTCCAACATAAAATGCTTTCGCAGAACACAGCAATCAAGGGCAAAAACCAAAGCTGTTAAAACAACGAAGGCTATCGATCTTATGAGGAAAGAATTTCTTAATGGCAAAACCAGATATCATTACGAAAACAAGGGCCATCCAGAAACACAAATTGATATGACAAACTAAAAGAAAATAAGAAAGAAAAGCTTGGCGCGTCCATGATTCATAACCAAGACAAGAATGCCTAAAAGATCAGAATAACAAGCAAATTAGCAACAAGCACCTTCTCCTATTAAAAACATATAGAGGAGAAGTTCAACCCTAATTTGCAGTAGAGCACCTTCACTGCTGTTCATCAGCAGGTTTGGGTGCTGCTTCTTTAATCTCATCAGCACCATCGTCCTGAATCAGAACAGATATTTCCCATTGTCAATACGAGTGCAAAAACAAACAGATAGGGATAGTTTGGAATAAGTCCATTACCTGCATGTCAGAGGTCCAAAGAGTAAGATTGTCACGAAGGAGTTGCATGATCAAAGTGCTGTCCTTGTATGACTCCTCGCCCAACGTATCCAGCTCCGCAATGGCCTCATCAAAAGCCTGATACGTGATAAGTTTAAGGAAAGAAAATTATGACTTTAAGAAAAAGACAACCTCAAATAAACTAGCAAACAGTTGCTTAAAAGGGGGTGTTTGGGACAGTAATACAGTTTACGACAGACAATAGTTGCGGTTGATTTTCTATTTTTAAAAATTTATTTTCGACATTAGCTAAAAACACGAGAAAAAAACATCCTCCAATTGCAACCACCTAGAAGACAGGAAGTATGCATAGATGAACATCTGTCATAAAATTTAAAAAGAGAAAAAAAAAAAAAGCTGAGAGGCAGACCTGTTTAGCAAGACTGCAAGCACGATCTGGAGAGTTGAGAATTTCATAGTAAAAGACAGAGAAGTTAAGAGCCAATCCTAGACGGATTGGGTGAGTGGGAGCCAGCTCTGCATTTGCAATGTCCTGCAATCACAAATCCATTTTCAATACAGCAAAGCATTCAGATGGAAAGTACAAAGCAGAATTACATTTGTGCAAAATTCATCATGATAACGTAAGAAGATTTCTAATCCATGCAGAAAAGGAAGAAATTATATATATATATATAAGGGCGGGCAATCAGAGCTCTCTAGCTAACAAATCAACACCATAAGAAATACTCAATAATTCCAACCTTCAACGAAAAAACCGGAAAAAAAAAGACGAATCAGTATCTAAACTGAACAAATCTAAAACCAAAAACCATAAAATCAAAAAATCCAAGGCGTAAGATCTGGGAAAGAAAAATTAAAAACCTGAGCGGCTTTGTAAGCAGTGAGAGTACTCTCAGCAGCCTCTTTCCTTTCAGCACCAGTTTTAAACTCAGCCAAATACCTGTGATAATCTCCCTTCATCTTCAGATAGAACACCTTCGAATCACCAGCCGAGGCCGTTGGAATCAACCTCGAATCGAGCAACTTCAAGATCCCGTCACAGATCGAAGACAGTTCGGTCTCAATCTTGGCCCTGTAGTCGCGGATCACAGACACATGATCTTCGTTACCACGACTCTCCTCTTTCTGCTCGATCGAGGAAATAATCCTCCACGAAGCACGTCTGGCTCCGATCACGTTTTTGTAAGCCACAGAGAGGAGGTTTCGCTCTTCCACGGTGAGTTCCTCGTTCTCGAGGGAGGCAGAGACTTTCTCCATGTACTCCACCATTTCTTCGTAACGTTCGGCTTGCTCGGCGAGTTTTGCCATGTAAACATTTTCCTCGCGAGCTGATGGTGTGGCCGCCATTGTTTTAGAAAGAGGGAATATGGAAATCGAAAGAGAGAGAGAGATAGGAGGAGGATTTAGATCTGGTTTTCGTGAGAGGGTTATGTTATTTGAGAGGGACGGGGGGCTAATTTTGGTGGGTAGTGGGGTGGCGATGATTGCGTAGGTGAAGGTGGAGGGATTTTTGGAGGATGGGATGCGAACCGTTGGATTGAACAGAGTGACAGAACAGAGCTCATTCAGCTGGGCTGGCAGGTTAAAAGCAGCTGGCACACACGAGGATATGAATAAAAGTCAGTTTTAAAGTGTTTTTCTTTTCTTTTTTTAATAAATAGGGGTGGTTTTGATTTTGAACTTAAAAAGGTGGTGATAGAAGGTGTATTTATTAAGTCCTTTTTTAATAAAAAATTGTTTCATTTTTTATTTGCTTTAGATTTATTTTTTAAAATTATTTTAATATATTAATGTTAAAAATAAATTTAAAAAAAATAAAAAAATATTATTTTAATATATTTTCAAAAAAAACACTTTAAAAATCAATCATTATTATACTCTCAAACACCGTTTAAATCCAATACGTGGTTGATCTGGTTAAGAGATTGAGTTTTGAATCGCACAACTAAAAACATAAAAATACATTTTAAAATTTAATATTTTATATAAAAAATTTTAATAATATATGCAGATGTACACCATAAAAAAAAATATAAAATTTAGAATACAATATAGTTATCATATATTAAAAAGTTAATAAATAATTTATATAATCTATATGAATATAGATTATAAAAAAAATCAAATATAGTACATTTATCTCGCATATCAAATTTAACAAATAATTTATGTAGTAAATTGTATATAGTTTTTTCATATTAAATAATTAAAAAACAATTCATAATTCATATAAACGTAAACTAAAAAAAATTGAAGTGTAGTATAGTATAAATATCTCCTATTAAAAAGTTAAAAAGCAATATATATGGATATAGGATAGTTAATCCACATTAAAAGAATTTCAATAAAAAAATATGTAAAACTAAATATTTATAAATTAATTTTAATTCTTAGAGTTAATTAAAAAATATTTTTTAAAAAAAAGTTTGGTATCACTCTAGGGTTGATGAGGCCAATTACATACTCAAGTTTTCATGAATTGAAACCCAATTAAAACTTTTAGTTGCTTGGATGTGTAGTTTACCTATTGAAACAAGTCGGGTTTGGTATCTATAATACAAGATTTTGTTTTTTTGAAAAACAAATAAAAACCTCTCGAGGCATCAGAGTATTTGTTGGGCTCTGACTAGCCTTTTGAACCGATAAATTTCGGGGAGCTATAAAATTGGGCCCCAAAGCATTTGAAGCTCAACAACAAAAATCAAGGTTCGTGATTATAAAAAACAGAATTTCCCGATTTTGTTTATGATAGCGTGTTTGGAAACGTTACGTATAAATTATATTTTTTTAAAAAAATTAAATTATTTTTTATATTTTTTTAACGTGTCAGTTAAAAAAATTAAAAAAAAATAATATATTCCTAATTAAAAAACATTTTAAATCATAATCACTGTCATATTTCTAAAGACACATTAGCCGTCCATTACAGAATTACACTGTGGTTTGAACTCTTCCTAGCTAGATATTCGAACTTTATTGTTCAACTTGAGGTATTTAATGTGTTGACCAGGGAAGCAAAATATACAAAGAGGAGCAGTTATGTTGACTCTCGCAGACAACCCGGCTAGTGTACCAACACATACAGAGAATAATTTTAAAAAAAACCCACTTCTCGTAGAGAAGGGCATTTTCACTGAATTAGGACTTGATCAAATTGACGAATATTCGCTGGCCATTACTAGTTTTATGTACTGCAGAATTGTGCCTCCACCAAATACCTGCTGCATTTTCCAAAAGCCATTTCTAAATTTTAATTTCAATCTCCGTGCATCTTAGATGTCTGTTCATGCGGTGAAAAAGTGTTTTCACAGCAATTTTTTTTTTACAGTGATTTTTAAAAAAAATTAATATTAAAAATAAAACTAAAAAAAAAATTAGATTGTTGAAAAATAAAATTAAAAAAAATTATAATTAATAATATGCTATGAGCATTGCAACAGGTGATATAGCAACACCTTTTACTATTTTGTTTACATATAAAATTAATTAGAAAAAATAGTAAATAAAAAAATTAAATCGATTTAGGTTAATCTATTAAACATGCGACATGAGTTATAAAATCGAGATAGTTCATAAAAAGCAAAATAATAAAGTTTAACTTCCAACAAATCTAATGTTTAAAGTTGAAATTAAGAAAAGCTAAATTAAATCAATGATACTAATATATTACCTAACTAAAAAAAATAAAAACATAACTTCATGTACAGCCTAGTATTGAAAAATAAAAATAAAATAAAAAATATTATATAAAAAAAAACTGGTTGTTGAAGAAAATCATCTTACAACAAGACACAAAATAATATTCGTTGTAGTAGTATAATGATAAAATTATCCTCGAGACATAAAACCTTTGAAGTAAACATTAAAGGTAATATGATTTTTTCACCATGATATAATTATTCGTTTACATGCTATGCAAGCTTGGATTATCATTTTATTCTTTTCATTGTAAGATCACTAATTTAACCATACAATCAAAAGGATTGTCTTTCAAAAATGGGCATTTTGGTCTTTTATATTTTCAAAACGTAGTAAAATTACTTTATTGTTTTTAAGAACAAAATTAACTAAACTTCATTAGAGGTTTTTATTTTATGTTTCTTTTACGGTGGTTTTTTTTGTCAGTATCAAAGTTGTCCAGGAATATTATTGTATTTGATTATATATTAAAAAAACTCTATGCACATACTAGCAAGTTGTGACCTTTGTGCCATTTGGATGGTGCGTGTTGGACTATCCGGTCACTAATACGACATTTGAAAGGTATTGAATCTCTTTTCATGACGAGACAATATGCATGCTAAACACGTCTTTGGTTTTATTCTTTCTCTTCTCCACCTTGAATTGCATGCCAATCCTTTAAAAATTTAAAGCCAACCTTTATAATTTTTTTTCTTTAATATTTGGTCATTGTTCATCTAATTGATATTTATCTTGTCTTGAATAGTCTATAAATTTAGATTTGTTTTGTTAATTCCACCCCTTTTTATTTTTTTATATTTCAAATCTGAATCTCATTGTATTAGGTGACATTTATTTTACCTAAAATCATCTCTCTTTTTTTTGTCCTTACAATTTCACCCCTTCCTCGAGAATATTTTTCCTAACAAATTTGATTATCATTTTTTTTGTTGTTATTTTTTTTTACTGTGATATCTTGTTTTAATTTCACCCCCTTTTATATTTTTAGCTTTCAAATTTGATTCTTGTTCTTTTTATTACTATATTTTTTGTTTGAGATCATTTTTAAAATTTTTCTTTTTTACAATTTCATGCTCCTTGAGCTTATTTTTCCTATAAAATTCGGCATACATTTTGTTTATTGTTGTCTCTTCTTTATCTTGGTGATTTTTTTAAAATGGTATATTAATATAATTTTTTTATTCAACATTAGATTAGTTAGGAGTTAACATTTTTTATTATGCTCGAACTTAAGTTTGCATGGGTTGCAAGTCTTAGAGATTAATCAAAATTTAGGAGATTTCATCCAAATTTGCTTATTTTCTTTCCCTTTCATCCAAGCTCGTATATTTTTAGTTACATCGCTTATAATTTATTCAATTAGAAATTAAAATCTATGTTTTTAATTTATTTTATTTTTGTAGAGTTTTCCATAAATTTTTCAAATGACCTAAGCTATTTCAGGTATTTTTATTTATTGTTCGTTGTTAGGTTTTATTTAGTTAATTTTTTAAATTGATGTTTTTTTTTCTTGACCCTATCCTTCAACATTTGAAATATTGTCTTTGAATAATCTATAAAATTAAAATTATTTTTTAATTTCACCAATTTAGTTTTTTAATCTTTAAAATTTGATCTATGTTCTTTTGACTGCTATTTTTTTGTTTAAAATATTTTTTTAAATTTATTTTTCTTACAATTTCATCCCCTTGACTTTTTTCTCTTATTAAATTTGATTCTTATTTTATTTTAATTTTTTTAATTTGGAAAAGTTTTTAAATTGCTATTGTTTTTCTTATTTAATTTTTTAACATTAAATTGGTTAGAAATTGATTTTATTTATGGGTATAGAATTTCAAGTATTGGGAGTTTTAATAGTTGATCCAAGTTTACAGGATTCACCAGGTTTAGCTGAATTTTTTTAAGCTTTTTTTTTTGTAGTTCTGTCATTCAATATCTATTTAATCAAAGACTATAGTTTGTTATTTTTATTTATTTTCTTTCATTTGATTTTTTCACTGGTCTTAAAAACAAGCCAAATTATCTCGAATCTTTTTATTTGTCATTTTTTGTTAAATTTTCTTTGATTAATTTTATAAATTGATATTTTAATATTTTATTATTTAATATTAATTTTTTTAGTAATTGAACCTCCTTATTCAACCAAGGTCTAAGATTTCATAAATTATGAGTTTGAGACATTAACCAAAATCTTGGAGGTTTGCAAAAGGTTTTTCTAGTTTTTTTCTTTGTTTTTTCAGGTTAATATTTTTTTTGTTTTATCATTCAACATTTAATATTGTTAATGATCTTGCTTTATATTTTCTTATTTGTTATCCATAGAATTTTAATGTTTCTTGATTTTTATTTTATCTGGGCTATCTCATTCATATGCAGGGCTTGACATTCGTTGCATTGAAATTGAACTTTGCAATGTTTTTTTTATTTTTTTGGGTTGTTATATTCATATAATTCAAGTCGCGGAATTTGGTTGGTTTATTGGGTTTGCTCTGTGTATTTTTTTTTAAAAAAAAATTCATCATTTTATATTGTATTTGTTTAGAATTAATTTTTTTTTATATTTTTTTTATATTAGGTTATTCTATTTCCACAACATGACCTTTATATTTGGCATGCTCATTTAAGCTAGCCTATGATAATTTTTTTTTATTCTTTAATATTTGAATATTAGCTTCTTGTCTTTTTTTTTTATTAATTTTTTTTAAGATTATAATGATTTTCTTATTTGAGTTTGTTCATTTACTATTATTATTTGTTTTTTTATTATCTAATTAATTATACTAATATTCTTTTGTAAGTCAATCCATTATTATTATTATTTTAACATGGTTGCGTCGTTCTAATATATTTTTTTTCAATAAGAAAAATATCCTAGCACGCTGGGGTAGTGGGTGTGTACACATCTAAGTAAATTAACTAGGTTGAATGATGTCATGTTAAATTGTCATTTTCAAAATTAGTGCATATAATATAAACAATTTGCAGTGTTGTCAGTCCGTATTGAGAAACCCAACTTTAACGCACATGCAATGTTCGGAAGGGGTAGCTTGATATGGCCTTTTAACAAGTACCAGGGGTCATGATTTTTTTTTTTTTTAAAAAAGAACGGGAGGTCGATGGTAATAGTTGATAATTTCTGATCAAGGACCGAATCAAATCCACCAATAATCAAGACTATATCTGTCGTGATTCCAGTTTTTGTTTTATCTGGCAAAAACAGCATGCGAGGAATGTTTCCGCTACTTGTAGACAAAAATACATTAGCCGAGCCTGTCCTCGCAAGCGACCAACGAGAAAGCCAGAGGGAAAGCAGATCGGGCTCGAGCAAGACCGATGAAGCGGAGAACTGTTGGCTTTCTGTCTTCACCTTCTGATTTGCCAACGTGACATGTTTTTTTCGAAGGAATGAATCCTACCCGATCTCTCCTTGATCAGCCTTTCATCTTAAGCACCAGTTAACTATTGGCAACGTTGTGAAAATTACTTTCTCTGGGTAAATTGACATTTGCGGTTTGCCGCAGAGAAATCCATGCCGTGACATTCAATTTGACTATTTGCCCACGTGCCCCGCGATTAGTACCATGTGCTTTCATTTTGCACGATCCAAGAGGCAAGAACATAAATTTATTTTTTGCCCTTGATATCCAGAAAAGATAATAAATAATTAAAAGTATAATAAAATTATATTTTTTATCATTTAAAATTTATTTTGCACCATCCAAAAACATGAATTCTTTAAAAAAAATAAAGAGTTTCAAAATCATTTTTTAACCCCAAAAAAAAAGCACATTAGAAATCATTGATTGTGAACTCTTGGAGGGTGTATTCTTGACAAACACTTATATTTTAAAATTTTCTAGAATAAGGTTTAATTTTTTTATTTTATTTAACAATAAGCATATTCTTATTCATTGCAATTATTTATTTTCCTGATTAGGTCTTAGATGGAGGTTTCACATGGCGGATGGTACATTTATAAGGAAATATTTTTTTACTGTTTATTTTAGTATTTACACTTTAAAATGACAAGTGAAACCGTAGAAAGTTTAATATTAGCTTGCTAAGTTTTAAGTACATGTTTTTGTAGGCAAGCGGGGGCTAGGCATACTTGATTTTCTCTAGAGAGAATTTTTTTTGGAGCTGTATTACCGATATATTATTAAGCTGCTAAATTTAATCATATGATTATCGCTAAGGATATTTTCTTATTATTAATATTCTTGAGGTCCGGGTTACACAGTGTTTCAAGAGTTAGCTAGAGAGCACGGGCATGAATGCGAAATATATCTATGATTTTTTATAGATTTTATATAGATAAGTCGATTCTTCAATAATTTTACATTTACGTTTTCTTTA
The DNA here is from genome assembly GCF_000495115.2 of Populus euphratica. Taxonomy (NCBI): domain Eukaryota; kingdom Viridiplantae; phylum Streptophyta; class Magnoliopsida; order Malpighiales; family Salicaceae; genus Populus; species Populus euphratica. The sequence continues at coordinate 503,944 of NW_011499849.1, read as the reverse complement.
ATTTAATAATTCTTTTATCTTGGTTTCAATGGTTTGATATCATAAAATTAAAACATGTGCTTACTGCTAGTCTCAACAGCGAGAAGAATTGAAATAGTAGTAATAATATACTGGTTAGGCATAAAATACGTTTATAGATATATTTTAATAAAGTTTTATGATTTATTAACTTCTAGAAACATGTGCTGGTAGTACGGCGTAAGCTGTTTTGCATTCCAACAACCGTAGCCCATGTCTGTGGCGGTGTAGCCCTTGTATTCCATGGACGGTCAGTTTGTCTATAAGATTAATTGAGTAATTATGTATTGAGTATTAACAGGTCTTGCAATGAATAAAAGATGGTCACGCGTATTGTAATAAGGTCATCTTTTATGTCTTGTCTTTAAGATGTATTAGAATCTAGAAAGATTGATTTAATGGGTTTGGAGCAAATTTACCACAAAAACACTCAAATGTTATGTTTTTCTCATATGAATTATGTTTTGAGGTGGAAACACTAGTTACATGAACTGTGTGGATTATAGTTTTTTTGAAATAATGAGTTAATGGATAAAGAAATTGTTTTCAGCATCATCTCTTTATAAAAACTCAGTTATTATTAATGATACGTGTCATATATGTTATATGTAATTTGTATATCACAATTGATATCTATGATATTTGAGTCATAAATATTTAATGATAAATATTTAATGACATAAGAGAGTTATAAAAATTATTTGGGACCTGGTTAAATTTATTAAATCTCTAAATATTTTTTAAAATATGTTATCTTATCAAAAATCTTTTTACTATGATAATGTCCTAAAAAAATTCAAATCAAATTAACATTGAAAAAAATATCATGATAAATAATTGTAAAATGAAACTTGGTGCAAAACAATAATGAAAAAAATTATCTTAAGCATACTATGATTTAATTATTTTTTCATATTTGTTCCAATTCTTTAAAAAATTAAGGTTTACATTTTGAGTCAACTTCAATTGAATCTATCACCACATGTAATCTAAGATAAGGAACTAAAATGTACTATTCATCATAAAACCCAATCAATCAAAATCTAATTTATTTCTTCAATCTAACTTCACTCTCGATCTTCTTCTCCGACCATTTACTTCGTTTAATTAATTCCTTCGATTCACCTTCCAAGATCACAACTCTATCAATTTTTCCATTGATCTCCTTTCCCTTTCCCTCGCCAGGCTTACATGTTACAGTAATTCCAAAAATTGATAACTCTAATTGATCTTAATTTAAAGCGTATTGGTGAACCTTCATGCGATGATGGCAATATTTCTCCGGCTGGTGACAAATGGCTAGATTGTTTATATTCTTGATGAAACTGAACACTCAAGGGTGTTGGAATTCGATTATTGGGAGCTCAGCTACTAAAGGGTTTAATGATGAGTTAACAGGTATGGCTCTTGTGAACTCGTTTTTGATGATGGCTGGGATATGAACGACCATTTCCTAGAACAATAGATGATCTACTTCAGTTCTGGAATCCCTGCGTTCACCAGAAAATGCAGAGGAGAGTTTGGGTCCTCTTTCCATATACAATTCTCTGGTCAGTATGGCTGGCAAGGAATGATTTATTCGAGCTAATGCTTCTTATGCTTGGAAGGGTATTGCCAGAAGGGGGTTGTTCAAAAAGGATATGAATTTGAATTCCAGGGATTGTATACAGGGGCAGGGAAATTCAAGGGAAAGTTCGCACTGTTCTAATCAATGCTTTGAAGAAAGTAAGTGGTGTAGATTTGGCTTTGAAGTTGATGCGTAGTGTTTGAAATTGCTGAGCTGACGGTATCATTTGATTACATGAGCTTCTTACAGGTACAGATGATATGGCTGGATTCAAGCTACTGGCCAGGATTTCATAAAAAGAGGGAGTTTTTGAGTGACAATTTTATTATTTTCAAACAACATGATTTTTTTAATTATTAAATTAAATATAATAGAAAATATGTAAATAATTCAATTTTTTTTTGTGGTGTGTAGTGTTATGAAATTATAAAATTCAGAATATTTTATATAATTTACCAAACAATAAAAAAAAAATTTATAAAGTGCTCAAGATAAATTTTCAAACAACAATTTAAAAAAAAAATAGATATCAAGAAGTTAAATAGTTCTTGTAAGTTTTTGAACATAAACAGAGATGTTAATTCATATATTTTGTAAAGGAAAAATATTAAAATTAAAACTTGTAAACTAAAAGGAAAACCAGGAAAACACTTTAAGGCTGGATTATTCAAAGTTGTCCTAAACTTTGTATCCAGCTTAATTTAATTTTTGTAGTTTAATTTATTTTATTTGAGTACTATGAAATATTTGGTTTTGGATAAAAATAGATCGTTTTTATCTCTTTAAATAATGTATTTTTAAATCAAATTTAACAAAATTAAATATTTATTTTATCAAAAAATAGTTTAAGGTGCTCAAATATAAAAATTTAAAGTTCAAAGACTAAGTTCTATTAAATCCAATCATTTAGCCATATTTTCCAAAATATTCAAAAACTCATAATTAAGATTCCATGTCATGTATCTTATAAAACAATGTCTGTTCTTACCAGAAATAGAACAATTTGGAGATTTTTTATGAATGGATATAGATGAAGAGACTGAATTGAGATTTTTTGAAAAATCAAGGATCTAATCAAAGTAAAACTTTTTTAGGGACTCAATCGAGAATACCTACATAATTGGGAGCTGTTTCGAGGTTTGTACTCTGTACCTTTTCTGACTCCACCACTGTTCCAAACGGGCCTACTAGGTCTGAGCTTGAGCTTCCCCCCTGAACTTAACATAAGAGATCTGACCGTTCGTTGCGACAAGCCACTCTAAATCTAGAACCAAAACAAAAAAATACGTGGGCCTCTTGGTTTTTGTTTGAAACCGATTCTTACCGCCGAAGCTTCTGGCGAGTAGCTCTCCAAACATGGGAGTCCATTTTTCAGGTGTTTAGTCATTGTTGTTTAAAATATTTTTTATTTAAATATTTATTAAAATAATATTTCTTAATTTTAAAATTGATTTTATATATCAGAAAATAATTTAAAATAATATTAAATAGTTCGTGGCAATCCTTTTCTCCTCCAGGAACAGAATTTCAGTAGCTTCCACGCGGACCACATCCGCACCGCCTGGCATTTTCACTAACATTTGTTTTGTTTTTTTCTCAAAAAGTAGAAAGAGAGAAAGAAAGAAAAGCTGAATCCATTCGTCACCATTGTTTCCACGTGCTCCTCTATCGCTGTACATTTTTACAACCGCAGTGAACACGGTGGCTTTTGCTACCCGGACTTCGGTGGCAATAACTTGCAAGGCACGTACAGGGCTACCTAAACCTCCACAAACTTTTCCATTTCAAACGTTTTAGGCATTTGTTTATGTTCTGATTTTCCAAGTCGTTGAGAAGAAAAGAACAGAAAAGTTTATAGACAGATCGACAGGGGAGTGGAGAAGTGAGACTTGAATATAACTACATAAAGATTGCAGTGTTTTTGCTGTTGCTGTACTTCTTTTGGTAGCTATGGAGCGTTATGAGATTATCAAGGATATTGGGTCTGGAAATTTTGGGGTGGCTAAGCTGGTCAGAGATAAATGGACAAAAGAGTTCTTTGCTGTTAAGTTTATCGAGAGAGGCCAAAAGGTCTGTTTCCTCTGTTTTGCTATCTGTTTGGCTATTTCAATTTCAAAATTTTCCATATTTATCATTATATTTTGTTGATAATCTCTTGAAATTCAATAATTTCTGTTTCTATCATGTGAGCCCGTCATCTTTAATCACCAGGGTGCTTACTTGGTGTTGCAGATTGATGAGCATGTGAAAAGGGAAATTCTGAATCATAGGTCATTGAAGCATCCCAATATAGTTAAATTTAAAGAGGTTTCTTATTGAACTTTCTTTGTCCTGTAATTTCAATTGCCAAGTGTTGTTTTATCATTGTTGTATGCCGCGCAGTAAGTTAGCAAGGACTCTAATTTGCTCCATAAGGTTAAATTTCTCTCTCTCTCTCTCTCTCTCTCTCTCTCTAGCAAGGACTCTAATTTGCTCCATAAGGTTAAATTTCTCTCTCTCTCTCTCTCTCTCTATTTTATGCTGGAGAACCGAAAAAATTATTGACATGTATATTTCTCCACGGTAAAGTGGAGTATCCATAGCTTGATAGCCATTTCACGAAGAACTAACTGGAATAGATTCTTTCTTTTTAGCGTGACTTCCTAGAGTAAATTAATTCGTTTGATAGGGGACAATCTTTAGTTTGAGGTATTCTTTGAAGCTTTTAATTTGAGATGTTGTCCTTTCAGGTCCTGTTAACTCCCACCCATTTAGCTATTGTTATGGAATACGCTGCAGGAGGAGAACTTTTTGAGAGGATATGCAATGCTGGTAGATTTAGTGAGGACGAGGTAAAGTAGAGCAAAAAAAATTTCATGGAAAATACTGTTATTGTTATTTACTAGAAGCTGAATGAAAAGAAAAATAAGAAGCATAAAGAGGTAATAAATGTTGAGCTTCAATGTTGCTTATTGCTTATCAACATACACTTCCATTAATGTTGAGCTTCCGAATTTTTTGCATTAGGCAAGGTTTTTCTTCCAACAACTGATATCGGGAGTAAGTTACTGTCACTCAATGGTAAGAACTTATACCTTTCTTTTGTCAATTTTTTCCACCCTTTCTAAAATGCGCTGTAATTGTTTTAAGAATAGCATTTGATTTTGATACAAAGAGATTTCTATGCTGCAGCAAATTTGTCACAGAGATCTTAAGCTTGAAAATACACTCCTAGATGGCAGCCCAGCGCCGCGTGTCAAGATCTGCGACTTCGGGTATTCAAAGGTAAGCACTTTTACTAATGCTAAAGGATGACCATTAAGCATGGAGTTTCACCATCCTTTGGTTACTAATTATCCTAGCTTATTGTGCAGTCAGCTGTGTTGCATTCTCAGCCAAAATCTACCGTAGGCACCCCTGCTTACATTGCCCCAGAAGTTCTATTAAGAAGGGAATATGATGGCAAGGTAACAATCTTTTTAACCTTCTCTTCCCTTTCGATTCACGTGCTTCTCATTTTAGTTGTTTGAAAGCCACTAGTACTATGCCTAATCTTCAAGAGTTACAGATCGCAGATGTATGGTCCTGTGGGGTTACCCTATATGTAATGCTAGTGGGGGCATACCCATTTGAAGATCCTGATGATCCAAAAAACTTCAGAAAGACAATCGGGGTGAGAGTCTATACAAATTAATAAGCACTAGATAAAACCAAGTCGCAGTGCAATTATTGAAGGTCTGCATATTTATTATGGAGTTCTAGTTGAAATATTGCTGATCCCATTAAATGACTGGTTGTTCATTGCAGAGGATTCTCAGTGTCCACTATTCAATTCCGGATTATATTCGCGTTTCTGTAGAGTGCAATCATCTTTTATCGCTAATATTTGTGGCTAACCCCGAAAAGGTAAATGAAGTTTAGCTTGCACTAAAATATATTAACTGCTTCTCCTTTCATGATTGTATTGAAAATAAAAGGGGAGAAGATTTCAATTATGTTATGATGCTTTGGTACTGGGTAGAATAAGGTACCTTATTTTTGGTAGGACGCGTCAAGGATCAATTAAAATAAACCTTTGTTATTTGATACCAGATTGAAAGTTTTCAGCTTTTAATTGAGGAGACATGATGACATGGAAGCAACTTTAAGTTGAATGATGGTGGGAGCAATCGGCAAAGCTCCTTTTCCATTAATTCCTTAAAGCATTGCCATCATTTTTATTTTATTTTTTTGTCCTGTTGAACTCTTATTATTCTAATCATCTAATGCTTGGTCACTGTGTAGAGAATTACCATTCCAGAAATAAAAAATCATCCATGGTTCTTAAAGAACTTGCCTATAGAGCTGATGGAAGGACAAAGCTGGCAGAACAATGACGTCAACAACCTGTCCCAAAGCATTGAAGAAGTCCTGTCTATAATACAGGAGGCAAGCAAACCTGTCTTCCTGTCAGCGGCTGTAGGGCATTTGCTTGGAGGCAGCATGGATCTTGATGGCTTGGATGCTGACGCAGACCTTGAAGATATCGAGACAAGTGGTGATTTCGTGTGACCATTATGATTAAAACTATGTAAATAGATTGTCAACTTTCCTGAGGTATTGTCGTAATGATTGTGAGCACCAGATCTCCACTAAGGAACTCTTTACACAGTATAATCCATGTTTGGCCATGTGGCATATGGATGCCTCATCTGTAGATCCCTTGTGTTTCTTTGTTCAATCGATCACATCGACATTTTGTAAGGTCTTCACGTGCATGGCATGGTTAATTCAGATAACTCTAGAACCCGATCGCTTGTTCTTCTCTTTATTAGATGGCGTTGTCACCACTCCAGTATTAAGAAAAGAAAAGAAAAGAAAAGAAAGATAGCTAACATAGCTAAAAGCTAGTTAGCTGCTTGGCAGGGTGATATAAAGGATTTGGTTTTATTATTTTCCTATTTAATTTATAGTTTTTAGCTTTGATTTTGGATTTTTGTTTTTAAAGAGTAGGTGTCAGACTGATATAAAGGATTGCAATTTTTTATGGAGAGTCAGATAATTAAAGAATAAATCATTTAGTAATGAAGCATGGTTAAAGTTCTTGTTTTAGATTTTTGTTTAATATATTTTTTGTTCTTTAAATCCTAATCAAATTAAATTCAGTCGCGTCTATTATATAAAAGCTAATACAGTTCTAATGTTTTGCCAAAATAAGTGTAAGCTCTTTGATTTTATTTTTTAATTAGTATAAATATTTTAGTTAGCTTGTACAAACCTCGTGAATCAAAATAACTATGCTTAAGACTCTTTTATTTTTTAATAGAACTGGTGAGATATACATATATAGGAGGCCCCAAGTCGCAAGCTGAAATATTTAGAAGGATTGGCTTGTATAACATATTGCTTACGTGTTCTTCATGTTCGGGATTCAAAAGTAGCCATATTTATTTCTCTCAAAAAAAAAAAAATTGATGATGATTCTAAACTATATATATGGTCAAAGTGCATGTAATCCTTTTATATATGAACTTGATTCGTGAACATAGTAAGATTTGAAATTGAATATTTTTCCAATAAACACATACACAAATTTGGAAAATTATACCACGCAAATTGCTTGATGATGAAATTTTGATGATCTCTTGCATTCCCGTGCTTGTTTTCAGCTTGTCATCGAGCCATTTTATTGAGGAGGTTCTGAAGAACTTGGACTCCGCAAATCTAAGGTGAATTCTGCCTAGAAACTTTATACTAAACTCTCGCTGTAGTAGCACCCAGAGCTCATCGCAAGTAATCTAGACATCAGAAGCTCTCCAGAAACTGTTGTTGGGTTTATGAATGGTACTGGTTAGTTTGAAAATTAGGGTATTTCTCATCGCTGTACGTAGTGGCACCCAGAGCTCATCGCTGTAGTCTCTCCCTTGGTAGGATTCCCAGTCTATCTTGATCAGATCCGGTAATGTGTGGCAAGGCCTGTTTTCACAGATATGGGGCGTGGAGGCCACATATGTAATCCAGTGGCTTGTTTCAACTCTTTAGGGCACTTTGACTCTATTGGATCTTATTGGCATGGAAACAACCACAGTCAGTCCAGATGTTAAAACTTTTGGTCGTCGTTGCCAATCGCTTATTTTAAAGCCGATGTACAGCCCAGGTATTAAATAAAATACTAAGCTCTTGAGGTTTTTCGATGTAATCCATTCACATAAAATATATATAGGGTTACAGTTAAATTATTTTTTTACCCTCATTCCTTTGTTTTTTAAAATTTTATTTGAGGGGTAAGATGATCTTTGCATACAATCAACGGGCAGCATCGATTTTTTATTTTTTTTAATAATAGTACAATTACTGTATTGCTAAACCATCAAAAACTTTGATCCAAGAGGCATATGAACAGTTAAATTATGCAAATAATCTTTTATGTGAATTTGTTAGTTTTGACTTCAAGAACTTGATTGTCATTTTCTAATAATTTTTTGTTATTATTATGTAGTCCTATAAGCATTTTTATTTTTTTTGTAATTTTATAAATAACTAAATTCCTTTATTACCCTTGTCATTTAATTTTTTTAGTCTTCACTTCAAGAGTTTGGTTGTAATTTTATAGGAGTTTTTTTTTGTTATTGTTGTTTATCTTAATTTATTTTTCCTTCTTCAATTCTATTGTTAAACATTTATTTTCGTTGAATTCTTATGTAAAGTCTAGTGCTGAATTTTTTATTTTTTTTTTCAATTTAATTCCTAAACATTTAATTTCATTAAAAAAATTTCTTATCATTTAATTTCATCTAGTTTTTATGTTGAATTCATTCTTAATTCCTTTAACTGTTATTTTTTTTGTTATGTATTGTTTTTTTATTGACTTTTTTTTATCAAATAACATTTTTATTTTTAATGTAAAAAAACACATTAGAGCAGTTTGCATGCCAAGTATTTTTTTTTTAATTATAACTTGCATGCCAAATTAGTGATTTTAATGCTCTGTTTTTAGTTTTTTCTTTTTCTCTTTACATTTATTTTTGAAAATATATTATTTTTTTATTCTTTACACTTGATCCATTTATACAAGTTTTTTTTATTTTTATAATTTATTTTTAATGTTTTTTTCTTTACACTTTTTTGTTTAAAAATTATTTTACATAGATTAAGAAAATAGTATTTCACCATATCAATTGTAACATTATTTTATTTTTCAGCTATATTAAAAATTAGTTTAAGATCTTGTATATTTTTATTGTTATATATGATCTTTATTATATTTTATTACATGTAAGTGTTGATTTTCTGATTCATATTTATATTTTTTACTTAATATAAAAAAATATTTTAATAACAATTATATATAAATTATGCTATGGAAAAATAAATTATCCAACTAGACAAGAAATAAATGCATTAACACTTTATTTTTTATATTTATTGATTCAAATAATTATCATAAGATTTTTAATTTTTAATTGATTTTTTTAAAAAATAAATTTAAAATTTTTGTATATATTTTTTAAAAAATCATCCAATCCAGCATGTATCACATTCCTAGTTACTCTGAAATGTTGGGCTCGAGTCCTGTAGATTTTCAATCAAGCGAACAATAAGGGAGCCCCTGAGCTGACAGGCCAGGACAAACCTCCTGGTCCTGGAGGGCAAGTTGCATGGACCCGGAGGAGCGAAAGGGGCGTTTACACACACATATTTTCTTGATAAAAGGGGGTTTGGATATTTTTGAATTACAATTATCATAACAAAAACTAAAAGTTGAGGAGAAATCACTATTTCTCCTCACTCATGAACACTTGGATTACAACAATATTTGATGTTTGGTTTTGCCTTTCTGTCCCTTTAATTATTAATTTCTTTTCTTTTTAATTTAATCTTTATATTCCATTCTATTTTTATTAAAATTTAAAATTGATAATGTATTTCAATTTAAATTTTATATGTTAATCATGATATTAGAAAAATATCGCAATTAATTCTAACTAGTCAAATTTTAATACTAGCCGTACTTAATCCAAACACAAAACCACCATTCATATTTAATTAATTATTCGAAGAGTATGAATTTTAGATGGATGGATCTAATCTAGTTTTAAATATTCATTCATATACTTATTATCTAAATACACAAAAGTATCAATTCCACCGCCTATTTTCACTAGACGCCAGTTTATCAAGCAACACATGTTTAACCACCATATATATATTGAAAAAATTGAAGTCAATTTATTTTTAATTTCTTATTTGGGAAGCAACAAGTGTGAAATTGCGGGCATCGGGATCAGTAGTGGCGGCGCCTCCTTTACGCAAACGAATTAACCTCAAAGCACTAAGGGAATCCCTGGTCATGTCGAGGGTGTCAACAAGCGGAACGACGAGGTTGATTTTTTAAGATCAGTAAAGAAAAAAATAAAATTTTCAAAAATATTTTTAAAATACAAAAATAACCAATCATTTTCGCAATAAAAATGATCAAGCGGATGGCCGAGAAGTAATAGAAAGAAGAGCATGTACTATCCAGCAATAAATTCTTAGATAAATCATAGAGTAGTAATAGTATATCAGAGTCATTTGTGTTGAGGGGGATGAAAGTAGAAAAAGGAGGGAGACACCCTCAATGAGAGGCGACGATCTAATGAATTATACTGTTCTGAGCTCCATCGTTTTAGTATTTGGGGTGAGAAACTGATGCTCTTGTTCTTATCTACTCGAGTTTCGTAAATAAATGATGTTTTGTTATTGCCATTAAATCTATCCCGTTCACTTTAAATTGTCCGCAAAGAAACTGATCTCATCCAAAACATAGTGATCACATGATTCCGCCGAGTCTTACGGTCCTCGATGATGAATGAGACAAGCAGTGTGGCCGCCACCGATTGCCATGAACTTGGACAAAACAATGCATCAGCTTAGACCAGCCGACCCAGCTTGCTTGCATTATTGAACTCGAAAGGCTAGTAAAGTACATGAAGCTGCTACCAAAGAAAGGAAATTAGGAAGTTAGTCGTGACAAGGAGCCAAAAAGAGCCCAAGAATGGCTTGTAATTAAACAACTGGACGGTGCACAGCAAACGAGGTAAAATAACAAGGAGATATTACGAGACCCGCAAAACTTAAAATCACTTTTCATGTGGAAAAAAGCCCACTAGCTAGATCAAGCTATTGAAAGAATTCCAGTTGAGCCTCTTGTTATTCGTCAAAGGATATAAATTGTATCCCACTACAACATATTTCGAATCTACTCAGGTAAATACGGCAATGATATCCTGTCCTGCTCTGCAACAATCAGTCCCAACAGCATCACCAACCAGTCCTAAAAATAAAAAACCTTGTTCCGAGGAGAAGATAATGTAACAAACCAAATCAACCTCTAAAAACTATGTGCATTGGATGATTCATCTGCTTGAAGGGGAAAGAAATAATTCCTTCTACATCAAGAAACATGCTAATGCTCTGAAGATGAGTCCTTCACGAAATCAAGTCAACAGTCTTTATTTTAGATATGCGAGATCATACTCTTCACAACAGTAGATACAGCTGAATAAAGAAAAGTTCTTATAGAAGTGTATCTCTTGTTAACATAAAAGTTGCCCGTATGGTAGTTTAAGCTCCTGGGCCAGTCAGAGAAATTTCGATGACCTTAAACTGGGCTCGTGCCCTTCCCCTGAAGCTGCAAGATCCAATTTCAGTTGGTATTATGTCACAACCCATGCCTGAATCTTACCCTTCAAGATATGAAGTATCATAAGATATAGATATAGGATAAACAATGATGGTGCAATGGGATCTTTTCATGACAGAAGAAGGGGATCTTTTCATGACAGAAGAAGCGCATAACTTCATAAGGATGCAGTTGATTCATAATTATGCTTACAAAAACAAATGTAGTAATTCCTGATTAACTAATGGGTCGATTCTTCTTTGTTGGCTTCTGGCTTCTGGTATTCTCCATACAAGTAAGAAGCAAAACCCCATAGACACATGGCCAAGGCCATGCCCTTTACTGCATTAAAGACCTCTTTCAAGATTATCACAGCAAATGCCTGTTGGACTGGAACCAGAAGGGATGACACAAGCCCCCCTAGAAGTGATGAGGAGTTAAATATCACCCCCAGGCTTCCTATTACTAATAACTGCAATACTATGGCTGCTATTAATAGTATGGTGTAGTACTTTGTTTCACCAAGACCAAACTCTGCTGCCTCTTTGGATATAGCCTGAGCAAAACACAAGCTCATTAGAATTATTTTGAACGATGCAACATTAATGATTCAAATAAACCTCAAAATTTCACATAGATGATGAAGTTTCCTATGCGATTTGCTAAGAGATAGCAATTTGGGTGAGCAATCAATAGGTATAACCCATCCTGAAACCAGTGCAAATACACACACACACACACATGTTTATGTATGTATGTATGTAATATTTAAGCAGAAATTCCCCAAGACAGATTTTTTAGACTAATATATTAGGCTTGATGGAAGTAAAGTGATAGGTAAACCAATATTTGATCGTGGTAGATTTTAAATCTATGAAACCTTGAAGATTTCAAGCTTCACTGAACAACTGGTTTGTAATAGAAGCTTGTGCTAGCTTTTCAGTAGGAAATCTTTATTTCAGAGTTTGTTACATGAAAATTAGGAAGCACTTCAATTTTCTTTCAGAGTTAAGTACTGGAGAATGAGAAAATTATCAAGGCTATTTATCACTTACCTTAAAGTCCTTGTTGATAATCATGGGGATAGAGCAAAATAGAGTAGCAAACATTGATATAAGGAACTGAACTTGCAGGACAAGGTCAAAGGTGATGGCCTTACCAGCCTTCAAGTAAGTAAACTCCAAAGCAGGCATTAGGAACCCATGGAGAGCTGCACCACCAATAGTCATAAAGAAACCCAGAATATATTTTCCTTTAGACTCGCCACTCGGTCTGTCTCCATTCATATGAAAACCAAGAATTAAAGACCCGAAAGTCATCAAAGCCACCGCATTTATCGAGTAATGCGTGAACTTATGCTTGACAATTATATATGCAAAAAATGCAGTGAAGGTCAATTGACTAGAACCAAGAATGGAAGAAACAGAAACGGGGAGATATGACATGCCAAAGGAGTAAAGATAGCTATCAAGGCCAAGAACGAGTCCCAAGATGACACTAGCAGAAAAAAGCCATGGTGTGACCAATAATCTACCGGCCTGTGCTCTAGCTCTAGCTCTTATGTAAGATATGGATATTGGGATGATCAAGATAGGGAAACCAGCTGTAAGTAGCCAGGCACCGAGCCAATTACTCTTTCCTCCATGCAAATAGTACATCCTCACAAGTAACGGACCTGCGACTTGACCAACTGCCATTAACATGCAGTTTAAAAATACCAGAAATGCCTTCATATGCTTCTTGTTCTGATGCTGGTCTGGTTCATTCTTGTTTCCTAGCTCTGTGTCCATGAATCCTTCTTGATTCAGTAGGCTTGCCTGTGTTCGCGATGAAGGGAAGTGGATATGCGCAATTTAGTGCGTTAGGCTATTTAATCATGTTTATTATGTTAGGTAGTGCAAGATACTGAATATATATTCATCTTGTAGTACTCACTGATGTTGGTGAACAACAAAGATCACTAGCTAGCAGTAGCAATACTAAAAAATCACAAAAGCAGAATGACTGTGAAGCCACTGAACTTGAAAATAAATAATATAAGAAAATCCCACCCCAGATTATCATTAATGTAAGGAGTTCCTGCTTCTTTTTTCGTATTTGTGATTAGATTAGTTTTCTGCTTTGTCTCTCGAGTAGATATGTGTCCTTTTGCATGAGGATGGGGTAGACATCATACTTGTTATTGTCATCAAACTTTTGCCTTTCACCTTCGCTTGTCTGGTAAAGGAATTTGATTTCATCCAAAACACAGCCTAATAATTTTGTAGAGTCTGGGGATGAATAAGATGAGCACGTCGCAACTCGGTGGCCACATCAGTTACCAGCAGCACCAGCTTTTACTTGCGTTGGACTTGAAACATTAGTGCACTAATCAAACAACCACAAAAAAAAAAAAGCACGAAAAGAACGAAGGAGCCTAAGTATGGGCCTATGACCTGTAAACAACCGATTGGTGCTAGCCATTTTCATGTGGAAAAAGCTCACCGGCTTACTTAAGCTGTCGAAAGAATTCCAGTTCGGTCTCTTCTCAACGAATATAAATTGTATCGCAGTATAACATTACTAAAATCTTTTAGTTAGAAACTTGGCTATAATTGTTTCTTTAGAAATGTCATAACAGTTTAGTTTTAATATATCGAACAATATGACAGAAGAAAGCCAACAAGTTTTTAATAAATTAAAAGGAGTTAATTTGCTTTTTAATTAGGTAATATCTAGAACTAGTGCTCATTTCTAAAAAACTTGTCTCAAGTGAAAAAAAAAAAAAATCTTCGCTCAAATAACATTTTTGAGAGTTTAACAATTAAATTAAAAGAAGAAGAAAAGATGTTTTGAGTGGTGAAGCTTTAGCTCGCTCACTTGCGTAGAGTTGGAGTATAGTCAAGTGATGAATAGTCGAGCTATTATATCTCCGAGGGGACAGGTGAACGAGAATGTGATGCGGAAGTTCTGGTAAATTGTACATGGATTTATTAAGGAAAATATTAAACTGGTGGGTTTTTATTGTAGCTCATCCAATTGAAATGTGTACAGTGTTATAGTAAACTCTTCACCCTTTAATTTTTAAAATTTTATTTGAGAGTTAGGATAATATTTGCATTCAACCAAATCATTCTTAATTTATTTAGAATAATATTCTTTTTCTATTTTTTTAATAACAATACAATTATTATGTTATTCTTAGAGAATAAACAATCAGACCTTTTTGTCTAAAAATTATATGATAATTTTAATTTTTATTATGAAGAGTTAAATTACATATATTATTTATTTTTATTATGCAAATTTATTAGCTTTAATTTCAGAGGTTAAATTGTCATTTTCTAATATTTTTTTTGTTAGAGTAGTGATATTGGATAGATTATGCACAAAGATAGTGATGTTATTATCTTAGTTATTTGAAAGAGCCTACTAAATTTCAAATGATTGAGTGATGATTATATTTTTCATGAATATATATATATATATAATTTAATTATTTATTGTGGTAGTTATGAGAATATTATATTGTAGATAAATGATGTCCCTAATAAGGTATGCAATTTAATTTATTAAATTTTAAATGCACTTGTTACAACTTTCATTTTAATATTTTTATTTTATTTTATTGTCAAGTTAGGTAAGGCTTAGTTTGGTCTTTTAATAAATATAAATATAAAAAATAAAAAATTATTGGTGCATGCTACATACATGTTTGCTAATGGGAGGAGCCACTACCTTTATGGTAAAGCATGCGGATTTCTCTAGTGACTAAACACTAGCTTTCATGACACATGACAACCACAAACAACTAATGTAGCTTGAATGACTCTTACTATTTTGATTGATGTTTTTTAATTTTTTCATAATTTATTTATATTTTTTATTTTTTTCTTCAATATTTTATTTGATTTAATTTTTATCATTGTTCTTTTAATTGCAGGTTTTTTTATATAATTGTTTTAATTTAATTTATTTTTCAATCTAATCTCTAATTATTTTATTTAATTTAATTTTTATACTATATTTGATTTTTATTATTTGATTTCTATTTATTTTTTATGATTAGAAATTTTGCTTCATTATTTCTATACTAAATTTAATTCTCAAATCTTGGATTGTGAGTTAGTCAAATTAACATGAGTTGAATGAGTCTTTTTTATGTTTTGTTTTGGAAATTATTTTTAATTTTTAATTTTATTTTCTAACATTAAATTATTAACATTAAATTATTGCGCCTTTAACTTTGAAATTTTTTTGCTTTTCTTTAATTGGGTTATCTCGAGTCACGAGTGAGTGAAATTATCTTGAGCTGACTTGAATTTTTTATCAACCTTTTTTTTTTTTATTGATCTAGCTCATCTTTTTTAAATTAATTTTTTATTTCGATCTCATGTTGTGTATCATGAGTAAGTTAATGTAACCTAGATTGATTTGAGTTTTTATATTTTTTTAATTTTTTTAAATTTTATTACTTGATATTAATTTATGGGCTCTAAATTTTGTGATTTTTTTATTTTTTTGCACAGGATTATCCTGAATAGCGAGTTAGTTAAGGTAACCTAGATTTACTTGATATTTTTAATTTTTTTTTATCGAGTTGTCTTAGACTTTTTTTTTCTAGGTTCTTTTTTTATAAAAATAATTTTTTTTATCTTGATGTCATATTGGGTCGCTTGCAAATTAGTTCGGTTTTTTTATGTTTTTTTGAAATTGCTTTTTTTAAAACATTAATAATTTATTATTAGGTCATTAAACTTGAGTTTTGTGATTTTTTTTTATGAAAGCTATCCCATTTTTAAATTAATCATATTAATTTGGGTTGATTTAATTTTTTTTAATGGTTTTTTTTATTAATTTAACTTTCATTTTGTTTTAATATATATATATATATATGCTCGCGCGCGCACTTAAATTATCATAACCTATACATTATTTTTTTATATTACGAAAAAATTAATCCGATAAAACCCTAAGCAGAAGGCAAGGTGCAGTCTCTTTTAGTCTCTTCCCATCTCATTTCGGGCACAGCCGCCGCCTCCGCTCCGCTCTCCCAAACATGAAGGTTACTTACCTCCGTTAATCTGCCATTGAATCAAAAAACAAAGTTTCGTTGTTGATGAAATCCTAACGACTCCGATTTCATGATTCTCTCGGTCTCATTCTCTGTTGTTTTGTGTCTTGCAGTTCAACATCGCATATCCCACTACGGGATGCCAGAAAAAGCTGGAAATCGACGATGACCAGAAGCTGTAAGCTCCTCTTTTCTCTGTCAAAGTGTATTTGCTTTTGTTGGTAAATAATCCCTTTTTTCTTGTCAAAGTTTATTTGATTTTGTCGATTAAAGAGATAGATGTTCGCGTACTCAGAAAAAAGATGTTTTGTTTGTGTTGTTAATTTAGTTTCTGTGGATGAAGATAACAAATTATGATTTTTTGTCTGGATTATTCGGATTTTTTACACATTTTTAGCATTCATTTAGTGATAGAAGAGTTTTTCTTTAGAATTTTTTTTGTATATGTGTTTGTTTGGGTCCAGAATATCTACTGCATCCGTTATTTAGAATAGATTTTTTTTATCTTTTAATGCATGCTGTAGCTAGTTTTGACATTCAAAATGTAATGCATTGCAATCCAATACCTTTAATAAGAAAATAGAACGAAAAAATATTATAATCTGATATAAAAAAAGGCTTTCTCAATTTCTTTATAGCATACATAAGTTCCAACAAAACCTTTAAGAACCTGATGTTGATAAATGCCCATTTGCATGGGTTTTCTGTTTGTTCCTGTAAATGTGGAACTTCCGAAGTTTAGCTTCCATATTGTTATACCTTTTCTTGTTGGATGGAAAGTCTTCCTTTAAGTACGGAACCTTAGCTACTTGTCTAGTGCGATATTCTGTATCAACCAACTCGTCTGACTCAATTGTGGTAAATCTGTTCAATATTAACCATTCTTTGATCGTAGATTCAGCAGCAAGATCTGATTGGCTTCTTTTTTTCCCTGTGTTTTTAGTTATCAGTTGCAATTCTAATTCTGAGATTTATCTCTTTTTACCTCTTTGAATCTGCAGTCGGGCATTTTTTGATAAGAGGATCTCACAGGAGGTCAGTGGCGATGCTCTTGGAGAGGTATGCACATTCTAGTTTTCTAAATACTGTATGCTTATATTTTACATGTATGCTCAGCAATTATCCTCTGGGTTTGATAGGAATTCAAGGGCTATGTTTTCGTGATAAAGGGAGGTTGTGACAAGCAAGGATTTCCCATGAAGCAGGGGGTGCTAACCCCTGGCCGTGTTCGCCTTTTGCTCCACAGAGGTTGGTGACTACTTAAATGTTAGACTGTGTTATATTCTCTAAATTTGTTGAACATTCCTGGTAAATATTGGTCGTTAAAACCTTATTGCACTAGTCTTGTTTGCATGACAAACATTAAATTGCATTTCTATTTTGCCTCCATAGGAACCCCCTGCTTCCGTGGATATGGAAGACGCAATGGAGAACGCAGGAGAAAATCTGTGCGCGGGTGCATCGTCAGTCAAGACCTTTCTGTTTTGAACTTGGTAATTGTGAAGAAGGGTGAGAATGATCTTCCTGGACTCACCGACACAGAGAAACCAAGAATGAGAGGTCCCAAGAGAGCATCGAAGATCCGCAAGCTCTTTAATCTCTCAAAGGAGGATGATGTTCGCAAGTATGTCAACACTTACAGGAGATCATTCACAACAAAATCTGGTATGACTTCCATTCTTATAATATACTTGTTTATAGCTTCTTGGGATTTGTTTGTCTTTAGATTACTATAATGTCTTGTGGTTCTTGTTTGTTGCAGGAAAGAAGGTCAGTAAGGCTCCCAAAATTCAGAGGCTGGTGACGCCACTGACTCTGCAAAGGAAGCGAGCAAGGATTTCAGATAAAAAGAAGAGAATCGCCAAGGCCAAGTCCGAGGCTGCTGAGTACCAGAAACTTCTCGCCACAAGATTGAAGGAGCAGAGAGAACGTCGGAGTGAGAGCTTAGCCAAGAAAAGGTCTAGGCTCTCTGTTGCTTCTAAGCCATCCATTGCTGCTTAGAATTACAAATCTCTCTAATTGTTGAGTTTTGGTAGCAAGAGAAATGTTGTCAGAGGTTTCTTTAAATTATAATTGTCATATTTTGAGGTGTTACTTGAATAGTTGTGGAAGTGCTTAGACACTTGGTTCATTGGATTCTCCAGGGTCTTTGTTGTTTTAGTGGTTTTGCTTTTTTTTTTTTTTTTTTCACATGGTATAGTGTGTAGGCATGTAATAGTTGGGTTGTTAGTGGTGATTGTTTTTTTTTTTCTTTAAAGTATATCGTTGTTCTTTTTTTATTTGTTTTTCCTTTTCCTTTTTGTTCTTTTAATTTTTTATTGCTGTTATAACTTTTTTTTTTTAATTTAGTCCTGATATTTTCTGATCTAGTTCTTTTATTTTTTATTTTTGATTTTTTTCGTGGTTTTTCTGTTGAAGTTTATATAATTTATAATTTTATTTTTCAAATTAAATTTATAAGTTTTTTTAATAATAATAATATTTATTTCAGTTTAGTCTTTGAATTTTTTTTTGTTTTTTTTAAGTATTTTTGTTAAAATTTTTATAGTTTTTTATTGTATTTTTTAAATAAAGATTATAATTTTTGTTATTTCAATAATAATAATGATGGTAATAATATTAATAATGGTAATTGTAGTTTTAATAATAATATTAATAATGATAATAATACTAACAATATTATTAAAAATAATGATAATAATATTATTAATAGTGATAATAATATGATAATGATTGGTGATTGTGATAGTGATAACAATAACGATAATTATAATTAATATTGTGGTTATAATAGTAATAATATTAATAATGATAATACTAACAAAAATAAAAATAAAAATGATAGTAATATTAGTTGTGATGATAATAATAATTATAACAATATTATTATAGTATAACAATAATAAACAATAGTAGTAATAATATTAATTATTGATAATAATAATGATGATGATAGTTGTAAAGATAATGATAATAGCAATAATAATAATAATAATAGTGATAATTTATTATTCGATGTTAAATTTGATGGAAATTAAGTTTTATCACTTTTTCGTGTATGGTATTTCTGATTTAATATTCTGGGTTACTAGTTTGAAAAGTTTACGTGGCTTGAGATTTTTTTTTTATTGTTTGCTTTAATTATTATTTTTTTATTTTATCATTTAATATTAGGTTTTAAAATAAAAAATAATCTTACAAGTTTATTTTATATATTTTATTGGAAGATAAAAAATAATCTTACAAGTTTATTTTATATATTTTATTGGAAGCTCGTGCCAGACAATTATCCAAAACAAGAAATCTAAAAATTTATCTTCTTCCCTAGTTTATAGCATTGCAAAAAAAAAATCCTTAAGTTTTTAATAATATCTTTTTTTTTTAAATATAGTTTACTTTACTGTGCTAAAAAATGGACTAGTTGGTTTCTATTTCTTGACCTTGAGAAACTAGTTGTAAAGGTGTCAGAATAGGTGGTTATGTTGGGTTTAAAATTGGTGTTAAAAGTTCAAGTTAGTTTTTAAATTCTTAAAATTATATATTTTTGGTCTTTAAGTACTTTGAAATTGAATTTTGATATAAAAATTTATTTTTATTATTTATTATTTTTTAATTTTTGAAAAAAGAACGATTACTGCTAGATTCTGGTGCAGAAAAAAAAAGTCATATTTGACATCAATTTTAACAACTAAAATAATTGATTTTGGTATTTATGAGTTTTATTTGATAAGAGTTATTTAATTATGATGGTTTAGAATCTCAATATTGTATAAAAAATAAATTGAAATTGAGAAACAAAATTTTATGTAGTTTGATTGTGTTTTTGGAATTTGTTTTAAGTATTTTGGTTGATAAATTAGTTTCTAGATATTTTAAGATTGTTTATAAAGTATTTTTAGATTAAAATAAGTAAAAAAAAAAGATTTTTAGAGTAAAAAGTACGCAACTATCTGGATATATAAACAATATGTAATAACTAAAGTCATATTTGACACCAATTTTAATACTAAAATAATAAGCGTTATTTAATTATGATGGTTTAAATCTTAATATTGTATAAAAAATAAATTGAAGTTGAGGAAACAAAATTTTATGTAGTTTGATTGTGTTTTTGAAATTTTTTTTAAGTATTTTGGTTGATAAATTAGTTTTTAAATATTTTAAGATTGTTTATAAAGTATTTTTAGATTAAAATAAGTGAAAAAAAAAAGAATTTTACAAACAATTATGTTTTCATCCGTATCTTACATTCAAATCCGGTCTCTTACATGAAAATGCAAGGAATTTTTTTTTTTTTTTTTTATCTATTCCATTAGCCTTCCTGTGGCATTTCAATCACAATTAATTTATGCTACATCCCTTAATCAATTTCCTAACTCAATAAAAATTTCAGCAAAGTTTCCTGCAAAAAAAAGCCTCCCCGAGATTTTCGACCTGAAATGTTCACACTGCAAGTATTTCACATTCAATCCTTCCTGGATTACAATAACAATTCCAATGCCATGGATAGCCTCAGGCCTACCCCGACATTCACAATCTTCTTCAAGTTATAATACAACCCATACAATATACACTTTCAGGAAAATCTTTAAAATACATGTTTGCATGTCAAGTTAAAAGAAAATCATAGAACACATGACAATATACATCATGTTCCTCCAATTGAATGGTACTTCCTTACCTTGCCTTAATTCTAGCAAGAAACTTATTTTCCCCTCCGCAGCCCTCACTCTCTGCACCCAGAAATGGTCGATAATCTGTTATTTGTCTCTTTAAGTATCCAGGTGATTCCTTACAGTGTATGTGTTGATAAAAGCTTTTATTTGATTGTGACATCATTGCTCATATTGATTTAATATAAGGGGTCCAAATTATACTGTATGTATTAAAATAATTAAAAAAATATAGGAAGTGTCATTTAAAAAAAAAGAAGGTTTATTTATAACTTGACATGGTAACAAGGGTGTTAGATAAAAAAGACTTCATCTAAATGACGTAATCCTCACACATCTACGTATACAATATTAGTTTATATATTTAAGACAAATTTGTATCGAGTTTCGGATGATAATATCTATTATTCATCATATAAAATTTTTTAATATCTATATTTGATTTAAAATAATAACTATCTAAAAACATTACTCAGTCATTTAAATCATATCATTTAATTCAGACAAATACTAAGTCTTTAGCTTTGGGTTCGGGTGAAATGACTAACAATGATTCGTTAGCCTCCTAAAACAGTCGGATGCACTAACCTATGCCCAAACAAGTTGCTTGAATATTGATGCATGTCGATTATTAGTGCTCAAAATGGGGGCGGCGGAGACACTCAGCAACAAGGTGGTCGTTTTAGTAGCTGGTACAAAGCATCAGAGGAAAGACCGCCTAACTGGCTCGATCAACAATATTAGAAAGTCCTTAACCACCACGAAATCCTGCGAAAAGACTGTTGCCAATGAATCCAGGGTAAACACCGCAATGCCTTCAGGGGACGGCATCACCCTATTCTTGACTGAATTTGCTTTTTGTGTGTTCTTTTGCAAAATTTCACCGAAGAATACAGAACACTCTACATTATGCAATTTGATTACTGGATTCGGTACTTTAACAGCTGAATCATATCTGGCAATTTCGAGACCACAAAATGCAGAATCCAGTTAACCTTTTGCCAAAAGAAAAAAAAGAAAACTGATTCAGACGAATCGATTTGTGAAATATGAATTTTTCTAATTGTTACCAAAAACAATGATAACGGTATCTATGATCGAGATTCCAAAACTGTGAACTATGAGTTTCATTCACTGTCACCGAGGTAAACTGTTAAAAAGGCACATACATCTAACCATTCACCGTCATATTTGATTAAAACCTTCCACTATTCAAACAATTAAAGGTACGGATGCAGACTACAGACTTGTAATTTGTCATTTTCCAAAGGAATATACAAGCAAATTTATTGCACTGGCTAAAAAAAATGATATTTCAACAAGCTAAAACTTGAATTGTTAAAGAGTTATTATTGGAAATCCTTTGGACTTGATCCCGAGGAATGGAACGTGCCCGAGTTAAATGAATAAATAGAGATGGTACAAGACCAGTGCCGGCCTCAATACGCACAACAGCTGCGACTCCGAAATAGATGAGGAATGTAGAGGCCTTCAAGAGACGCACTTGTAATTATTCAGTTCACCCCACACAGTCAACTCAACTTCTTCCCATGACTTGGCCATTCTAAGTTCCTTCCAGATACTGAAAATAGCTCCCAAGACGTTCTCTTCATTCAAAATACAGTAGCACCTGCAGACATGCAATGAACAATCCCTTCTTAAACCGTGCTACGTTTATACCATACAGTGAATGAAGAATAAAACGATAAGGAACGTGAGTATACTTTCATGTGACAGAAACTGATAGTTACAAATACATATCAATCTTTTCATACGTCCACACCTCACACGACTGCTCTCCTAGGCTAAAGTTCCAAAAGTTTCTTTGAGAGTTATTTGGTAGCAAAACTAATGTCAAATAGAAGATTCTATATTAGTTTATCTATAAATTAAAAAATATATTTGGTATTAGTTCTTGATTCATGTCTTTTATTCTCCTTTAAAAATAAATCAACCTGTAATTTATGTTTTCACCGTCTTCAAACCATGAAGATTCATGTAAGAATGGATGTTTCTTCTATAGAATATCAACCTTACTTCATCAAAACTCATCTTCAAGTGGAGGAAAAAAAGAAAGGATAACAATTTTTTGGATATGTATGTTCCATTACCTAACACTATTTTCCAACATCACAGTCTTAGGAAAAGATGTTCATGGTATTAAAACAAATGGAAATACCAGTCAATCATTGTCAGGTGTAAGCATATTGCAAACAAAGGGAGAAATACTACAAAAGGATCAAACTGATCCAAATACTGAGCTTCAAGTTTATATTAGAAGAACTCATATGAAAGATAAAGACTTTGATATTCTTATAGCTTTTAGAAAAGGAGTCCAATCCTGTAACGACCATCTTATTACTAAATATTAATCTTACCAAAAATTTTCTAATAATTATTGAGCTTTTAACTCTAAGATATCTCACTTGTTTATTCAAAAAAAGGCAATTGGAAAGTAGCTGACTTGCCAAGGGAAAAGAAGAAAGTAGGGTGCAAATGGATGTTTACAATTAAATGCAAATTTGATGGAAGCATAGAAAGGTACAAGCAAAGCTTGTGGCAAAAAGCTTCACATAAACATATAGCATTGACTATCAAAATACATTTGCTCCAATAACCAAAATAAACTCAATTCGGGTGTTATTATCTTTAGCAATAAATTTCAACCGGCCCTTATCTCAATTGGATGTTAAAAAAGCTTTTCTAAATGGAGACTTGGAAGAGAAAGTCTTCATGAGCATTACACTTGGGTTTGAAGAGGGAATCGACAAACATAAAGCCTGCAAACTAAAAGAGTCTTTATATGACCTTAAACAGTCTCCTAGAGCATGATTTAAAAACTTTGGAAAGGCTATAAGAAGTCATGGTTACTGTCAAAGTCAAACAGATCATACCATGTTTTATAAACATTTAAGATAAGGTAAAATTGCTATCTTAAATGTTTACGTGGATGAATAATCCTGACAAGTGATGACAATGTCAAGCTAAAATGACTTAACAAAGAAACTTGTTGATGATTTTGAGATCATAAATTTGGGTGCTTTGAAGTATTTCCTAGGAATAGGACTTGCCAGATCCAAGGAAGGTATATATGTCTCAACAAAAATATTTACTTGGTGAAATAGGGTTAGTGGGATACAAAGCAGCTGAAACACCAATTGAAGCTTCAACCTGCCAAAAATGAAGTGGTGAATCGAGAGCAATACCAAAGACTCATGGGCAATTAATTTATTTGGCCCATACACACCCAAATATAGCCTTTGCATTAAGTATGATTGGTTACTTCATGCGTTCACCTGGCACAGAACACCTTGATGTTGCTAATAAAATGACTTCACAATATACAATTTGACTACTTGATTGGCAAACGAGTAATGGAAGATATTTTCATGTCAGCTTGAGGGGGTGTTGTAAAATAGAAGATTATATACTAGGTTGCCTATAAATTAGAAAATAGATTTGGTATTAATCAACTTTTATAAATCAGGGGTCACTCCTAATTAGAATTTATGATTTGATTTAGTTACTGATTTCTTGACTTGTATTTTCCTTTAAATAGGAAACTTGTAAAGACTATATTGAATCAAGTCAATAAACTGATTTCATACTCAGTCTTCACAAACTTCTTTTGCTGCTGACAAGACATAACACGGGTCTTACTTTCTTCCATCAATTCAAAATAATTCTCTCTTGACATGTCATAGTATGATTACGCATGTATATCTTGTTTCTAGACATTTCTCTACACCTAGTAATCACTCATCCAAATGGTATATAATGGAACAGATGAGGTTAACATATCAAATTGATATTCTAACATCAAATTATGATTTTTTATAACAAGTTGCGGGACATGCAGTGTGTGAAATAGGTAAGAATAAATGGAAACCATTTACTTACATGGCATGGTATGACAGTCTTTCAAATTTATCACCACCATCAATTACTTCCTCCTGGTTTCTTGTCAAAAAAGGTAGTCTATAGCTCTCTAAGAATTGCTTAAAGAGACTGGAATCACCTCTAAAGATATCCAAGTATATCGGTATCACATCATAAATGCGGTCACCTGTAAAAGAAACAATCATTTTAATGAGAAAATGTCCTATTTTTAAAGTGAAGTCAATGCTTTGGTTCTTTTAATCAGTAAAGATAACCTTTAACACATGGGAGTGCAAAAGGACACTAGGCCTAAGTACTCTCGATATTTAATGCTTTGAAGTGCAAATCCTCAGAGTCTGATTGGCAAGTGGCATTTATTACTGAAAAGAAAAGGATGGATGCAAAATGGCTTGGGACGACTTCCATTGCCCACTAATTAATACTTCAGTTCCAATTTTTTAAGACACAAAGTTCAGTGTGAAACTATTAAATTTGGCATTGTGCTTAATATATAAAACAGAAACTGTACTAGTGGTAACAACATTGAACAATGAAAGAACCTACATATATGAAAAGGCACTAACCAATAGAAAGATTACTGAAATCAAGAATGTGGCTAGGACACCATGATTTATCAACATCACCATGATCATTGCCAGCATCACAATCATTGTCTGCCAGACAAACATCTGAAGCATTGCCCCTAGAGCATGAGCTAATCCAATATGGTTCCATGTGGACATTGTCATCCATAATATCAGAGTGTATCCAGGAGGAAGGCTTACAGATTTTGTTTGTGCCATTTTCAGCCTAAAATCAAATAGTAAGATCACATAAATCATCAGACTAGTTATGCATAAGATGAAAGAGGATTGCCATTGAATACAAGCAACATGGATAGCAGTAACAGGAGCCAAAAAGAAATATTTAGCAGGATCAGGAGGAACCTGGAAAGTATTCAACAGCTTTGTAAGATCATCTGGGATGTAATCATCAACTTTTTCGATCAGTGTTTTAGGAATGGGATCCCCCCTATAAAATGAAAATGTCCGTCTCAGAAGGGTATCAAGGAAAATCTGTCATGCAGTTACATATGTTCATGATTCAACTATAATAACTAGAAATTCGAGGTCTACCAATTTTCCAAACGGTTTGTGACATTCATCTTCCTCCTGCATAGAGTTCTGATGAAGATATTCCATTCTTCGGGAATTTCTGGTGAGGGAATATCCTCCATATAACCATCAGCAAAGGGCAACTTCACTTTTAGTTTGATATCTGAGGAAGTTGACTTCTTTAAAGATGGACAGGGTAAGAGATGAAGGTTGCGCAGCTGCTCTCCCAAAAACGAAGTCAAGTTTTGCATCTCTTCCCATGACATCATATCTCTTCTGCCATTAGGACAGATATACATTGATAGCAATGAGAACACATCGAAGATGATTCTGAAATTCTGTAATAAGTTGCGTGACATTAGGACCAAAAGAGGAAACTACTACAGTTAAGATAACTTACAATTGAGCAAATATCTTCCCTTTGCATCTCCTTGTTATGATAAATGGCCATATGCTTGTGCATCCAGATGAATTTATTGGCTCATTCATTGGCATCCCAGCTTTTCTACATTCAAATTGTTTTTTCCCCCAAACACCAAAAAGGAAATCACCTTCTTTCCAATTTTCTGGAACCAGATTGCAGTTACCAATCACAATGGGCACTCCTTTGCCATCCCAAGGCACAATTTTGAGAGCTCCATTGTCAAGATAAAGAATTCCACTTGCCAAAACATCAGGAACATGAGTTTTCAGAGGGGAGTTGACTTTGGACAGCAGACTATAGAACTCAAGCTGCAAAGATGCAATGCAAATTAGAAGATGGATCCACAGAGGGTAGTAGACGAGTAAAACTTGAATTATACCTCAGTGCCTAAAGCATACATTGCAGCTTCCAGCCCTCCTTCAACTAAGATTTTAATTGCACAGTCAGCTAGGAGATAAACCTGATATGGTATAACAGTTACTGACAGCTACATTATAAAAACAACTTTCACTTTACTAGATATGATAATGATTTTGTACGTCCATCACAATTTAATAATACCAAAGCACTTAGTACAAGCACAGAGAGCATTGGCTGATGATGTTCATTCAGAAGCTGTATTTTCTTAACCCTTTCACCAGGGTTATCTCAGCTCTTCTAAGCATTATAATCATAGAATCTGCTTTTGCGCACATATACAGTAGATTTTCAGTTCTGAGATGACTTGTACAAACAAATTCAACGAATTCATCACATAAGCAATCAGAAATTAATTCTGTCAGTTGAGTGAAAAAAATATAATGGAATAATCTTAATGGTGTGTGACACCATCCCTAGCTAGGTCTATTTCTTCTAGTGGATGCACAAGATTGCAAGTGTCCTAATCTTTGTCACTCCATTAAATGATATAACAATCCCTGCTGCTGCTGCTATACTGATTCATTAGAGGATCCATGATCATCTGGATTTTATATTAATTAACACATCAAGAGCCCCTTGCATTTACTTCTCAAATGCCACTTTCAGCATTTCAACAAAAACACAAGAAAAACAAGGTTGTAAGCTTGACTTAAAAAAAAAAAAAAACAAACGTGCAGGGAAGAAAAGATAAAAGAAAAATTATTTCAGAAATATTTCAGAAATACAAGCCTTGTCACTTACAGGATTGCTACCCGTGCCAACAGGAAGCTTCTCATCAGCAGTTGGAGGAGGCAAATTGTGGAAGGCACAAATTTCTTGAAGACAATCTAACCATTTATCCGCTTGTAGCGCAAGACATGCTCCCTAAGACAATATAGAGTAGAAAAGAAATAGTATAGCAATGGAAACAAAGTGGCTCTTCAACAAAAGCCATGAAGCAAGGACCACAGAAGAATCTAGATAAACAACTACACTAGATTGTCAAAAAAAGAATAAATAATGAGTGTCAAACAAATTACTATTTTTTTTAATGATTTAACCCGTTAATTATTGATTGGAGCAACCAATTATACATTTGACTTGAGATTTGATCTTTTTTGAACTATTTATTGACTTCAAACATCTTAAGTTGGCCCCCAGCATTCATCAATGCCTGGGATCCTCAGTTTGCATATGATTGCTCAACATGATGCAATAGATCATACGAGCAAGACCTCATGTTCACCCTTTCCAACGCAATTGTTAAATTCCTTGGGAGAAATGGAACACATGAAAGATGCCACTCCTGTTTTTACGATCATGTGGCCCATAAGATGGAAATTTAAATTTTATTTTAATTACCATTTCAGTCCTTTCCTATAGAAAATTACTTCTTAATGACATAGATAAAACTCTTTGTCTGGAGAAAGAGGACAACAGCTCCATGGCTGAAAAGAAAAGGAAAGAGGACAACAGCTAAAAGAATGATAGTACCTTCCATACAAGCTCTCTCAGTCCTGGCCTGCCAACCCAAAGCTTTGACAGCCACTCTCTCATTTCTCGTGGTCCAATGCTGTTGCCTGAGCTCCATGGAGAACTATAGTGGTTTCTATCTTTATCCAAATACATTGCTAAGAACTTTATGTCATAAGAAAAGCCTTGTTTCCATAAATTGTAACTTTTAGAGGCACCATTAGCAGTTGTTGTATATTCGGGATCTTCAATAGGTTCTTGAACTCTGATCCTCTTCTCTTTCCTTGTCAAGTCTGTGTAACTCACATCGTCTTTATCATAATCCATATTCATTTTGACATCCTCAAGACTGCTATCATCAAGAGCCAACAATCCAACTCGGCAAACTCCTTTATGACGATAACCAGGTGCCATATCTAAACATACATATTCAAAGTTTTTGGAGTTCACAAAATTTTGTGTAACAGCAACAGTTGGCTCAAGATTCAGGACACAGTGCCACCATCCACTTGGAACAAAAATTGTCTCCCCCGGTAGTTGGGTACACTCAATCGGCTTGTCTTCGTCAGGAAGAAGTGGATAAAAATCTAACCACCACTGTACAATCAGAAAACAAGAACCAGTAGGTGCAAATCTGAGAAGTGCTTGAGAAAAATACAAGATGAGTTATGAAGGACAGGGATAGCTGCAACAAATACCTGCAATGATGATGGTGTGTCAATATTGACATCACCATCGTCTTCATTTACATGCACAGTGACACCTAAAGGTACCCTTCCAGGAGGATACAAGGCCCACCTGTCCAAAATGATTTGGATATATCAGTTAGTTCAACCATAAGAGAGTGATATAGAATAGAAGAAATTTATGCACCACAATTGATGAATGAGATATGCGTTGAAAAAACACTTAGTGAAATAGGTCCCAGAATTAAGCTTTTTCAAATACCAGCCCCTGTACTCAAGTAATATTACCCTTCTATTTAAGGCATAAAATGATTAGTTAAAATGCATAACCTCCCCGAGAATGCAATGCACTTAAAATCATCACATTTGATTGATCGGAGCAGTTGGGAAAGAAACAACTCCAACATGAAATCTGAAACCTACCTTTTACGGCCACATAGAAGAGTATTCCAAGCACTGGTGAGAGATGGATCAACATGCCAAGAGGCACCAGATCTCTCGGGGCCCATAATAAGCCATCTAAATGGTGGTCGTTGTTCTTCATCTAAGACCTCAAACAGATCTTCTTGAAACAGATGAGGAACGCTGTAATCCTTCAACAAACTGGGTGCAGTTTCCCCAAACTGAAATGAATAGGGAGTCATATGATGTTAACATTTTCATCCTTTTAAGGGAGAAAAAAAGGGAAAAGAAAATATTTCTGCTACAGCTGTACCTTGTCATCAAAAATATATAGGGGATCCTCATCATGTTGAAGATGCATATATGATACATAATCTTTTATTTTCATTGAGATTTTCTTACAGCTCCTCTGAGAAATCCTAAAAGCTATATCTCCGTATTTCAGAGATAGCTGGTCAATTGTCCATGTATTCCGTGCTGGCCAAGTATCAGCCAATCCAGCAAGCAAAACCTGGTAAATAGTTGGGCAATGCCCCAGGAAAGAAAAAAAATAAAAAGATATTATTTATATAAGAACCAAAAAGGTTTGAAAATTAATCAAAGAACATCTGCCATAGACAAAAAGTAGCAAGTTTTTCCAGTTTTTTACAAGCCAAACTTCTTCAACAAATCCCAGGGAGAAAAACACCACTGTGATTATCGACAATAGCCAACTCAGAAAAAGTAAAAGAATGGTTGAATAAATAAACATCTATGACAGTGGAGGTTTTTACTATATTTTCATCACACTCTTATTTTAAGGGAAAAAGGACAGCTGTTGAGGCACTTCTTGAAACACTAGCTAGCATGTCTTGTGACCACAGTAAACCAGTTTCTGAATACAAATGGCCAGAAACAAGGAAAAGGGTCATTGATAGTGGTGCCAGAGCATAATTGCCCTATAGGTGACAACACCAGAAGTCATGTTGCAGCATCCAGCACATGTATTTCTAGTCATATTAGCCTCGGTATGATGAAAGTTAAAAGAATGAAAATGCAGTATTATCCGTAGCTGGTGAATGCTGATGATTTATGCACATTGTAGTGATTTCATAGTTAAGCTGTATAACTGTAGTAAATATAGTAACAATAATTTGGAGTTCAAAATAGCAACTTTTGGCAGCACAGGAGCCAGAGTGAAGATGAAAGAATATTGCTGTAACAGTCACCACAGACTTCTTATGTTTACCAGAGTATATAATCCTCACTATATCCATTCAAAGTAACACACTGAATCCAAAAATAAATATTTCACCATACCGGTTTCCTCCCATCATACTCTTGAGAAAATTCTTCCAAAGACAAGTCTCCCCTTCTTTCCACATTTCCATCATCAAAATTAAAACCACTCAACGTGGTGTGGCACCTGTATAATCTTTTATACAAAAACAAAGAGCTGAACCCTGCAAACAAGCATAAAAAATATACTTGAGCTAAATAAGAGTCCTAAAACTAAAAGTCATCACTATAAAATTCAAGAAACCACGCCATCATCATCACAACTTTACCATTAAAATGAAGTGGTTTTCCGCAACGTTCTTGATATTCTTCCGGAACATTCTCTCTGAAAACCAAAAACAATCAGAGAACGATAACGCTACGAATTCAATCATTCTTGTTTCAAATTCTAAATAAATATAAAAGTAAAAATCATTCTTGCAAATGTGAAATGCTTAGAGCCTTAAACTTACACATCCAGTGCAGTTTTCTTCCAGGAGCCTTTATACTGAAGCGGACCGTTTACCCTGTTAAGGCACAGGCTCATCCACAGTGGTTCCTCGTTGCATAAAATGTACATCACACTGCGCATGTATATCAACCATAAATAATCGATTCAAAATCAAACAGATTCAATTCTCACAATTTAATGACAGAAACGTAAGAAAAATTAATCAAAACATAAATTCAACAAAAAATAATTTAAAATTAGACGATAGAGCAATATATATATATATATATATATATGCGAACCTGCTAACACAGGCGAAGCGAGCGACATCGCGAGGAGTGAGATTGTCTAAAATTGAGCAGATGAGTTCATCAGGGAAGACTTGAAGATTGCCTAGACCTTCAGCTCTGCGATCTTTAATTTCTAAAGCCTCAACTCGAGAAATCTCCATGGATGAGATGATGAACCTTGGAATAAGAAATTATTTGCTATTAGCTGTTTGTGCCTTTATAAATGTTTCCGCGTATTTTAAACGCGGCGTTTTGGACACTGCACGCCTTCTACTCGTGTCTTATCCCACCTGCTCGCTTATGCGCGTAGAATTCACTCCACGCCCGACGTAAGATATATTTGCTTGTCTTTCTCCGTCCGTCGCTATTTCCACGAAGGAAATGGCGTTGCTTCTACGCGTGGGAAAATACCGTTATGCCCGTGTAGAAGAGATTGCTTTGTTTCTCCCTCCCCAGTGCTATTTCAACTGTTTGACGGATGGCTGCTTCGATTCTTGCAGGGAAGCATTACGGAAAAGGCATTTTGACCTTCATGTTTTATTTGCCACCGCGGAAAAGGTTGGATTTGGGTTTAGGTTTATACTATATAATTGCCCGCGTTATTACACTGTAGGATTAATTTAAAAAAAAAATTACAGATACCATGGTATTGAATTGATTTCGACGTGGCTAGACGATATTAACATGCTTAACGAAAAAATAAATAATTTGTAGAAGAATATACTTTAATTGATTAAATTTTAAATTTTTATTTTAAAAATTATTAGTTTAAGCGGTAAAAACCTTAAAATCATTAGAAATAGATTTGTGGGATTAGTCGATATATATTCAAATTGACCCGGACATCTATATTAATAAAAATAAATACATAATATGTAAAAATATAATGTGATTCTAAATAAATATTTAAGAAGATTTTTTTAATAAATATTAAAACAGTAATATATTTGATCGATTTGGATCAATTTGAGTTATTGTTTATGAAGCTCAATTTTCATTGAATTCAATGTTGAATGATAATATTGAAAGAAAAACAAAAAAAAATAATACAAGTCAACCCGCATTAATTCGTTAAACTCATGACCCGAGTCATGAGATCAGGATAATCTAATAAAAAATAAATTAAAATAAATTATAAAATTCAGTTTCCAATCAACTTAGTATTAAAAGATGAAATTAAAAAGAAAAAATTAATTAAAAAATATACAAAAAATTTAAGTTAACCAAAGTTAACTTCATAAAAAGTATATCAAAATAAATTATGAAGTTTAATTTTATGTCAACCCAAATGATAAAAAATAAAATTAAAAAAAAATTAATTAGAAAAGGAAAAAAATTAGATAATCTATTAAATCTACCGTCTGATGAATATGAGATAATCTTATAAAAAAATAAATTGAAAAAATTATAAATTTTAATATTTAATAAATTTAATATTAAAAAATAAAATTAAAAAAATACATATAAATCAGGAAAAAAATAAAATAAAAAATACTATTCAAACAAATAATATTATATAATTAGGGTATAATAAAACCACCTCCTTCTTCTTTATTTTGTTAAATTTTTGTTATTTGCATTTTCTAAGCTGGGCTCTATACCTCTACCCATACTGAAGTTAACTTTGTAAATTACTCATGAAGCTATTTTGATAATATGCAAAGCTCCGGGTCGAGTAAAAAAATTTGAAAGTAATAAAAAAATACATATAGGTTATATAGAATTATTTAATAGTATTGTTAAATCTAGTTTAGGAAGTAAATTTTAAAACATTTTTTATTCAATTTGTTGCCAAACGCTATAGAATAATGATCTAGAAAATAAATTAAATTAAATTTTTGAAATGAACATTTTATTTTTATATTTAATTTTATTCAAAGAAATTTTTTTTAAAAAAACTAAATTTAATGTATAACAACAAATAAAATAACTCAAGATAATCGGGTCATTTTAGAAATTAGTAAAAGATTATATAGAAAACAAATAAAAAACAATAAAGCTCAATTTATAATTAAATAAATATTAAAGGATGAAACTGAAAAAACATAAGTTTTTTTTTAAAAAAAAATTAGATGAATCTTTTTAACTGGATTAATCTCTAAAACTTATAACTTGTAAAATTCCAAATCTAGATTTAATAAAAACTCAATTCTCAACCAATTTAATATTGAAAGATGAAACTAAAAAAGATATCAATTTAAAAAATTTATCCAAGTTAAAAAAACGAGAATCAAAACTAACAAGAAAAAAGAAACATTAAAAGGAGGATGGGATTGTAAAATAAGTTCAATTTAAAAAATTATATCAAATAAAAAAAATAACAATAAAAAAATAATAATCATATATAATATATAAAAAAATCAAAAAAGGATGAAATTGAAAACAAAAACTCTGCCAATAAATTATTTTAAATAAAATAAATAATAATTAAAAAAATAAAAACAAAATATAAAAAAATAAATTGAAATCTTGCTTTGAAAACTTTAAGGGTTATATATAAAAATCAAGATGTAGAGAGGGGGGAGAATAACCATCAACACTAAACTAGATTTTTGTTAAGTATAGGTGTCATTCAGGGATGAAAGGTACATCTAGACGAGTTCAACACTATCTTAAAAGTTGATATATAGCTGCTACGCTATACCGCCCAAAGAATATGACAACAACCCATAAATGCTACGCAAAAGTTGTGTGTAATGCACATACTAACTAATTTTTTAATAAAATTTATATTTATTAAAATAATAAATTGTTCTCAAGTCAATCTAATTATAATAGAAAAATATAATGAAAATAGAAAAAGATCATACAAGTTAATTTTTTATATATATTTTTAAAGATAATCTAGTAATTTTATTGTGCTATGAGAAAATAAAAATTCAGAATCTCCCTAAATCCCAATTAATTAAAATTTGCTTTTAAATAAAGTAGTTAATCATGTTAAAAAACGTGAAAAAGACCTATATGCTCCTAAGCAATGACCAGAATTACGTGAAAACATCATTCTAAGCTCAACAGCTAATCTAATTTTTTTTTTTTGCGGGAAGAACAAACTAGTAATTGTACTATAGCAATCAAAATCAACATGTGTCTGTGAATACAGTAAAACACCCTTCGATTTTTTTTCAATATATATATAGCTTTGTTTCTACGCGCAAGGATACCGGTGCTGGGTCCTTGTGCATGCGCATGGCAAATGTGGCCATCTAGTAGGGTTTTTTTTTTTTTTTTCATTTGTCTTTTTTTTTTTCCCGTTTGAAAAAGGGTAGGTTTTTTGAGAAAAAATAAAATATGTCTAGTTTTAAAAAAGATAGAGAGATTGATGAAAATACGAGAAAATACAGAATTTGTTAATAATCACACCTGATTATACTATACGATGGCATCATTTGTATTGAGCTTCAATTAATAATCAAGACACAATTAACGAATACGAAGTGTGTTGTTTTAGTATGTATAGGAATGGAAATGATTCATGGGAATCAAATTTTGTTTTGGTATATGTATGGCTTAAATACAGAATTATTTTTTCTTATCAGTGTGGTCTAATTGAATGCTATTTACTTTCACGACATAAGAGAGATTGATTATCAGGATTCAAGTCGACATACATCGTTAGATCATAAACTGTGGTTTTTTTTGTTTTTTCTAATTTCGCGGAGGGACAGCAAAAGAAACACCTAAATCATCTCTAGTATAAGGTAACAGAACCCAGAGGAGGAGACCAGACTTGAGCATCCCATTTGGTTGTCTTCCCTGACACAGTATACGAAGCAACAGACAATTACAACGTCATCAGAGAGAGCTTGACACAAGTGAGAGAGAGTTCGTGGCGGACGTGCTTGCCCCTGTATCTTCTCTCGAGTCATTCTCACCTACCACCTGTCTGCATACCATCCCCACGCGTGTTCTAGGCCAAATCGAATAACTTTGAAACCCTGGCTTTGCAAGCTAGCATATCAGTAGCAAGACTAATGAACAGATAACCACCTTCCCCCGGCATCTATGAGCAACCCGCTCTTTCCATGTGTCTTGGAATTGAAAATGGAGATGTACAGCACACGAAAAGGATGAAGATCTGTTGATTGGCTGGTTGGGGGATATAGAATAAATTCTCTTCTCTGGACGGACGGGCACATGATAGGTTGAATAAATCAAAGATAAAGAAAATAGAAGGGGAAAAAGCAAAAGGAACAAATGAATCTTCCTGTTCCCTCAACAACCACCCATCTAAACAAGATGATCAGCACTTCTCCATTTGAAAGATCCACAGGTCATTTTGAAATGCAGTCTGTCTTTATTTCCATGTTCTTCAAGGTCTCAAATATCATTGTCCTCCAGTATTCACATACATGACATGAGGCAACACAACATAAATTAACTCAACATACATGACATGTCTTCCAGTATACACAATACAGCCACTAATAACTCGGTAAAACGAACAAATATATTGCAGCGCCTTGGCAGTCATTCTACAGCAATGCCGGTGCAATAGAAGGTTGTAATCCAATCCTCCTCTTTCTAAGACGCTCTGCAATGATGAATGCAAGCTCTAGAGATTGTGAAGCATTGAGCCTGGGATCACAATGGGTGTGGTAGCGTGAACTCAAATCATCAAATGTCACAGCCCGTGATCCACCAATGCACTCTGTCACATTCTGACCAGTCATCTCAAGATGAACTCCTCCTGGGTGGCTTCCTTCTTGCTCGTGCACATCAAAGAAGGCTCTCACCTCCGCCTGTCCAATTAAGAATGTAACAATGTCAGGGTATGCATAGTGGAAATAATGCCATCATGCTGTCAACCCGTGTTTCTATTGACAACCACTATCATTCATAATTTTCTTACCTCCCATCAAACTTTAACACTTTATTCTTAAATCTTACCCCCTTAACAAGTTTTTTCCATACCTAAGCTATACCAAACACAACCTAAGGAACATCAGAATTCTTTTTTGAAAAAAAGATTTCAAACTCAACTTGCAGACAAAGTTCTACATACCTACGCTTAATCATTGGTTACCCGCGTAAGGAATCTGATCCAACTATTCCACCCCAAGGCCTCAGAGAAGCAGTCACTTTCTCACCTACCAATTCAGCTCAACTAACACTCAATCGTAAACTATTCAAGACTCGTTACATGAATCCTTATTCTCCATTATTTTTAGTTTAGTGTATTATTCCACCTACCGCACCTAAATTCTATTGCCTTCCAATTTAATTAATTCTAGGAAATCAAGTGCAGGCTCTTATTCAAAGCGACAGAATGCCCCGCCATTTACAACTTTGGAACTAGTTGCTCCAGTTCATGAATGAACCAAAATTTATTGCACTTCTTAGGAGATAATTCAATTGCAAGCAATGAATGGAGCATGACCCATTTTACAAGGATGAGATGACAAATTGTTTCTCCTATGAATTGCCACCAAAGCTAAAGCAAAAAAGCTAATTTAGAGTGTGTAGTCCTATAATCAATGTACTAACAAAAAGTGAAATATCATTTATAGCATATACGCCCACTTCGTTTGACTCATATTAGGGAAACTCTCGTTTTCTCATCAGTTCCAGTAAACAGGATTACAGGGGCCAAAGTTTTTCTCTTTCCTTTTCGACTTCACATTTGGTTTATTTCTCAACTTATATTCTTTCATCTCGTTTGGTTTTTGTATTATTCCCTGTGCTGAAGTGTGCAATTTCCTTCAAATAATAAACAGCCCTTAATAGCACAAATTTAAACTCCTAAATATTCTTTCACCTCCTCATATAAAATCCACATAATGCTAATCAATTAATGCAAGCTAAGATATAAGCATCATACCCTGATGGCATCAAATGGACGAGTTTTCAGCCCACATGGAGCCTTTATGGTGTTTCCATGCATAGGATCACTGACCCATGTGACAATTTGTCCTGCCCTGCGAACAGCCCTAATTAGATGAGGAAGCTTCACCCTCATGTTCTCAGCTCCCATTCTTGTAATGATTGTTATTCGGCCAGGTTTATTTTGAGGATTCAAAATCTCTATGAGCTTAACTAGCTCGTTTGGATCCATCTTATCACTGACCTGGAGCACAAAAGCCAAATTCCATAAGAAACTCGAAAGCACCAAATGCATGTGTCAAATTACAAGATAAAAATTGAAATTAAGAATCGTAATATTATAATGGTCCTCTCAGATTTAGCTTATTGCCAGGTTCTAATTCGGATCAGACTGGCATAAAAGAAGAAACACAATTCCATAAGCATAATTACATGAACACCACTTAGGCCAGCATCTTGAAAATATGCATTTGAGTGGTTAATTTAAGGAATATTGATAAACTTATGTGGTCAGGATCACAGTCAGAAACAAAGAGAGCCAGAACAAAAACAACCAAGAACCATCTCAAGAAACGTAGATGAATTGGTTAAAAGTTAGGTCTCCTAAACAGGTTCTCCCTGGTATTTCTAGCCACCAAAGATGAATTACTGAAACATGAATTGGCTAACTAGATTAGAAAGAAGAATGCAAGTTACCTTAATTCCTAGGGGATTTGCGACTCCTCTCAAAAACTCAACATGAGCACCACCTAGCTGCCTGGTACGCTCACCAGCCCAGAGAAAATGGGCTGAGCAGTCATAGTAAAGACCCGAGGTTGAATCCAGCCTAGTAAGTGACTGCTCATATGGCAATAGCAAGCATTCATGGGATGTCCAAAACTCAGTTGTTGTCATGATAGGATGATCAACAGTGAGACCAGCTGCGGCCATGAATCCAAGGGCCTCATCAACCCGGTGGGCAAGTTCCCGGTACCTATCATACGAAGACAGAGATGTATATTATAGAAGCAAAAAGTGACCCAATTATGATATGACAATTAGTAATGAACTGAAATAATTTCCATCCAAGAGAAACATATTATAGAAGCAAAATCTAAACCAATAATGGTATGAATTAAGAAATGAAATGAACTCATTTTCATCCAAGATTCTGGTAAACATCTTTAAGAAAACCCATCATAACTAAAACAAGTGAATTAGAAATTGCAGGGGAAAAAAAAGAAAAAAGATTACACTTTTAAACAAGAAGTTTAAAACCATTCAGATCAGAGCATATTGAAGAACACGTGCAAAGGATGCTAGAATCTAAATTCCCTAAGGCCAGTCATCGGGAAAATGTAAAAGAGGACCTTGATTGCCTTGTGCGGATAATCCAGGTATAGATAATTGTGATCGTGAAACTCGCCAGCGATATTGATCAAATAATACACATGGAGGACATATCACTATCTACTGCGTACCCACCAAAGGTGGTTGAGGTCCGGAAGGACCGGAAATGTACAAACTACTTCATCAAACTCTAAAATAGCAGCAAACGTAAATAATAAAAAATCAATTGATTCTTCAAAATAAAACAGTGAGCTTTTTGCTTGGCCGTATATGAAAACTCCATCTGAAAAAACATCATAACCAATCCAAGAGTCAGATAAAACCATTTACCTATCTCCCTGCTCACTGTGCTCGGTGAAATCCAAATTCCACTGAGTAACCCTCTGCATAGCTGCATAACCACCAGTAGCAAACGCCCTGAGGAGATTCAAAGTGGCTGCTGATTGACAGTAAGCCCTGATCATCCTCTGTGGGTCAGGTATCCTTGACTTCTCATCAAAAGCATCTCCATTCACATTATCCCCTCTGTAACTTGGTAATTTCACTCCATTTTTTTCCTCCAGTGGATCCGATCTTGGCTTCGCAAACTGCCCTGCCATCCTCCCCACCTATAAAACAATATCCACATTTATCCCAGTTTAAATAAAATTCAATTCTCAAAAAGAAAAGGAAAAGAAGAGAAAAGAAGCAATCTATCATATAATTCTATATTGTAACACTAATAACTCTCCTTTAAGAGGAAAAAAAAAGACCTTGATAACGGGCATTTGACCACCGAACATCAAAACAGCACCCATTTGAAGAAGAATCCTGAAAGTGTCCCTAATATTATTAGCATTGAACTCTTTAAAACTCTCAGCACAGTCACCTCCTTGCAGCAAAAACGCATTGCCCATAGCAGCCTCAGCGAGCCTCTCCTCTAAATTCCTGGCCTCACCAGCGAAAACAATCGGAGGAAAGGTGTCGAGGGTTTTGAGAACCGAATCCAGTTCTTCTTTGTTAGGGTATTCAGGGAGTTGCAAGGCCTTCTTGGATTTCCAGCTTTCAACAGTCCATTTCCCAGTACCCACATTGGTTGTTGGAGCAACGGTTGCTGCTTTAGTGGATGTTGCTGCAGGTGTTTTAATGGGTGATGGTGATTTGGAAGGATCAGCTGAGTGTACAGCGGAGATGTGGAGGATGGATCTGGAAGGTTTGGTGGTGAAGAAACAAGGATGATGGGGCTTGTTAGAGGGGATTAAGGATTTGGTAGGGATTATGGAACTGCTAGTTAGAGACATTGTTGTTGTTTTTGTCCAGTTTTGGAACACAAAAAGAGAGGCTTGTGTTTTGTGTTTGTGAACGGAAGAGGAGAGGAGAGGGTACCTGAAGATATGGTTGAGAAACAAACGAGGATTTTATAGGGATGTTTGTTTGGTGCAAGAGAAGAAACAAAGGGACCGGGGAGAGGGTCCAAGGAATCTGGTAAGGGACGTGGTGGTGGTAGTTAAGGGTGTTTTCGGGAATATGCAAAGTATTTAGGGTGTATTTTTGGAAACTTGGAAAAAGTTGGGAGGAAAGTCAATTTAGCTTTGCCCTTGTTCAAGTGAATTTTGTTCATTACACTTCTTCACCGACTATTCGCCGCTTATTAGAGGCAGAGCCAGTGGCGGCTGGCTTTGTTGCTTGCTTCGAGTTTTGCCATGAATCTATTAGAAAATTATGAAATCCAGATCTAAGGCATTGAAGAAAATCCATCTTAAGATATATTTTCTTTGAACATTTCTTTATATATTTTGCTTACAAAATATTTGTTACCATGTATAGCAACTAAAAAATTAAATTATTTATATTTGAGTTTTTATTATTATGATAAGTTTACAGTGGTTTCAAACCGAAACCAAAACCAAAACATATGTTAATTTATTATTATATTTATATTTAAAATAAAATATTAAATCATGTAATTCAATTCAATTCAATTGTGTAGAATTCCAATAAAAAAATAAATCATTAATCTTGATTATTTTAAACTTGATTTAAAAATTATTTTTGTTTCAGAAATCTTTTTTATATTACAAAAACCCTTATAAATAGCCAATCTCGTACTTGCAAAGAAAACAAGTAACTAACAACGTGGTTATTTAGCAAGTCACTCCACTATAGGCAGGGTAAAAAACATTGCGAGGAGGCAGCGAAGGAAAAGTTGCAAGCTAGTCTCTCGCTGTCCAAAAGCTGGTCTCTAGCAAATCATAAAATCTGCTATCTGATTTGTTTTTGTATCTTTTTTATGAATTATTTTTTTTTAGAATTCAAATCAATATCCTTCAAAAAATTCTAAATATCA
The DNA here is from genome assembly GCF_000495115.2 of Populus euphratica. Classification (NCBI taxonomy): domain Eukaryota; kingdom Viridiplantae; phylum Streptophyta; class Magnoliopsida; order Malpighiales; family Salicaceae; genus Populus; species Populus euphratica. The sequence continues at coordinate 463,157 of NW_011499849.1, read as the reverse complement.
AAATTAATTTTACCATATGAATTCAATTAATTCACAAGATTTCATATGGGTTGTTAGTTACAATGTCAGAGCTTCTTTTTTTTTAGTAACCCAAGATCTAACAAATTTTCCAAAAATTTATAAATTCTTTTTAATGAAATTTAGCTTTCACTTATTTTATTATTGTGCGACAAGTTTTGGTAAATAAAAGAAAACTAAAAAAAGAAGTGAAATGATGCGCAGGGTACAAGGGAGGGACCACGCCACAAACACGACTTCTCCAAAGTAATACTTTCCCATCCGAGACAAACCCCCGATCTTTCATAATTCATAACAAATCAGGAAATATCAGCCTAAAACCTCTGTTTTTTTTTTTGGCAGGTAAGATTCAGCACGTGGATCCACGCGTTGTTACCGTCTAGCACCTCCTTCACTGTCCGTGCATGAAGCCACTCACCACTACTTTCCAGATCAGTTTCAACAGCTTCTGGTCCGCGTTAGCAGCTCCGAAGGTCGCCTTCGAACCCTAAACAGATCGTTTTGTTTTTTTATAACTATAATATTAATGTTTTTTCTTTATTTGTTGGATAATTTGTAATATCATTGATTTTTTTTATGTATCTATTGATTTGTAATATTATTAATTATTGTTTACATGGTTGAAGTGTTGTGGTTCCAATGTCATTGTGTGTCAACCCGAGGGTCCCCGGGGTACGAAGTCACCTAGGAATTGATATTTTTGTTCGAGGTTAAGGCTAAAGTTGAAACAAATATTTCTAATTTATTTTGTGTTAGATTTTTTTTTTAATGTTTGTTATGTAGCGTATTCATTATTTTTTATTCAAGAAATCGATCTAGGATTAAGCTGTCAGTGTTGACAATTAATTAGATAATAGAATTGGTTATTGTTTATTTCAGGATTAAATTTGAATTTGAATGTTGACTATTAAATAATAAATTAAATCGGTGAATAAATATTCATGCACCAGGATTAAGGATTAATGACGTGCTCTTGGTTCTTATCTTTAAAAGTTGATTATTGGGTATTTAAATTAACAACTAACTCAGATCCAGGATTAGGCTACCTGTTAATCAACCTGTTCTTGGTTCCTGTCATGTGGAATGAAGGCGAGGGGCTGTGTGAGGGTGGTGGTTCGGTTGAAGGATTTGCTATCACAGTTGGAGGAAAGGAAGGCAGTGATGGCTGAAAGGGAAGGGACTGTCAGTGGTAGCATGAGATAGAGGAGATGTTGTCGTGGGTGGCTGCGGTGTTTAGGTTCAAAGGTTGCTGGGATAGTCAGAGAAAAGGGGTGTTGACATGCTAGGGTTTTGTATTCTTATAGATAAATACATGAACAATTTGAAAAGTTAGATAAATATGGTACATAATTGGAATCTTTTTTTCACCACGTGGTTATTGTTTGGGAAGTTCATAGAGCTGTATTTATGGCTAAAATAGCTAATTGAGCCGAGCCAAATTGTAGATCATCACCTAACCGGGAACTTGGTGGGAGTACCCGGTAATCAAAGTGACAACGTTCAAAGGGTTAGTCGGCTGCAATTACAAGCATACCCTTCTATAATTAACAACAAGCTACCCTCAAAACCCCGTGGGCGAAACTAGGAAATCAAGAGAGATCTCCAAGTCATCTCACCTACCCCTTCCACTCCGTGCACTCCTCCTCCTACCCGCAGGGCCCAGCATTGAAAACCCGCATTCGCCAACGACACGTGCCCATTCACCAACGACACGTGCCTGTCTTCATGATAAGCTACTTGGCATATTCTTTCAAATCGTTCCCCGGTGAAGAATGAAAAGTTGAAATGAAGACCACGTGATTTTTGTATAGACAGCAGTGATTACCTAATACATCTGAAAGTGTTGGTGTGCAGAGTCACCTCTTTTGTTGCTTATACAAGTACGAGGTGGGCTTTATATATATATATACACTCTAATGTTTACTTGATTTTAATTTTTTTATATATTTTTTTTGTTTTTTATGATATTATTGTAATTTTAAATAAATATTTTAATATTTTATTTATATTTTATTTGTGATCAATTTTAAAAATATCTATTGTTATTATTGTAAGAATAGTTAAAAAAAAACTTCTCAAACCCTGCACTAATTCGCAAGTGCCTTTCACATATCATTAATTTTTTAAATAATATTTATATTAATCAAAAAACAAAACCTCTTTATATCAACTTGTTTATTACAGAGAAAAAAACAATAAAAAAATTAAAAAAATCTTTTTAATATAAGCTACAATTTTTGCATGTAAGGGTAATATAGTTTTTACATTGTATATATAAAAATTATTTAAAACTTAAAAATATTAAATTACACCTATTCAACCTTTTAAAATATTTTATTTTCAAGGTAATATAATTATTATATTGTGCAAATGACCAAATTATCTTCAATTAATTTTAAAATGACCAATGAAATCTTATAAAACGATTTTTTTACCCAGATATAAGGGTCACTGATTATTAATTTTTCTTGGAAGGATGAAATATTAATTATATTACTGTGGTGAATAATAATTTATATCTAGATACATAGTAAGTTCTTCGTATGTTTTAATTTTTTTTAGTGCCAAAAAAATCTCAGTCTGTCATTGATCCCAAACATGCTCTGAATTAAATAGATGAATGTTATTTGTAAAATAAATCTACTACGTCAATCTCAATCAATTTATTTATCTTTTAGAGTTACGAATATTTGTTTGGATTCTAGTAGTGTAACTCATGTTCTTCTTCTTTTTTTAAAAAAACATATATTTATATTAAGAGAACTTCTTGGTTTGCAAGATCTACACCGAAGCAAACTCAGTGCTTGATTTTTCCTGCTCTGAATATAATGGAGCATTGAAAAAATACTTACCTAAACCATTTCATTAAATATTAATCTATTGTGCAGTCCATTTACACACACACACACACACACACACGATTCCCGTTATATTGGGTGGACTGGTTAGAAATCTTTCCATGATTACGAATGGGCCTTTTGGGCCAAGGCCGAATACCAGCAAGGACATTGGCGTCGGTCCTTGGTTGAAATGCTCGGGCTTGGCTAGAATGTCTGGCTCAAATTGTTCAGAAGCCAGTTGAATCTGGGCACCTGCCCCGCATTCTTTCACACATCAAATCGCCCATCATCATCCTTCTTCTTCTTCCCCACTCTCGGAGAGGCAGGATGTCCTCCTTTTTTTGACGTCTTCTTAGGAAAATACACCAGCAATTGCTTCTTCTTCTTTTTTTGCTTTGTTTTTTTTATTTTCCTTCCCATGTTTCCAGGACTGATCTGAGATTCAATTTCAGCAAGGGTAAAATAATATAAATATACAACTAAATTAATTAAAATCCATAAATTATAAGTTTATAAGATAAAGTTAAAAAATTTACACAATGAGTGTAGAATTCTATTAAAAAAAATTATAAATGCTCTTTATGAAGCTATATATTTTAAAAATGTTATAGGATCTTATTATCAATATTTTTTAATTTTCTCTCTTTAATATAACTAACAAAATTATCATTCCATCAAATATCTTTCATAATTAATTATAAATTATTTATTTTAATCAATCAATTCAAATTCAACTACAACTAAACAACATAATTTAATCATCAACACTACAACAAATATTGAACATACATAACTAATATTTACCTTGGTTCTAAAAGTTCTTAGTCTCTCTTATTAAATAGTCAACTCTACTTTCATCATGACCACCTAAACTTTCTTCTTCAAATATGTTTTATTTGAGTCATTTATATCATATTTCATTACAAGAATATCACAATTTAACTTTTCTTCAATTTAACATTTTAAAATCGTAATTCAAAATTTATAAATTTTGCATAAATTTTGTTGATTTTTGCTTAAACTTGTATAATTGAGTTTATAACATCTTACCTGATACTAATATGAACTTTGAAGGTTAATTAATCAAAGTTTTTTTATCCTTTTTTTTTTAATCTTAATGTCATGAGCTTCCTCTTTTTATTCCCTTTCCCTCACTTAATTTTCCTTTTAATTATTAAGTTAGATGTGTTTAAACTCACTCTCATCGCGTTAAATCTTCTTTTTCTATGTTATAGTAAGGGAGCTCTTAATTTTTTTTCTAATTTTTTTCTAGCACTGGCAGGCAATTTTAAGAGGAAGAAGAAGTTGAATTTTTAATTTTCCCAACTTATTATAAAAATATTATTAATGAGCCTACATGTCATTTTGGGTCAGACTATTAATATTCTCGTATGTTATTTCCAAAATTAGATTACCCTAACATTTTAAACTAAGATAGAGTAATGTTTTAAGAGTTTTCTCGTAAAATTTCAGTTTAATTTGATAATAAATTTAAAAATTATATTCGATAATGTAAGACTGGCAGGTAGATGATTTCATGTCAAAATTCAAATTTTTGTATTTAATCATTGCTAGAACCATTTTTTTATTCTAAAATATATTTATTTTTTCTTTTTATTATCTGTTTTATTTACAGGTTTATTATAGTTTCAAAATAATGTTATACCAATATTTTTTCACACAATTCTTTTTTAACTTTTATTTTTCATTTCCGTTATTATAATTCATCGGAGTTATTTTTTTATTATCAAAACACATCTATTTTAGTTTATTTCTAGTTATTCTATTCGTTGAAACCTGTTACTAATTTCAACATGATACTTTATTATTTTTTTTTAGCAGTTTGGGCATGCACCCACATCGCCCGCATGCTGGATTCGTCCATGCATGTTTCAATGAAGAATTTCTTGCACGGTAAAAGTTTTAACCCTTTTTTTTCATATAATTATAAAATATTAACTCAAAATCAAGAGAGTTAAGACTGTTCAATTAGATATTCAACGCTGAAAAAAAAAAATTACTCGCAACTAACCTTTTAGAATCAATGCGTGTCCTCAGTATGTTTGGGTGTCCCTGTTTCAAGCTGTTTCACAGCTAACAGGGTAAAGTTAAGTTAACTAACGGTTTGTCGTCCATGTTTTTATAGCCAATGTTGAACGCCGGCCTTCTTTGTTTGATGAGCTTTCGCAGCACTTGACCTCCTGAGCACCTGAACAGGACTCCATTGAGCTGGTAAAGCACTTCTTTCTTAAAAATAAGGCATTGATCAAAGTAAAGAAGTTAGTTATTTTTTTTAATTTTCAGGGTAAATTATTAATCACACCTTGCAACAAAAAAGTGAAGAGATAAATTTATTCCGTTCAATTTGATAATACTAATTAACTCTTATAAAAATACTATTTTGCTCTCTGGTTTATGCTTCTTTGGCTTGTTTTGAGAATGACAAGAATATTATTGCATTCATAATATAATACAGTAAGCCAATGAGTCTTGCTCCTTGCTCCACATTGTTCCACTGAGTACCCTTAGGTTTTTTTTTTTTTTAAAAAAAAAACGAACCGGTCGCTTTCTGAAATTCAAATGGCGAGTACCGATCGTTTCATAAAGGAAACAACATCGCGAAACGATTGCAAGACTTTCTTGAGTTCTGAGGTTTAGAGTGGGCAGATGGCCTCTGCCATCTCGCATTGGGTCCATCCAGCTATGGTGTCGGCAAAAATAAAACTGTTGAATCCTGGCTACTTTAATTCACCCACAAGGGTCGCTTTACGTGCTATTCACGTCGATTTGGGGGTGGAGGCAAGCCAGGAGGGCCGGGGCCCTGGCTCCAGATATAAAAAGGTCCCTCGATCTTGTTTTTTGTACTCAGCAATCCTCTTAGAATATTCTTTTTTCTAAAAAAAAAAAAAAGTAATCACATTCTTTGCATGGGCACACAAGATTTTAATCTGAGCACATATGCCTATCACACCCAACGCAAAGCTCCTCCAATGTACAACGTTCACTCTCTTGTCTAGCGATCAAGAGAAGCCTCGTATTTCGGAGCACAATGTAAGGTATGTTCAGCTGCTTCCTGTCCAAATCCGCACATTTTTAAAATCGAGTGCAACAAAACTTTTTAAGTAGAAACTCGAAATATAATCGCTGGACTGTGACGATTAATTATGAATGTAAAGCTGGGCGTACTGCTACTTTATTCTCTCTTGTTCTTGTGATGAACTTGTTCGACCAGGTTTGTTTCTTTGACTGAGATTTCCAGATAACAATGAAAACAAAGGAGAAAAAGAGAAAAAGGGAGAGAAAGCAAGGGAATCTTCTCATTGATGATTGCATCTTGTCTTTTAATAAGCGGGACCACTGTTTCATGTGTTAAAAATTATTGGACCTGTCTTTATATGCAGTGTGTGTATTATATATATATACATCACACATGATTCCCATTTTGTCGACTGTAAAACTTGAAAACCAGAAGGGTTAAAATGTCAGGTTCAAGAAGTTCAAGGCAATTAAAGTAAATAATGGTGGCAATCCAGTTATTTAAATTAAATAGAAAACACATATACTTTTTTTACTCAAAACTCTCTCTTATTTCTTATTTTTGACAAAAAAAACGTGTCATTTTTATTATAAAAATGATTCTTTAAAAAAAATTAATTGCGACTTGAAAAGAAAATTTCAATACATGCCTTTATAATTTTCACACGAATGTATAGAAAATAAAACAATAAGTAACTTGATAAAACTATATAAAGAATAAAATATATATTTTATTTTGAATATTCGGTTTAGAAAACAATTCTTCAAATTAGGTTCAATTCATAGAATAATTGTTAATATAGTCATAGAAACTCTAATCTTATTGAAAAAACATGACGTAATAGGATGATTTTTCAAGTAATATTTTTATAATTTTATTTTAAGAGAATTTCATTGTAACTAATAAAAATAAAATGATTAGATAAATAAGCAGAAAAAGGTGGAGAGCCTAAAGAATAAAGTTCCTGCATGAGATAATTTTAAAAAATATGGGATAACGTGTTGTCCACGTAGACAGAGATGTATCATCTCCTACAATAAATTCCAGCTATATTTGATGGCTAGAAAATAAAGTTTTGAGTAACTAAGATACAAAAACCTAAATTTCCATATGTAAAAATATCAAAATATTATAAAAACCTCAAACTCTTCATTTTCAACCTTAGAACATCCTTCAATCAATCTAAAAACTGAAAATTAAAATGAATAAAAAGCTTAACAACCCCTAATATGTCTTTTCAACATGGTTACGAGGCAGGTTTCCCTTCATTAAACTCCTCTCTCAAATAAACTTGTTGATGACAAGATCGATTTTTTTTTATTATCAATTTAAAATTTTATCTCTCATCTGATTTTTTTTTCCAGTGACTTTTTCTATTAACAGTGAAGGATGAGGAAAATAAGATTTTAGAATCAAAACATAAACACCTAAAACTATATTTTGTAAAAACAAAATATAAGAATCAAATAATGCAAAAAAAAAACAAATTAAAGACTGAATTTAACTCTTCCAACCCTGTAGACACAGAAAAATGCATTGTAAGGCAACAATGCAATCCACAATATTTTGAATATTGAAAGCAAGGGCCACAGTATATTGTATAATAATGCAGTAAGCTTCTTCACGGGGCAAGTGCATGTGTTTTGTTTTCTTCTTTCAACCTGGTAGGGTAATATTGCAGGTGATGCGTGGACGGAGAAGGTAGATGCAAAGGCAAGGGACCACTGTCTGTTTATTACAAAGCATTATCAAGATGGCCCACTTGCCATCCTCTCTCTCTCTCTCTCTCTAAATATATATATATATATATATGCATTTCTTTAATTTAATGTGCCATTGAGAATGGACAAGCCCCAATACAAGCAAGTGAAGTGGTTAAAACGACAAAGAGCTTGTGGTCCATCGCCACTTCGATTCTTTAAATATTGGAGCACGTGGGAGCAAAAATCATGGGCAATTCAAAATATTTCACTTGATTTGCTTTCACTTCTTTCGGATCCCATAAGAATACCTCCAAACTTCTTACACCAAAAAGAAAAAGAAAAAAAATCCTTCACCTTCTTCTTTGTTTCCTGTTCTTTTAGTACACAACTCTAGTTTGGTTAGAATTCCGTGAGCTCTCAAATTGAGAGGGACCAAGCCAGACTCTAGCTCTCATCTCAAGAGAAATCTTCAAGATGGAAACGGTGTCAAGTACAAGATCCAAAGAAACAAATCACATGTAATCATGTGACTAACTAGGTAGTTGTACAGAACTATAAATCCTCATGATTAATCTAGTTCATGTAGCAACGAAAAGCATATTAAACAAAAAATAAATGAGCAAACATCTCTCTTGAGAGATTAAAGACATCCATTAATCGTAGAATTACGCACATGCACAAAATCAACTCTCTCCCTCGCCATCTTTCATGCTGCTACGAAGTCCAACTACCTTCATCAAGGCCAAAAAACCCATAAATGAACCCTGGAGAGCTCTGGTTGGAATATGTACCCTTTAGACCTCTGGTTGGAGTGCCGAGAATGCTTCTCAATCAGCGAGGACATTGAAGGTGAAGGCATCGTCAATATTAATTACTTCATTTTTCATTATCTTCTTGAATTAAAAGATGCTACTTTAATTAAACCTCGGTTAACCATGACCGACGTGGTGGATCTGATGCATCTAGCAAACAGTTTCACATACTCAATATGTTCTGAGAAGCTTTTTAGCCTAGACTCGGCCAGAAAGAAATGATAATATTCAACATGTAACCAAAGTCCAGGATTAAGAACGTAAAATAGGAAAGCTAAAAGACTGAGGTCGTTTTGCAGAGGCGGGTATCCAGTGATTGTTACAAAAGAAAGGGAAACAGAGTATCACACAGCTGAAGAATATTAATGGCAGCATTGAATTTGAAAGGATGAGCCTAAGCTGTGCATGCTAAGTGGAAAGCAACCTGGACAAATCATCAATGACAGGACCCATCACCCTTCAAAAATATCAACAGGGGCCGCTTCTCCTATTCCAAAATCGGTTGGTCGCTTGTGAGACACGAACTAATGATATCTCAAAAGATATGTACCAATTTCCACCTATTTGACAACTGGTTTTCAGTTCTCTCAAAGTTTGATTCAACTAAATTGATAGACCATTTCTCCTGAGCTTTTCTCATGCCTGCATATACCATTGCAAATTTGCAACACGTCGCTTTTCCTTAAAATTCAGATAACAAGGGGGTGACATAAAGCATACAACTTCATCCCTATCGAAACAGTTATATCCATACGGCATGTAGGTGGAGGTATTTAGTGCTACAAACAGGAAAAGTGAACAATAAGACAAGAGTGGAAACTGAACCTATGGAGATGGAGGCCAACCGTACAGTCCAGCATCAGCTCCTTCATAGAACCTGAGCTCAAGTTCCTCCAGCCTTCCCTCATCATCCCACATCTCATCATAACTCTCATCATCGTCATAGTCTCCCCCGTCACCAGCTAAAAATCCCCAGGCCAAGTAATCAGAATCATCTGAATATTCGGAGCAATCTTCTTCCCAATCATTTGCCTCATAATAGTCCTCCATTACAAGAGGCCCCAGTACTGTCAGCTTTTGGAACTTCTCCTTGAAGAACTTGTTATCAAGATTCACATTCCAGCACCCTCTCAAATCCATAAACTCAAGATTGGTACAGCTTGAAAGGATCTGCAATAAACTTTCTGTGCTAACAAGATGGTAAGCCATTTCTAAGCGCTTCAGCTTAGGCATGGTGGTGGCAATGGCATAAGCCTCATCATCTTGGGCTTCCAAGCCTTCTGTATCTAATGGGTGCATATTCCGGCACAGCCCCACAAGCAATTTGCAATGCTTTCCAATTGCCTCTAAAGCGCGCCCACTAATTTTATTACAGTAGCTCACATCCAAGAAAGTGACAGTGGAAAGCCTTCCAGCAATCTGTTCAACTATCGAATCACTAATATCACTTCTCGGAATCCGCAACGTCTGGAGGGAACCAGCACTTGCAAAAAGAAGAAGAAGAAGAAAATAAGACCCATATTGCAAAGTATCAGATCAAAGAACACCAGCATTGAAAGCAAATAGGGTCTGGCTCAAAGTGATTGAAAGCACGTTAAAGTCATCTCTACAATTTGGGCATACCAATGGGAGTTCTAAGAATAAAGATGAGCAATGAAGCATCAAAATTAGATAAGCATTCCCTATATCATTTGAAATTCTAAATGCAAGATGGAGGAGAGTTCTAAGAATAAAGATGAGCAACGAAGCATCAGAATTAGATAAGCACTCCCAATATCATTTGATAATTCTAAATGCAAGATGAAAGACTAGGAATAACCATTGGGACTGTAAATATCTAGTATAATCTAGTCAATTGAAAGCACGTTGTAGTAACACTTTTAATAATTGAAACGGGTGTTGCAAAAATGTAAAGTCCAGCTTACTGGTCTGCAAGGAATGAGAAATTTGTATCATTGTGGAGTCCAGAGACAGAGAGTTTGCGGAGGGATCCACAGCTTCTCGTGATCAACATTTGAAGCATGCGATCAAGGTGATCAGGATGGCACCTAGTACTCCATTCCTCAATGTTGATCTCTTGCCAGCAATATGGCCCTGAAACTGCTCTGCTCCATGATTTGCAAACCCTTGGGACCATGGTTAGTATCTCCTGAAGAGAAAGGTTGCGGAAAATCAGCCCAAGGGCATCTGGTATCAATTCATCCCAACGACGATACTCATCTCCCTCTTCCATGTAACCTGACTCCATACAATTAAAACAGTAGTTAGATAAATTTGTCTCTACAGAAAAAGAACTACGAGAAGTGGGCAAAAAAATCAACAATTAGGCAACCTATTTAAGCATGAAAATGACGTCTCGTTCAGGAATTTTAATGGAAAAGGATTCGTCTCCAGGAATTTTAAGAGAAATTGCTTGGAAAGCCAATAAAATTCAAAGAATCGATAAAAAGTATGAGAAGAAGTTGAAGATCTCTCCTTACTATCTACTTTTCGCTAGAGATAATGAAAGATGAAATCTTTATACGAGATACCAGTAAAGATGAACAAGAAATTGACAATTACAGAATTGTAAGAGCGCAATAGAGAGTGCATGCAAGGCAAAAGGTAAGAGAAGAGGAAAGAGGAAAAAAATAAATCGCCAAAACAGCAAGAGAAAAGAATGGACTAACCAAATGAAGAAATTAGAAGCGAAAGCTACCTTGATAATAACAAAGGACCAAAATTTGGGTTAATCGTAACAAATTACTTAAAATCTACTCTTAACAGGAAAATCTGGCAAAAGACACTCAGAAATCTAAAAGAAAAAAATGGACATTTAAAGCACCTTCACAGATCCATCCAGATAAACCCTCAAAAAGAAACTGCTTGGAAATATCATTGGTAAGGAAAATAACCTTACTCGCGAGACAGAAACGCAAGAGACCTCATCTACATACTAATGCATGCATCAATTGAGAAATCCAAGCACATTATAGTGCCCGCTGAGTCTACCTCACATAAAACATGATGGGTAATGAGGTTTGAGCTAAAACTGTTCTTGGCTGGTGAAAACACTTGACTGTGTTTTTTACATTGCAGACCAAAGTAACAGGCGAGCCAGAGTTTTTCATTTTCTTATAAACGATACAGAGAGAAGGAAAACAATGGCAAATCGGACCATGTTTCTTACACACCTGGAAGAAGTGAACTTTCCCTTTCCTTCTTTCTTCGGGAATTGGATTCTGCAAAAAGATAAAAAAAAATAAAAAATCACCGGTTTATTCGCCAGAAACGCAGGGGAAAAGAGGGGAGAAGGTAGAGAACAAGAGAGGCAAGAGAAGGAGGGAGAAAGCTACAAGATTATAGACCCATCTACCCACCTAACTAGAACAGCATCAATGCTAGCAGCAGCAGCAACAACAAGAGTAAAAACAAAAAAGTGGAAGGGCAAGTGGTTGTGTAGGGAGCTCAAAAACAAGCAGCAATGTATTGTACCTTTCGGGAAAGAAAATTATTAAAAGTGACAGAAGACTTTTAGTTCTATCTTCAAGCACTTCGATACTTTGGTTTCCGACTGTGTGTGCTTATAAAGAATTTTAAGTAGGTAAAATATAAGAGTGAATTGATTAAAGATGTAAAAATAAAAAATAACAAAAAATTTGGTGTCAAGTGTTAAGAGAGATTTTATATTAATCTGGGCATTACGGTGAATTGTGAAGCCTAGCTAATCAGACGTTCATGCTTAAAATGACTTAATTTTTAATTCTTATAGATAAATTAATATTCTGTTGCGAATTCATATTTTTTTTATTAATATTATTTGGTATGCTTTCTAGCTCAGTCATGCTTAAAAAAACTTGTGTTGAGAATATTCAGTGATAATTAAAAAAAGATATCGGGAATACTGGTCCATCCCACTATATATCAAATCTATTTTTGCATTGAAAAAATAATGTACATTCCTGATCCTAATGTAAGAATAACAAAAAAAAAAAAAAGAGTTGTATTAAAAAACAAAAAAGGAATGATAAAAATTTTAAATCTTGTCAAGAAAACTTGTATTCCTCTATTTAACTCTCTTTTTTTAGAGTTAAATACTGAAAATTCTTCTTTCTTTTAAAATTATATTAAACACGAGTAAAATGGATAAAGATTACAGATTATAAAAGTAACTTTTCTCCTATTTTACTTTCATAACAAACAAAGCTTCAAAAGTGCGAAGCTCGTCCGAGTGATAAGGATAGCATTAGATTAACCATTGGTCTTATCTCATGTATTTTAGCAAGGCAAAGAAAGAAAGAAAGGGATAAAACAAATTATTGAATATCAATCATTGCTATTCATCATACATGCGCAATACCAATTAAAAAGCCTAAAACAAGATGCTTCAAACACCATCTTAAAAAACGGTATCTAAACAATAAATAATAATATCTCATGTGTAAATATAATTTTTTAAAATAAATTTTATGACTATTAAAAAACTATATTGTCAACTTTTTATTCATTAAAAAACTAGTTTGAAAATAAAAAAAAAAACTTTTTTATATACGCTTAACAAATTTTACTTTTAAAAGTAAAACAATCTCTACAATCTCTACAACGTACCTCTAAAATATAAATAGGTTAAATATTGTTAAAAAATATATTTTTTTAGGCACATCATGAAAACATCGCATGAAAGAAAAAAATATTTATTTAAAAATAATATAGTTTTTATATTACGTATTTGAAAAAGAAAAAGAAAGAATTGTTCATGTCAGTCCTATTGGTTCACGTGAAAAGAATCAAATTACCTATTTGTTTCTTTTCTTGGAATGATTATTCTTATTTACAGTGAAATATGTCTAGTTGTGCAGTAAATCCACTACCCGTTCATTTTTTCGTAATGTAACATATAAATCATAGTATTATTGGTTAACGAAAAGAAAAGAATTGTTGCGCTGTGTATCCGTGCAAGGTCCTTGACAAAACAAATAAATCGAGTGACAGCCACAAGTTCCAAATGGGCCCTGTAAAGAGGAGCACCGACAAGAGCCATGTCTTAAGAGTTTCGAGAAGAGAGCAGCCTGAAGGCCCGTGTGAAATGGGCCAGGTTCGGCTGAATGGTGGCATCTAGTCGACCAGAACTGGAGTTGGATTTATTTCTTAAGAGAATCAAAGGTAATTATCCAGATAATGGCATCTGGAAAACCCAGCCGACAGCAAACAGCGTTCCACCCGTTTTTATCCGCCCAGGTGTGAGCATATTTCTGGGATATGAAGCACGGCAACATTAATCTGACTGTTTAATGGACTGGACCGGTCACTGGAGACATACTGTTCGAACTTCGAAGATATTCAAGGAGTAGGGGACCCTGCAGGGTGCCCCGGTGATGCTCAGTTAAAGAACAAAGTCCTATGCGGCCTGATCACAGAATTCATGTGCCGCCTGCCTCTTCACAGGAGCGTACTTTATTGGCCTCCACTCCGTTTTTCCACATGAATATGGACACTGAACGGAGCCCCGATTTTCCTTGTGGCGTTGGGGCCATGTAGGGTTGTTGTTTATGTCAACGTCATGTCACCACGACAGCTTCAGAAAGAAATTCGATCTCTCCCTGAAATTAATTTCGGCGTGCATGAACGTCATCTTAAAGGGTCCACCTCTTATCGGGACCGTAGGTAACGATGTAGAAAGCTCAGTCCATCGGCGCACCATTTGAATTTATTTTACTGTTTTTAACCATTCATCATCTTACATTTGTCTGTATCAACCACTGTCTAGTTTATGATTAAAAGGAATCGGTATTTTAGAGCGTGTTGAAATTCATTGTACTGTAAGTAAATTGCAATGGTGTAATGGTATTTATGCCACCCAGGTAACAACCTATGAAGTGAAAATTAGGGGGTAAAAATGGTTTCTTCCCTAGATTCATTTAACATCATCGAATTAGTCGGGGTAAAATATTATTTTTTATCTTTATCATAATAAAATTACGTGATTATCTTAAAACAAAACAATTAAATTAGTGTCCAAGAGTGACTAGAGCGCTCTTAAAAACAAAACTTACTAAGCTAATTTCAAGTAGCGGTTTTTATGTTTTTATTGTGTTTTTTTATATAATAAAGCGCATTGAGATGTATTTTGATATTTTAATAAAAATAAATATCATTAAAAAAATTATTAATGATTGCATTATATACACTAGTAATGTGTGAGCGCGTGTGCGGTGCCCCCCACTCTAGACAACATTTGTAGTGCCGCTTGAAAGCCAAGTGCTATCTTCTAATATGGCATTAGAATATCCTTGGCAGCCTTCCATGCTTAGGCAGTGCATGTTGAGACCGGTCTCTAGTTTGTCTTTTCCACTCTACTCCTCAATTCTCATACCAAACCCTTCATTTTTTCAAGCCAATCCTTTAATTTGGTTTTCCTTTATATTTGATTCATGTTTTTTATTACCTGTTTTATTTAAATTGGTTTATAAAGTTAGATTTTTTTTAATTTTATCCTTTTTAATTTTTTTTCATTTATCATTGGCTCCATTCTTTTAATTGTTGTTTTTTTATTCTTTTCTTGGTTTATTTGTTATCGTTATCTATTTTTTATTATCTGATTAAAATAAAACTAACTTATTTATTCAATCCAATTATAATACATTTCATATATTTTTTAAAAAATACATTTGCGTGATTTAAAAATTATTTTTGGTGCAAAGGAAAAACAACTCAACTAAAAAGTGAATCTAAACATCAAGACCGCTAACTCATTACTGAAAACCAACGAGTTTTCAAGAAAATTCAAATATGTTTGAAACACTTTAATTTTAAATAATATTTTAATTTTAATTTTAATAAATTATTATATTCAAACCAAAATATGTATGATTTGTATAATATTTTATCCCTTTTCCAATTTGGTATCAAGATTTGTTATTTCGTTGATCAAAATTGAATTTAGAAATTTCCCATCCAAAAAATTAAATCAAACAATAGTAAAATTTTAAAATATAAAATATATAGATTTAAATTCTCAATTGTTCTTGAATTTTGAAATAAATATTATTGTACCATCTCTTGATTTTTTAATTTTATTTTAAAAAAAGGGTTTAGTTGTAATATAATAATGATTCAAGTAATACATAATTCAACTTCTATATTATTTTGAATTTTTAAACAACTTGAAGGATTTTGATTTTGATTTTGATGTCGATTGATTAAATATACAAGATCTGTTTTTTTTTTTTTGTTTTTATATCTCACTCAAAAATATTCAATATAAATCTTAAACTGAAACCTGATATAAATTATTGATTGGTTTAAGTAAAAGTAATTTATAAAAAATCTATACTAAGAAATTGTGATTTAAAGTTTTTCTCATTTTCTAACTCTGTCAATATTTCAATATTTCCCCCTTTTATATATGCATATATGGTAAGATAGATCAATTGTATATTTTACTTTTTTATTATATGACAAAGTATTATTGATCAAGATTTAAATATGATGACACATGAATAAACTACACAACTTAACACGGTATTCGGAATTTTTTTTTTTTTAATTCAATCAAATTATATCACAACTTGGTTGAACTTGTCAGACATTATTTGCTTTGGTTTATAGGTCTTACAAATTTATTTTTGATAACCATGTATGTTGTCAAAACGTATCTGACAAATTAACAACCAACATTATTAATAATATCAGTTATCACGTCCCCACCCAACGACGTGTGATATTGTAATTTATCTTTCTTAAGGAACCCTATGATCCCTTCGACACAACCGAACATCTGGCAAGGCTGATTCTAATACAAAGTATCACAACCCGACCCAACCTGCTAGATATTGTTATTTTTAGCCTATAGGGCCTCGCGGATTTGTTTTGGTTAATCACTCAAGGTTCCAAAAGGTGTTTAAAAAGCTAGCAACCAATCCTATTAATAATGTTAGGTATCAAATCCTCACTCGCTGATATGAGATATCAAATTTAAAATATAGAGAAAAAATAATTTTTTATACTTAAAATTTTATTTTCTTATCCGCGCCAATTTTTACAAGTAGTGTGAATTATTGATTGAAAACCTAAAATAATTAAATTAATAATTGCAAGAATTGAAGTGATTTAAATCATCGTAGAAGAAAAAAAAAAGCCAAAACCCTCCTTCCTTGTCCATGTTTTTTTCCCAGTGAAAACATGTCATTTTTATTATAAAAATAAATTTTTTAAATTAAAACTCAGTGCCATACAAGAAGAAATTCCAATAGAAAAACAAACAAATAATGTTGTAACAATTCTAATGCAAAAGTTCAAAAGAAGTAAAAAATAATTAAATAGATAAATTATATAAAAATAAAAGTATTCTAATTAAATATTAATGAGTAATTTTTTTTAAAATTCTATATATTAGATTTGTATAATTTTTATATAAATGAATTGTCAGAATTACCGTAAAAGCTCAAATGTTATTTAAGAACTAAGGTATAATTGGATAATTTTTTAAATTTCTTTTTAATAATTCTAATTAAAAACTATTTTACTACAAATTAATAAAAAAACCCAGGAGCCAATTTCCTAGCCAAAGCGAGCAGCAAGAAGTCGTTTTGTATGGCTAGGCAATTAGTCATTGCCTTATTCAAGCTTCAACCATCTTCGGACAAAAAATTAGGACCAACTTATTTATACCTCAAAAACGCAATTTACCATCTATTTTCATTTAAAAATATCACATGAAATTCAATAATCCTACCAACAATCTCAAAACTAAATCAAATTGATAGTTTTTTCAAGTCCAGTTCTATATTTTTCAGCATTATTGAAGGTGAAAACAATTTCAATTGAGTTCATCTCTTAAAGTTAAATCCATAAATATCAAAATATAAATTATTGGTAGCTAGAATCTAACCACCCCTAGCTCAAATTTAACTTTTTAATCGACCCTCTCTCATTTCTCAACCTTTAAGAACTTAAACATTATAAAATAAATAGAAGCTAAAACTCTACTTCTGTGAAAAAAACCTCTACTTCTTCTATGTTAATTTCAGCCCTTCATTTCTCAATTTATTTGTTAAATGGAAGCTAAAACTCTTATCTTGTAAAATCATTCGTGAATTTAACGAGAAATAAGATTCGATGAACGAATTACAAACTTTGTGAGCTATAGAGACTGAACCATTAAAATGGGGCAAAAATGCAAAGTGACGAAACAATGCTTTATGAGATGTACGCACAGTGAATTATGAACAGGGAATCCGATAGTCAGGTGAGGCGAAGGAGTTGTAAGAAAGCGTTTAGAAAAGAGATGAGGTAAAAAAAAAATAGAGAAAGACCATAGTTTTTAATTTCAACGAAGAAGCAAGAATCTTCCCATTCATTCTCCCCCGTACCCAAAAGAGGTCGCTTCCGTTCAAGTTGTGTAGGACGCAGATAGAGCGAGTCAGCAAGTGCTTTCCAGATGGAGGGTGATAAAGGTGACAGTTGAGCAGTGTCCTTTGACTTGACTTGCTCAATCCGATTGGCAGCAGTAAGGGATTAAAAGGAGAGAGCAGTTTTATTACCTATGGCCTACGGGCCAAGAAATCGGGGTTCATTCCTTCGGCCATGCAGTTCTGTTCTCCTGCGACGGCACAATCAATCCCCTCGCCCACTGTGCCTCCGGAATCCAGGGGTG
The DNA here is from genome assembly GCF_000495115.2 of Populus euphratica. Classification (NCBI taxonomy): domain Eukaryota; kingdom Viridiplantae; phylum Streptophyta; class Magnoliopsida; order Malpighiales; family Salicaceae; genus Populus; species Populus euphratica. Next base: position 445,113 of record NW_011499849.1, on the reverse strand, counting down.
AACCATCCAAACCAAGTTATAAAAAAGCTATCGATGTTCATTTACTACGAAGAGCCAAGTCCTCGATTTTAATTGCTCAAGCGAAAAGAAAACAGGGAATATTTACAAACAGTCCCTCATTTAAATTGATCGTTTTCGTGTAAGGGCTCTGAAAATTCAAGCTCGACATTTTGGTATAGCACTCCATCATGACTACCACATCAGCCCGATCAAACAATGGAGGAAACATATTAATCCCTGCATGCCATGTGCTCTAGACTAACAGATATAAATTGATCCCTCAACCATTCGACAGACAACTATTTGAACCACCATCACATATGTAGTACAGCAAACGGGTAGACAATTATCTGACAATGCATCATCTGCATGGTCATTTTAGGACGAAACTAGGAAGAAAAGAAAAACTGAGAGAGGAATAGCTTAATGAGTTCATAGTAGTATCATATTTTAAACTGTCTATTGTAGCGAGTCACAGTGAAACCCCGTGGAGAATCCACCCTCTTGGTTCCATATCATACGTTCTTATAGAGCTGATAAACGCACTACTCCCTGGAAGAAAAAGGAAACAAAAAAAAAAAACTAATCAATATATATATAAACAACATTAGGCTTTCTTTTGAAAGAGTAGGCTAAAATTACAGATCACAAACCAGCTACACTAACATATACCATTCAAAATTTCTCTACTAAGCGAGCCAATTAAAGACTACATAAATACTTTCCAAGTCACAGTTGGCAGTGCAATGACCTAAAAAATAAAGAAATGTTTTAATCATAAACAAATCAATAACATACAAGCACATATCTATGTGGTAAAAAAAAAAACCAAATGGATTCTGGTTCCAAGTTTTGAGTAACATTGGTATATTATTAGGTGAACTAATCAACACCATTGAACCAATACGTAAGTCAGCAATCTCCAGGAATAAGGTAATATCTTTATGGAAATCAATTTAAGGAAACCGTAAAAATAAAATGGAGATCCCGCAATGAACTGGCAATAATTGGCAGAAAGTTGTACATAGTGTTTCGTCTAGCCAGAGTCAGTAAGCTTATATCAACTAAATTATAAAAGAACAAAAGTGGTCACTAGACAAATCAAAATCCCAATCAATGATGTATTTGATTCTTCATGAACTAACCTACTAAAGTTCAAAGACAGGCAACATGGTCTGCCTCGAGTTACATTACATACCAGTTTACTTCAAGTGAAGTTTATAGAGCTGCATGATGCAAGGATAAGTAATTTTCAGCTTGACAAGTTGAAGTCATTTTACCAATTTCGAACAAGGCACACACTGAATGAAGGAGGAAATATTTAGAGAATGGTGAAAAAGCTAGGTATCATAACTTTTAATCATCCATGCCAACAAAGGAGCCAAAAGGGGGAAAAGGTGGGGAAGAAGTATATTTTGACACCATCTTGAATGAAAAGGACCATGCTGAACATACCACGAATGAGTTAACAAACCATGAAAGTTCTAGCACCATTTACTGTGAGGTTCTAAATTCCAAGCAACTAATGTCCATGCTTGCCAATAGCTGGTGTTGGGAGCTTCTATAGGAAGCGAATAGGATATCAACCAAAATTGGCTCTTTATTGCCCCACAATGATGCTGATGAAATCAGACTGTTCCACTGGAACATAAAGGAAGCCGGTATCCTCCACGCAAGTTCTCACAGTCAAGAACTGAATTGGAATCCATAAATCAGGAAAAATTCTACAGACATTCCAGGTGGAAAATATCAAAAAATGCTATGGCAATCAAATACAAGGACACTTAATAATAAGGAAAGTTAGCTATAACACCTGGCATTTAAGAGATCCCGGGTCCAGACATGAATGCAATAGCTAGACAATTTGATAGACTAAAAAAAAGGTTTATAATTGATGACTTCAATTCTATCTTCATTCAAGGGGTATCTTGCTGCTCACAAAAATCTTTTATTTCAAAAAATTGTTTTCCTCACATGAAATGGAAAACTTTTAACACCATCAACTGGAATAACCACAATAACACGAACTTTCAACGCAACTCCCTAAACCTAGACACAATATGCAAGAAATCATTTCCCAATAGCTTGCCCTAGAAACATTGACCGAAGTATGGAGGGAAAATATAACAATAACAAAGTAGACCTTCTGAACTTGAGAAAAGTATAAGAAATTCTTGAAGAAGCAAACATTAGGCAAGACAATAGAGTTCCGACTAGAGATCTGTGTAGAAATCACGCTCAGGCAGTGGCAACTGCTGCTTGCCCTTTAAGACTCATGAGCTGGATGGTTTAATTGGATATGGACAGTTAGACTTCATGCAGACAGCTTATTCAATTCATATAATATTTGATATCACACATAAAAACCTACATTGAAGCAATCAACCTCCTCTATACATTGATACAAACATTCTGCTAAGAAAAGTAACAATTCGCACAGCATGTAAAATCATAGTGAATAAGAATCAGAAGTGTAACGCAAAGGCTACAAACTACTTCCAAGTAAATCAACTAGTATTCCAAGAAAAGAAAAACTATCTATTAAAGACAGAGCTATCAATCTTGCAGTTGCAACCTGTGAAATAGTCACCATGCATGTAAGGTAGCCAATTATAAACTCAACTCGTGCCAAGCTAAAAAATGCACTGTACTCTATATCTATTCTTCATGACAATATCCATTTTCATCTCCACTAATAAATTTAATAGCACTGCATTATATAAACTCCTAATTCGCACAAATTAGAATGGAATAACCAATGCACCAATTAGTCATGGAAGAGAAATAAAAACCCATACCACTGAATAAGCGACCCAAACAGGAAATGCTGCATAATAGGCACTTTCTCCAACACTTCTGCTCTATACATTTTAAGCAGCCCGCTATTCACCTTGTTCCAATTAGGCACTCCGCTGATATCATCCAACAAAGGCGAGTGCTCAGCAAACAACCCCTTCTTCACCTTCTTAATGAACACAATGCATGAAAGATACATATACTCATTCGAAAAATTCTCCAAAATATCCTCGTTGTGAATAGACTTGGGCTTCATGAACTTATGATTAATCAACTGCGATGATCCAAATATATACGGCAAGAAATGATAATCATCAAGCCCCCAAACACCGTGCGAACCCGCAGGCTCCAGATTATAAACCAATTGCAACTTCCTCATTAATTCAATATAATTAACAAAAACTCTAGAAACTAGAGCTTGATAATCAACTTCCTCTATAACCCCCATCCTAGCCAAACAATACAACCATGCGGAGAAATTAGTTTCATGTCCAGTCCCGTAATCAATCCGGCTCGAATTACCAAAACTATCGGTAAAATAAGGAACGATCTCCACCATTGAAGATTTTAAAAGTTCGGGCAAAATCTGAAGCATTAAACTCTCGCTATTTTCTACCAAACGGTTATGCCAGGTGCGGTAAGAGATGTTACCGTATCGAGAAGATTGTTGAGCAGGAGGGATTTCTTCAGTCCACTGAATTAGGGTTTCGATAATAGACACAATCTTTTTCACAGTTGTGGATTCGTGAAAGGAATCGGAGGTTTTGTGGGACCGTGTAGATTCTGAGAGAGAGACTATGAAGCCAAGGAAGTTCTTAGAGGAATCGGAGTTGATGAATTGGCGAATGTCGTCAGGGGAGTGGATTTTTTTGGAGGGGGATTGAAAGGTGTGGGGAAGGGAAATAGCGAGTACCTTTTGGGATTGCGGGACTGGGGCGAGGATTATGGCTTGCGAATTTGTGTTTGGTGGCGGATTTATAGCCGGGGAACGGATAGGACGGTAGGTTGGAGGAGGGGAAATTTCTGACCATGGGGATTGCTTGGGTGGTGGATGGAAGGAGGTTGAGCCGGCGCATTTAACGCTGGTTGAGGAGGCGCATGTAGGTGATGCTGGAGTTGTGCGGGATTCTGAAGGCTCCCGGTCGTTGTGCTCTTGGGTTTTTTCCATTTTGGTACAGGAATGGAGGGAGTCTGAGACTGCGGGGAGAGGAAGGAAAGAAAAAGTGGCGGCATGCAGTTCAATTGGAGGCTTCTCGCGCGGAAATGAAAGAGTCCTGGAGCTACACGATTGGGCCTATCCTGAGCTAAACTTTCAGTGAGTTCAAAGAACATAATTTTAGGGAGCCCATTTTCATGGGCTCTTAGGAGAAACCCATCATCACCATGGCTCACAAAGAATTGAATGCTTTTTTGTTTTTATCAAGAGTGCAAGGTATTTTGAAACCAACTTATACAGCAGCAAACCTGAATCTCATCCTCAAAAATTCTCAAGGCACGCCTTTCACACTATTCAATATATCTAAGTAGATGTATTTTTAAAAAAATTAAAATTAAAACAATATCATCTTAATTGGCACGGATCAAACTAAATTAATCTATTTAATTTATAACTCAAGTTTTATGCTTAGATCATAATATTTAATCAGCAATTTAATAGGGTTTTTTAATTTTTTTTCATGATTAAACTATATGAAAATTAAGATTATATTTGGCTTATCAACAAAGTTAATTGACTTTTCTGAATTTGGTAAATAATTTTTTTATCTGAACATTCTAGATTTATTAGATTAGTGTATCCGTTAATTGAGGTTTTGCTTTTGCACAGGGAGGGGTCTCTCATTATACATTTTTTAAAAAATAAATTCTTGTTCAAACACTAAAATTAAGGGATGGAGAGAATTTTTATCCATTTGACCAATTTCTTAATTTTTTTTTAAAATGAACTAGGACTGGTCCTTGTACGAGAGAAAGGCTTGTAAAAATTCACAATACTAGGAACCCTGATATATATATTTTAAAATTACATCAGGTCTTTTATAATTGGATAAATTCTTTGTTTTGCTTTTATATTTAAAAAAAATTACACTTTACATTTTTATTCAAACTAAAATTTCAAACAATGATTGTACCTCGTGCGCGCGTGTGTATATATAATATTACACATAAAAGCAATCGAAATAAC
>NW_011499849.1:391554-440103 GCF_000495115.2 Populus euphratica | reverse complement strand
CCCCCCCCCCCCCCCCCCCACCCGACATTCTCTCTTGATAGGATAGAAACAACCTTAACATAGCGTTTAGAAGTATTTCTAAAAAAATTAATATTTTATGTTTTAAATTATTTTAATATCTTAATTTTAAAAATATTTTTTTTAAATAAAAAATATTCCATTTTAATATAAAAATACCTAAAAAAAACAACTACAAGTATACACTCAGTAACAGACAGACTCTAATCTCCATACCAAAAGGCACACAGCTCACCAAAACTAGTTTTTTAATCAATTCTCTTAGAATCTCGTTGCCTTTATTAGTGAAGAACTGTAAGTTGTCCCTTGAGGTGTTTAAAAGCTCAATTGGAAGTTTGGAATTATATGGTAATTGCATATTTTGAAACTTGATCTACCATGATTGGTCATTCGAATGATTTAGGATTAGAATCAAGCTAAGTTAAAAAAAGAATTTGATTTGATCCGGATGACCCGGTGAATTGATCTAACAACTTGACAAAATTTAATTATAATTTATTAATTTTTTATTTTTTTTATTAAAATGATATCATTTTAATTTTTTTAAAAGGAATTTAACTTGACAAGCTAATAATCCAGTTAAAACTCGAGACTCCAATCTTAAACTAAAACAGATCTAAAAACTATGAAAAATTATGTTTTATGTTTTAAAATCAAACTGAGATAACAAAATGCATGTTAGTTGATCTTGAACTCCTAACTCAACTTAATATAAAATCCAACTCAAACTAGATTCTGATCCTTAAATTAATTTGTTGGGTTAAATTTAATAGCATCGAGTTTTACCGGTTCAAATACAAAGTTGGCATGAACATAACATTATATATGATTGTATTTCTGAACAAAAAAGTGCTAGAAAAATAAAAAAAATACCAACAAAAAAAATCTCGTTGCTGATATTTATTAATAAATAAAAAAATAATGATAAAATAAAAAGAATAACAATTAAATCTGACAAATAAAAAAAATTAAAAGATAATGAATTTAAAAAAAATTAATTTCATAAATTATTTCAAATAAAATAAATCACAATAAGAAAAATAAATATTAAATCAGATAAATAAAAAAATTTAATTAAACAATAACTAGAGAAAAATAATAGCAATAAAAAAAATAATGATCAAAATTGATATAAAAATAAAATTAAATCAGATTCTAAAATATGAAATTGAGAAAAAAATAAAAAAAATAAAATACTATTAACTAAAAGATTAAGAATTAAATTTTATATAATTAATAAATAATAATATACTTTTTAACTTTTTATAATTTTTAAAATGTATTTCCTATTCAAAATAAGAAAAACATCTTTTCTAAAAATGAAACTAAATTTTTATTTGATCAGTTCTGAAGCTATAGTGAAACAAGGAGCATTAAATCCTATGTATTGTTGAGAGGAGAAGTCAAATCCTGTAAGTAGATAGTGCCTTTTAATGAATCCTCTAATAAAAATAAGAAAAGGTTAGACTGAAACAGGGGCATTAAACCCTGTGTCATTGGTGAGGCAAGAAATCCATAGAAATAAATTTTTAAACATCACCGAAAATCAAATGATAACCTGCGAAGCTATAAGCAACCTTTTCCCTTGGTATCTACCTGCAAAACTACAAATTTCTTCCTCAAAATTCTGCTCGCGCGAGGAATTTACGGGTGGATGTTGTTGGGTCCCACGTTGCAGGGAGCAAAGACTGACGCCCATTGATGCCAAACACATTATAGCTCGCCCCTGTCGTTTTGTCCACCAAAATCTCCCCTGGATATCCCGGGGAAGCCCCCTTGCCGAAAATACCCGTGCACGCGCTCACAGCCTCTAGGGGTGCGCTAGCTGGCCCTTGGAAATATCCGTTACTGTTCCCGCTGGAACCGTGGCCAAATTAATTATTATGCCGTCACCGTTACGAGCTGCTAGCGGTGGAGCCTGTGGCCCGTAAATTGGCTAGTGGAAAGGCCAGCCGCACTAACCTGGACACCGAGTCACGGAGTTACCGCCCCACGCGTACACAAATATACCCATCTTGTCCGGACCCCACACTTGCTCATGCTATACCCAGCAATCGCCACGTCAGCAGAGGTCAAAACAAGGTTGATTGCATTCTCACCGTGGCCAGTTTTCGATGCTAGAGTAATTATTTGTGGGGTTTTTTTAGTAACTTTGCCAGAGGATAATTTTTTTCGAGGAATTTTTTACCAACAACTACAGTACATGGTCGACCTCTGTACCTCCGAATAGTTTGCCACCACGTTTAGATAGTGTTTGACAATATAATAGTAATTATTTTTAAATAATTTTTATATTGAAATATATATAAATAATATTTTTTTATTTTTTTAAAATTATTTTTAACATCAATACATTAAAACAATTTAAAAAATATAAATTATATTAAATTTAATAAAAAAATTTAATTTTTTTTAAAAACACAAGTTAAACTATATTTTTAAATAATTCTAAAAATATTACCGGTAAATAATAATTGAAATTATGATGAAAGTTAATTATTTTTAAAATATTTTTTATTTAAAAATATATTTTTTATTTTTTAATAGTAGTATATGAAAATAATTTAAAATTATAACAAAAATTAATTAAAAATAAAAAAATAAAAATTATTCAAAAATATTTTTTAATTAAAAATAAATACTAAAGACACTCTAGAAAAGCGGAGGAATTCAACGATGATGGAGCTTCGGATTGGTGGGAACTTGCCGTAGCAGATTATATTTACTGTGATATCGCCCTTGAGAAGTGGACTGAAGTGGTACTTGAAAACTAGAGGTTATTCTTCAACTAGACGTGTTTGACAGTGTATTTTAAAAATATTTTTTTAATATATTATTTTTTTATTTTAAATTAATATATTTTTAATGCTTTTAAATTATTTTGATATATTGATCTCAAAAATTATTTTAAAAAATAAAAAATATTATAAATATTTTTTTAAAATAAAAAATATTTTTAAAAATAACTATAATTATACTTCTAAACATATTATACAAGAATACATTCTACAGCAGCTTCTCGTGGCTAGGACGGGGACAAAGTAGAGAGAGTGTGTGCAAGAAGTGAAGTGAAAATAATTATAAATGGGAAACGGAAGCCATGGAGGGTTTTACATTGTATGTTTGAATGGGTTTAGTTTTGAATTTCTTGGTGATGGAATGTTCTGGAGCGGAGAGAATAGGGGTAAAAAAAGTATTTATAAAATATATTTTATATTATGTTAGCAGTTATTTTTTAAAAAAAAGATATAATTTTTTTTTTAAAATACACTTGAAAGAAAAGGGGCATGCAAATTGTTTATGAATGGATTTAATGGCGAGTGGGATTTGACTTTGTTGGGCTTCAAGGATGCAGGCGAACTATGAGGGACTTGGCCAATGGTATGGTGTAACCATCGAGGGGGGCATGGTCTTGGGAAGGAGCTGACTTTTGAGTCTTGATCTGATCCAAAGAGTTAATGCTAGCGTTTCTGGTAAGATACTGCTGGCTCCTTCTTCTTGGAGCCTTCATTCTCTAGAGTCTTCCCACTGATCACGTATTACAAGTTTTAACATTTTAATTACTTTGCTTTCTCTAATTACGTACTTGGAAATCAGTAATCTTTGGTAAATCGAACTTATCAGGAGATACACGGTTAGCAAACTAACTTTTCGTTGTTAAGAGTAATAAATAAATAGATGAAGGGCACCGTTCGTTTTACTTTTATCCTAAACAGATTGGTAATTTTACAATATATTTATTATTAATATTTTTTATCTTTAATATTTATTTACATTTAATTAATAAATTTAATTTTTAATTAATAAATATAATAAAAATAAAATCTATGAAATAAAAATATTTTATAAAAAAAAATAGAATTTTATTTTATTAAAGCGATTTACGAGCTAACAATTATGAAATTTTTATTACAGAAAAACCTTATTCACTGTTGAATTTAGAGAACTTATCATGGCAGGATTGTAAGAAAAATAATTGACGAGTAAAATCAATCTAGTGTTGGAATTTGAGAGGTATGAAAGAATTAAGACCTTTTGAAATCGTTGTCATGAAAATCCTTTTGATTACCTGATCAATAACATTCAACTAGAAGTAGTAGTGGATTATCGTTGTAAACAAATTGAGAGGGGGAGCTGTACCATTCAATTGTGATTGAATTTTTATTATAATTGAATAAAAGAATGACTCAATCAAAGAACAATCTCTCTTACTTATAGTTCTACTGCCTATATGATTTCTCTCATAATGTGTTCGCACATCTCACGGTAGAGTGGAACAAGTTGAAGTTGAAGGATCAAATAAAGCAGGAAGCAAGTATTTCCTTCCGTTAACACCGTGAGCATTATAGCTAGCACCAGTTGTAGAGTCCACTGACAAATCCCCAGCATAACCAGGATAGGCACCCTTGCCATAAACCCCAGGACAAGCAGATGCAGCCTCAAGAGGAGCCTCCTTTGGACCCTGAAAGTAGCCATTTCCAAATGGGTTTGTTGCAGTCCCAGCCAAAAGACTAGCCAAATTAATTACCATCCCGTCAAGACCCACATCGTTGTTGGGTGCAACCAATGGAGGGTTCTGCGGTCCATAAATTGGCTGGTGCAATGGCCACGCACATTGACCGGGACATTGCGTCTCAGAGTTACCAACCCAAATGTAAGCAAATTTAGATATCTTGCGATTGATTCTTTTAGCGCTTAAAGAAGACCCATGAATACCGCATTTGCTAGAGCAAAACCCTTCAACAGCAACATCAGATGATGTCAAAACAACGTTAATCGCATCCTTTTGGCCACCTTTTGATGCTAACTGCACAATTTGCTTTCCAGAGAGTGATTTCCCCAACGAATACTTCTCGTCTAGGATTTGTGTTCCTAGTGAGAGAAGAGGAGGAGAGGTTTTCTTCGGTTTCACAAGGTTGAAATATTTCTCTGTAGCTTTCCACCACGTGGCAACGGAGGGTTGTGCTGTTGTGAGTTTTCTAGAAGACACAGAGTCAATAAAATCTGAGACAATGGCACGCTGAGATGGCCTGAACTTGCCATACCAGATCAGGTTGACGGAAATTTGACCTGTAAGGAGAGGGCCATTGTGGTATTGAAACAAAAAAGGTTCTTGGGTTTGATCTGACACGGGGAGTCTCCTTGCTGCTGAACTGAACCGATTAATAGAGAGAAATAGCAGAAGTACCGGAAGAACAAAACGTGAGGAAACAAAAAAGACCATGATTAATTTGATAATTTGAAGTGAACAAAGCCAATAAGCAGTTGATGGGAGGGAGAATCTATAGAATTTTTGTGAAGATTGGAGTGGAGAGAAATCAAAGAGGAGATGGGTCTATATATATAGCCTCAAGAAGTGCTGAAATTTTGGGGAGGGAAGCTACGCGGAGAGGGTGCGAATTGGAAGTTGTGAGTGGCGACATGACAGATAAATAGCGTGTTGCTCCTTTGATAGTCAAATGCGCGCGCGGCTACTATCGTTTTCAACAGAATCAATCGTTAACGTTACACGATTACAGTTCTTGGCCAGCTAAGAGGAACAAAGACCAGAAGGCATGCTTGCTAATAATCTAGAAGGCATGAACCTTCCACTCTGCTGTGTGAGGGAATGCACATGAACACAATTTTTTTTTTCGTTTTTTCTTCCAGTTTTTTTTTATTTGGTTCTTTTGCATTTGATTAACTTGAAATTATAATTGATTATTTGTCTAGTTTAACTTCATTTTAGCTAGTTGTGGCGGCGTAGGACAAAAAATTCAACTCACGGTTGATTTTTAATTTGAAAAAAATAAATTAAATTAGATTGAATTAAAAGAATTAAAGAAATGAGGACTTAATTTTTTAAAAAATAAACAAGTATTGAGTCTTTTTTTTTTTCCAAACATAAGGAACTAGATTGCATGATCAAGAGAGATATTCAGCCTTTTTTTATCTCTAGTTTTTTTTTTTTTGGTCGCCTAAGTATAGGGTTCCATGATATAGATTAAAAACTTTCGACAGACGTTGGTTTGATGTTGTATTAGTTTTCAACATAACCTCTCGAATTTTAATGATCACCTAGAATTTTTGGTTCGTGGATGTGTGATAAGTTCGTATCTTAAAGCTAAAGGTCTATATATAAAAAAATCTGCAAAATCTAATCACGATATATGTATATGGGTATTGAATTTCATGCATATAGATAAGCTATGGATATTTGGTTTTATTTTGTGAACTTTTAGGGACGCCGTAGCGTAAAATAGTGTCTTTTTTTCTCTCATGGTGTTATTTTAACAATTGCACACAATCATTAGACTTTCGAATTTTAATAGAAAGCCACCATGCAACAAGTGAACAGATAAATAGCAACTAGTTGCGTTGAATTTGATCAATTGCTTGGATAAAAAACTAGTGTCCAAGGCGATCCCAATCCAATTATATTATGGGATGAAAAAAGAGAGGAAATAATCTCATGTTTTTTTCATATGTGATTTGGAGAGATTTTATAACGCGAGTATTCAAAACAATATCCTTGATTCTTTGACACTAGAAACTTTGTGATAATTCTAATAATTTTCTAATAAATTTAACGCTGGTGCTATTATTTTAATTCTGTAGGTTGTTAATAATGAAACCAAAGCATTGGTGGAGCCATAATTGGACAAGAGAGAGCAATTGTCGTTTTATTTTATTTTTTTCAAATTATTTTTTTATATTAAAATATTAATGTAATAGCTTTGAGGTTATTTTTTCTTGTTAACTACTAATTGATCCAACCTCTTCTTTTTTTTTACTATTGTCCCTATCTCTTTTTTTCTATAAAATTTCTCTTTAAATCCTAAGCTATTAATTGGTTAACCAAGTAACCTTTCATGTTTTATAATTTAGAGAAGTTTTCTTCATCTTTTCTATTTGTTTCATTATCTAAATTTAATTTAATTTTTTTATAATTAGTTATTGAAAATATTGAGGTTTATAATAATTTATGTTTTTGTTGAATTAATATATGTATGGGTAATATTATATGTAATGTATATGAATTGAAATGAGTTTTGATGAAGTGATGAGTATTTTGCTATGAATTTCATATAAAAAATAATTGCGATGAATTAAATAGTGATTAAAAATAAAGTACAGGACAACTAAAAAAATTAAAGATATAATGGATAAATTAAAAAAATATTTAATATTTATATTTAATCTATTTGTACAAAACAACAAACCAGCAAAAAAAACATCAATTTGTGATAATTCTTTTAAACAATGATTTTAGATGTTATGTAATATATGTTAATATAAAATTGCTGCAAAAACTTTTATAGTTTTTAAAAGATTTAGAAATAGATAAATGAAAGTTTGTTGTATATATTGATAAAGATACTTTTAATGAAATTAAAATAAAATAATTATGAAACAGTTTTAAAATATAAAATCTTGAAAAGAACAATTATAATATAAATTTATTTTTAATTTAATTTTACTTAACTTGAGTTGATATATATATTTTAAATTAATTTCTTTATATAATTCATGTTTTTATAGTATATAATATCAAATATTTATTAGTAATTTATTTTTTTATTTTTAAAAACCTGACCATGTCACTGACCAAAAGGAGATGTTTTGGATGCTCGACAATTGTTATTTATCGTATGGTTAAATATTTCCCAACAATTTATAACACAGCGTAAAAAAATTTCTGCATATATTTATCTTTGGATAACATATGTAATCAATAATATATACACACACACAGAATTAAAGAATTTCTTCTACATAATTTCTGTACTAACGTGCAATCACGTCAAACGATCTTTTAATCACACCAAAGAAGCACCAGTCGATGTTGAATGATCAAACAAAGCAGGAAGCAAGTATTTCCCCGCCATTGACACCATGTCCATTATAGCGAGCGCCCGTTGCTGAGTCTACCAAAAGATCCCCAGCATAACCTGGATAGGATCCTTCGCCATAAACCCCAGGACAGCCTGATGCACCACCTGCTTCTTTGGGACCTTGGAAGTAGCCATTTTTATAATCATACCGTCCAAACCCACGTCGTTGTTTGGTGCAACCAAACGTGGGCTTTGTGGCCCATAAATTGGTTGGTAGAATGGCCCACGGGCATTGACCTGGGCATTGAGTCTCTGAATTACCAACCCAAATGTAAGCAAATTTGGTGCTTTTGCCATTGATTTTTTGAGCACTTAAAGAGGACCCAGGAGTGCCACACTTACCAGAGCAAAAACCCTCAACTGCAACATCAGATGCTGTCAAAATAACACTGACTGCGTTCCTTTGGCAACCTTTCATTTTAATGCTAATTGTATGATTTACTTGCTAGGGAGGGATTTGCTCAAGGAATAACACTCGTCCAAGAACTGTGTTCCCAGAGAGAGGACGAGAGAGGGGGGCTTTTCGGACTTGATGGTTTTGTAGTGTTTCTCGGTACCTTTTCCACCACTTACAGAAAGTTGATTGAGATATTTCCCGTAAAATCTGTAACAATTGCACGTTGAGAAGGCTTAAACTTGCCGTGCCAGATCAAGTTGATAGAGATATTTCCGGTAAGAAGTGGGCCATTGTGGTATCGAAACAGAAGCGGTTGTTGATCAGTTTGGTCTGACTCGGCAAGCTTCCTAGCTGCTGAGACCATAAAAGCAACTTGGAGGAGAAGAACAAGACGGAATGAAACAGAAGAACCATTATTCAATTTGATAAATACAAATCGAATCTCTAAAATGTGTTTAGATTCTTTTAATTGGAAGAAAGACGCAGAGAAAGTTACTGCAGTTTGGAGAGAGTGAGGAGGATATTTACAGTGCCAAGAGAAGGCCGGAAACTGCGAGAAAGCGTTCCGAAAAAAGGCAATTGATGACTAGTTGAGCTGTTAGTTGAGAGAATTGAAATATGCCAGAAGACAACTGAATAACAGTAGTTTGGCAGCCAGATAATAGGACAAAAGGTCAGCCACTAGGCATTAGAGATCGAAAGGGACAAAATGTATTCCAGTTAATCGGGGAACAACTCTGCTGAAGAATAGCGCGTCCTCCAACGTGCATTTAGATTTTTTAAGACGAGATGACGGTCCGCGCTGCACCGTCACTTTTATTAATGTGAAAATTTTCAATTACTGTTAATATGTTTTATAGTAAAAAGATTAACTATGAATTCAAAATATAATATATATTAGATTGTTTTAAAAAATATTGATTTGATAATGTATTACATGATATTTAAAAAAAATATATTAAAATAATGATATAGTTAATTGATTTTTAAACTTTTAAATTTATAACTTGAATCATGATATTACGATAAACCTATAAAAAATTAAGTAAGATAAATCATAAAAATCAATTCTTAATTAATTTCATATTAAAAAATAAAATTAAAATGATATAAAAAGACAAACAAAACAATCCAAATTATTTCGATTTAAAGGGACAAACAAAATAATCCAAATTATTTCGATTTAACCTGTTAAGCCTGCAACATGAGTTATGAGATTGAGACAACTCATAAAAAAAAAAATTATAACGTTTAATTTTCAATTAACATGGTGTTGAATAGTAAAATAAAAATTAAAAAATTAAAAAAATAAAAGAAAAACAGCCTAGGTCAAATTGTGCTACCTAGTTAAACTTACGACTTGAATTATAAAACTATGATAACCTTGTACAAAAAAAGAAAAAAAATGCAAAACGTAACTCTTAACATATCCAATGTTAGATGTTGAAATTAAGAAAGAAACTAATTCCATGAGATTAAGATAAATCCATTAAAATAAATTTGAAAAAAATTACAAGGAAATTTGAAAAAAAAATTACAAATGTCAATTATCAAATAACTTAATAAGATTAAATTAAAAAAAAACCTAAATAAAAAATATTGAATTGTTGGAGGGTGAAATTAAAAAAAATCAATTAAAAATAATAAAAAGTCAACTGAATTAACTTGTTAAACTCGCAATTCGGGTCGTAGAATCAAGATAACTCTATAAAAAAATAAATAAAAATTATAAATAATAATTCTCAACTAACCCAATATTAAAAAATAAAAAAAAAAATCAATTAGACAAAGATAGTAGAAAATGACATAAGAAAACTTTGATTAACTCATTAAATCTGTGATTTAGATTATACTGTTGAAATCAACTCATAGAAAGTAAAAAAAATAAAAATCATAAACCCCACTTTAAATATGTCTAGAGCTCTATTCTTAGCATATTTAATGTTGAAGATTGAAATTGAGAAAAATAAAAATTAAATTTATGAAACTATAATAACTTCATATAAAATAATTTAATAAAGAAATAAGACTTAATCCCTAAATAACCTAATATTAAAGAGTAAAATTAAAAAAATTAAATTAAAAAAAACTGGGTTGTTAGAAAGTGAAATTAAAAAAAATCAATAATAAAATAATAATAAAATGATCCGAATCAACTCAGGTTAACTTGTCAAACTTACAAGCCAAATCATAAGATCAAAATAACGTTTTAGAATATAAATTGAAAAAAATTATAAAACTTAATTCTCACTCCATTTAAATTAAAATATATAATAAAAAACCAAATAAAAAATAACTTGAGTAAATCTATATTAACATATTAAACTACTACATGGGTGATAATATTGAACTAAATTTATAAAAAATACATAAAAAAATTATAAAACTTAATTTATAACAGATTTAATATTAAATATTAAAATAAAAAAAATCTAGAAAACCAGTATACAAGCTGAAAAAAGATATATATATCAACCACGATTCTCAAACAAAACATGATATGGAATAATAAAATAAAGGGCATGTCTCAAAAAGTCATCCATGGACTGGTTGTTACGCGTCTACCTCTTCTTATATATCTTCATCATGTTGGTAAATTATTAAACCAAAACATGAATGAGAACAATGAGTGTCTTGTTAGTGGTGGTAGGTGCAATACAGGACTAGATTATTTTAAGTGGTTTTTTTCTTTTTTTTGTTTCATTTTCTCTTGGATTATATGCATCTATGTAATTGGATTATGATGGGAAAATGGCAGCGAGTTTATATAAGATAATTTTTGAATGGCGTCTTAATCTAATTCCAAACTGATTAATTGTGCTAATTGGCTGTATTAATGGCTAAGGAGAGATTATTTTTAGCATGTCCGATCTATTTCATGTATTATTTGTTAAAAAAAGAAAAACCGATGTCAGGGTTGTGTTTCATTTGAGGATTGATTATAATCTAGTTGAGATTGTGGATAGAAAAAGAGAGAGGGGGGTGGTTAAGAAAAACAAAAAAGAAGAAAGTCACCGGAGTGGAGATTGGTAAAAAAAATGATTAGCACCGAGACCAACGGGCATGCGTCCAAAAGCCACAAATTAGGACAACGCACTAATAACATGAGAACAGCTGGGAGTGATGGTAGATAAAACACGACATGTGGTTTCATTTGCATAGGGTTTGGTTCGTTAGCTTCGATGAAACGCTTGTCCAATTAATTTTTGCCCGAGAAAAGCAATAGCTCGTGTAAAGACGGGTCATTTCAAACCCCACATCGTATCCTAATTGTTGTCCTGCATGCATTTTACATGTCCATTTCCGTTTGAACAGTAGTTCCTTGAAACTTTTTTTTTTTTTTTTTTCCAGTTCGAGCGCTGAAAATTCACATGAATCCCAGAGGACAGCGAGGTGTCTAGGATTAAAAGAAACGGTGGGCGCAAAAATCTTGTTTCCTCGGGTTCAAATTAAAAATGTTTAAAGAAATTAAAAACCATGTGTCATTGTCTTAGGTTAAGAAATGAAACATCTTAATTAAAAATATTATTTTAATATATTTTTAAATAAAAAATACTTTAAAAAACAGTAATAAATATTATATACAAGTCTCCATGTTTTCTGTGTTTTCTATTAATAAATTATTTAATCGGACTAGTTTTTGAAACCATAAATCGACAATATGATCATATGCAAAACAAACTTGAAAGCAACGGATTGGAGGTGAGATTTTTGAACGGGACGAAATAAATTATTAGTTTCTCAAGGATACGTGTGTACTAGATTACTATATACTCCCTTAAATTCACCATATCGATTCACTATTCTCTTTGTTTACATCCAACCAGCTTCGGTTGCTTTAACTAAGAGGTTGGCTGGCAAGCAGGAAATTGTTATGGGACCTTCTATGTTTCAAACTAACGGTTTCTAGGCAGGCATCGCATCAATTCCTACTTGAGAATTTAATGTACTGATCGATTAACATTTTTTGTTTGGGAATATATTGGCAGAAATATCGTTCTACGTTCATTTATAACAAGAGGTCATACGGCCCTTTTTCATGTAGCCCGAACTTCTCTACAAAGCCAGCCCCAGAAGAATTGGAAAGTGGCGACCAAACTATCCCATGTTTACAATATGAGTTGTGTTTATTAATTTTCCCAGATCCAAATTGAAAAAAGATGGAGGGAGGGCAGATAATAATAAATATGCGTGATGATATCGAAATCTGGAACGCCACACAATGATGCTAGGAAAACACCTACATTCACAAAATTTGGAGCGTGATCGTGAAATCTTAAAGCCCGTAAACAATGCAAGAGGTGCAAAATATATGTCAGCAGCTGACATGGAATCTTTTCAAATGAAAACGCAAACCTAAGTGATTTGCTTTTCTATTATCGATCCGCACAAGCCAAAAAATTCAACAAATAAATGAATTACAAAGTCTCACACTATATATAGCGTATGCATAATTCTCTAATGATCCCCTGGTGATCCTACTTTCACTGCCCTCACATTTTCAGACCAAAGTAGAACAACTTGAGGTTGAAGGATCGTACAAAGCAGGGAGCAGGTATTTCCTTCCATTATTGCCATGTGCATTATAGCTGGCACCAGTAGTGGAATCGACCAACAAGTTACCTGCATAACCAGGATAAGCCCCCTTGCCATAAACGCCAGGGCAAGCTGATGCAGCCTCCAGTGGTGCCTCCTTTGGACCCTGGTAGTAACCATTTCCAAAGGGATTTGTTGCAGTGCCAGCCAAAAGGCTTGCCAAATTGATAACCATACCGTCTAGACCCACATCATTGTTGGGTGCAACCAATGGTGGGTTTTGTGGTCCATAGGTTGGCTGGTGGAATGGCCAGGCACAGTAACCTGGACATTGAGTCTCTGAGTTACCAACCCAAATGTAAGCAAACCTGTAGTTCTTGCCCTTACTGTTGCCACTTTTAGATCCCAAGGCAGACCCATGAGTGCCACATCTATTTAAGCAAAACCCTTGAACTGTAACATCAGAAGATGTGAGTACAATGTTAACAGAATCTTTTTGGTCGCCCTTCGAGGCCAACTCTACGATCTGTTTGTCTGTGAGTGATTTTCCGAGCGAGTATTTTGCATCGAGAATTTGTGTTCCCAGAGTTAGGGAAAGGGTGTTTTTCTTTGAAGTGAGATGGTAGTATTTTTCTGTGGTTTCCCACCACTTGGCTACCGAAGGTTGGCTTTCTTTGAGCGATGACGGTGAAACTGACAGTGAGGTGACAAAATCAGAGATAATAGCTCTTTGGGATGGCTTGAACTTGCCATACCAAATGAGATTGACTGAGATTTTACCATAAAGAAGAGCCCCATCGTGGTAGTGCAAGAGTTGAGGTTGATCTTGCACTAGCTCATTAAGCTTCCTAGCAGCAAAAGAGACATGAAAAAGACAGACCAGTAGGAGCGATTTCAAAGCAAGCTGGAAGTTCAAAGAAGCCATGTCTTTTTTTTAAAAAAATAAAATAAATCTTTTTGGAGGAGACTACTAGATAAGGATCAGAAGAGCGAGCTCAGATATACTTGTGCTTGATCTATTTGGTGTGGGGATTGAGCTGGGGGAGGAGGGTGTTTATATAGGTCCAGGAAGTGGGGTTCTTCCACTTGTGTTTAATTAAAGTAAGAAAAAAAAAAAACACACAAGTGTGTGCAAGAGAAATTGCTCAGAAAGAGACAATAAAGTTGGAGATGGGTTTTGCCAATTTCGAGTTTCTTGTTGGCTACTGGCCAGGAAGCTAAAAGAGACTCAACGGTGCAATGAAGCGCGTCTCTTAATTCAAAACGAAGGAACAAGACCCGCCATCCCGTCCTTCAATGGACAAGCATTTGCCTTGCACGATCCAATAGCATAAACCGGAATATGGAGCGTGAGAACCAAGCATGATGTAATTCGCGTAACTATTAAAACCGCGACAAAAAATGAATACAGCTTAGACACAGTTTTCATTTTTTCACACTGACCAAATTACCCCTATCAACTTTTCTCCCAGGTAAGGATGGAAGGGAAACGGGTGCGTTAAAGTGACAGGCTGGAAGCTGTGGAAAGGAGTAGATAGTGGTACCCTAATTTTCTTATTGGGAAGTGTGGAGGGATCAGCTGACTATCTTCCAGCTGGCAATCAGCGGATGCCCGTCAGGTATCCTAGGCGAATGAGCACGTGAGTTGACGCGCTCTGGCTTTGGATACGAGTGCGTTGCCGCTATTAATTTTATGGTCCACGGTCTCAAACGGTACATAGCTCGTGAACAAGAGAGGGTGTGATTTTTGTTAATAAAGAACCAGCATTCCAGCTGGATCAAGCTAATACATAGCTAGCAAAGTTTGCAATGCACGCCAACCTTCTTTTGCTCTTCACAGTAAAAGTTAAAGTTAGTTTTACTAGTATATTTATTTCTATGTTCTTAAATTATTTTTTATTTTTATTTTAAATTAATTTTTTTAGTATTTCTAAATTATTTTGATATAATGATTTCAAAAATAAAAATAAAAAATAAAAATAAAATGTTATTTTGATATATTTTAAAATAAAAAATATTTTAAAAAATAACTAAACTCTAAAAAAATCAAATTTTTATGTGTTATACTTTGGAATTGATACTAATAATTGATTAGGTTGGTTTAGTTATCATGCCCGTCCTAGAATAAGTTATTCTTTGCAGAACAAGACAAGGAGGAGGAGTATTTAGTGTTGTTAATATTTATTTTTGGTGTTGTTAATATTTATATTTAGTGTTGTTAAATTTATTAATTGAAAAATAAAAAAATGATGCCTGCATTTAAAACAATGAATTTAAAAATATATAAATTGATAAATTATAAAAAATAAAATCTAATTAAAAGCTAAAACAAAAGGAAATTGATCATAATAATAAGAAATGAAACATGGATGCACTGGAAAATATTTTATAAGCGTGCGCTACGAGAAGTTTCGGTAGCTAACAGTAGCATTAATATAATAAACTATGGAATATAAGGAAGGATGAAGACAGCAAGTCCATTTTTAAAGCTAAGGATGAAACATAAATAAACAAAATGAAACATAAATAAACAAGAAAATATTTTGTAAGGGGCTAACACGAAGTTCTGTTAGCTAACAACAACATGGATTGCATTAACCGGGGAATATAGGGAAGGATGAAGACGACGAGACTATTTTTAAAGCTGGTTTTTATTTATTTCTGTTGTGCTCAAAATAAATATTCGAGAGAGATTGAAAATTTAAACCATGAAGAAAAAATATGTCTAGAAAGTCAAAATTCTATTTTCTTATTTATACATTGTTTTATGAAAGATGTCTTTCTCTCTCTCTTTTTTTAACAATATGGTTCCTTTAATAAAAACTTAACATAATTAAAATAAATATTCACAAGAGTTCCAGTAATTTAAATTTGGTTTTATTTTTAGTTTTTAAAGTGATGATAAGATGTTTTTGGAATTGAAAACAGATTTATTAAAGTTTTGAAAAATTTATTAGATTTTTTAGGAGAAAACAATTAAAAAATAGGTTTTTAAAACCTCAAAACTCAAACCATAATTTTTTAATCATAAAAAATAATCATAGAAGGTGATAATGTATAACATATCATTTAATAAATTTTTATAAAGAAGTTGGATGAACAATGTATGTTCGTCTATTTAAAAAAAAAAAAATCAGATGTACATGTATGATTTTTTTTATTATTTTTTAATAATATCTTCTCTCTTATTTTTTAAATTATCTAGCTTAACTATTTTTTAAATAACAATAAATCTTTTGAATGGCTTTTATCATTTTATAACACCTTCAATAAATTTTTTGAAATTTTATTTTTTTCTTTGAAATTTAAAATAAACATGATGAATGTGCATTATGCATATATAAAAAAGAAAATTATATGCACTTAACAATCATAATAATCTCTAAGAAAAATAAAAAAAGAAAAAAGAAGAAAAGGGGCAAAGTCCGCATGTTTGGTCAATTTTTTATGAGCTCCACTTGAGCAACTAATAGATTATATTAAGGTTGTTAAAAATATTTGTTTGAAATGATATAAAAAGTACAGTGAAAACTTGAATTGTAAAATAGTAAAATTATAAATAATTTTTTTTAATTAACTAGGTATTCACAATTCCAATCAGGTAATAAATTACATTATAACATAATTAATACAAAAGTGAAATAAAAAAATAGAAAAGTTCTTGGCTTTGTTTGGGGAAGTGTTTTTACAGCTTTGCCGCAGGATAGTTATGGTCAATTTTGAGAGAAGGTCCAAATCAGGATACGAAGAGGGCCTGAAAGAGCTGCTGATAGAGCCACAATAGAACATCTCTTTGAAGTGGAGGAGGTTGATCTGGCGATGTGTGCGTATTTGAGGTACGTCGAGGCTAGGCCAGGCGATCGAACTCTTTTTATGGATGAGATTTTGAAAGATGGATTTTGCTTGAACATAATTGATACGCCACTTTGCCCTTTGAAGGTTGTGACTAATTATTTATTCACACTAGACTTTCTAACAAAGAAATCTAGCGATATTACCTTAGCTTGTGATATTTTTGTAACATGACAGACACAATGATAAGGTGAATTTTTTAAAGTTAATGGGCAATCATTAAATATTCATTATTCATGATGTCACGAATTCGTAACGCGTAGCTTTAAGAACGCATTCGAGCAGTTTATGAAATTTACTATAGTAAATTGTAGTGAAGATTATTTTATTTTATTTTTATTTTTGAGGGGTGGGGGCACTGAACCAAACAGTATTAACCTTGTTTCCAAACCACAGCATTTAAGATGACTCCTTGGGGCTTAAAGAATGCGTACATGGCGTACAGTGTACTGGACCGGTCACGGAACTACTTAATTAACATTTACAATGCATATAAAATAGCCATCGTCACCATATCTAAAACCTAAATTCACGGGCTTAGCTGCTTTGTGTATAAACTAACCATTATCTATAATCTAGCTAGCATTCACGAGGCATTGATTTGTTAATTAATTGCGGAGATGCCTGCATCTCAATGCCATACATCCATAGATTAATGCTGATAAGTTTGTCAATGCGTCCAGTTACAATGCCCTACATTCCCGATAAACGCAATGTAGCGTGTTCGATGGCTAATTTCTTCACTGGCTGCATCGCATCTGTCTTGTTTCATACGAGCAGACATTATTAGCCAATAATTAAGTTAATTAGTGCTCCATGCTTCTTAATTTTATAGCTGCACGAGTGCGCAGTGACATCTTTGCCAGCTTCAAGCTAGAAGAATATCTGGAATCTAAACACAAATCTTAATTAGCGTGGAGATAAGGCCAGTGTTTATCTGCAACATCTTTGACTTGATTTTCCAGCCATCCCCGATTCCTCTTGTCTCCTATAGTTAGTTGACTGTTCATGGCTGTAGTTGTCCACATATTTGCTATAGCAAATTTCGATTTCTTTTAATAAATGAGAACAGCCCCTTTATATTTCATCTTGTCATCAGTATTGGTGACACCTTATTATTTTCTAAGTAAGATTATTTGCATGTACACTCTGTATAAAATTATGACATATTGGGATGTCCTCCTATTCCATAGTCTTTGTTGACGAATAAACCAGCCTCAAATGTGATATGTTTCTTGCTTCCGCTGGTTCCCTCCTGTTCCTTTGTCTTCGAGCATTAAGTGCCATGCTAACATATTATTGGCTAGCAATTAGATAAGTTTTGGAAACCAAGAGTAGACTTCGAATTGTTTAATTTGATTTAATCCATCTATTACTCAAATCTTTTACATGACAGACACAATATGTTTTTTCCTGAATTTGATTCCTACAGCCATGAACATCGAATTTTTCTCTTCTGGGATAGTTATTGAAAAAATGTCTCAAGTTGATTAGTATCATATGTCGTTTCAACATAGCTGCATTTGAGAATTATGAAACCATTTTTCCGAGTGGTCATCTTACCTGCCAATTCGTAGTAAATTATACAAATTAGAGCATCGCACGTATATCAAGCTTGTTAGGATACTGACATGCAAACCCGATAAAATAAAAGGTAAGGGATAAGATAAAATGAAAAATGAGATATATAAGAATTTACGTGGTCACCCAATTAGTTTACGTCCATAGGCAAATATAGAAGGATTTTATTAAGTAATGTGGGAATTGCAACATCTTTCTATTAATAGAAGAACAACTAAGAATCTCTCTATTATTAGGAGAAAACACCTCACTTACTTTCTCACAAATTCCTCACAATTTTATGAGATTATTTTCTCTCTCTCACCCTACTCTTCCTCTCTTATTTCTCTATTGTGTTGTTATATTGAGGCTTGGATGCTTTGCCTATTTATAGACAAGCATCCATGCATGAGTCAAAGACAGCAATTGGTGCTGCAAGTGACACCGAATTGATGCCCAACAATATTGAATTTACAGCACCAATCAATGCCTAACATTGTTGACTTTGTCAACAATGCTTAGATGGTTTCACAAAGCTATGACATCCTTTTACACATTCCAGAAAATATCATTGCACTCTTTCATTTTTTTCAAACCAAGACCCATAAGAGGCTCTAGAAGCAAATCAAGAATTAAATAATTTTTAATGAGAGATTCCATTGATGATTAACATTAAAGAAAATATAAATTTATCTATAGTAAGAAAAAACCTTGTAAAAAACCATAAAACATCACAAAAATTCAATTTTTTAAAGTTTGAGCTATCATGTTTAAATCCAATTACTATTAAGATGCACTATATCTGAGCTTGTATTAGGATGGGTGCATGCCTATATGGGTGTGTTATCAAACTTAATATAGCATGATATGCCCAACATACAAGGTGCTAGGTGAATGCCTACCAGGGGATTGTTGGGCATGCACCCCAATCTCTTTAGGCTCGGGCATGCCTCTCGTTCCAATGTGTTCAAGTTTAGGTGAGTATTCAAAATTCAATGTTTTTAGGTTAAGACAGCATGTCTAAATCAATTTTTAATTTATAATGAGCTCGAGCAAACACTCCTTTAAAAATTTTTTGTTAGATCTCATGTGAATCTTTCAATATTTTATATCATTTTAATATATATTATTTTATATAAAATATAATTTAAAATATCACAGTATAAAATCACATGTTAGCTTTTACTCTCCATAAAATGATAAGAGTTATAAGCTATAAATACATTATGAATCCTTTAAACTTAAAATTTTTTATTTTTTTTATTTTTAATACTTTCAATATATAAATGTTTAAAGTCAATTTTTTTAAAATATTATTATAATTTGTTTATACAAAATTAATGATTTAATTATTGAGAGGCGACAAAACTATACAATGAGACATTTCATAAATATCAAATATTAACTACCTTAATTTACTAGATATCACTCTTTATATGCTACCAACCAATATATTACTCAATTATCTTACATTTCAACCTCATTTCTAAGGATTTTTGGACTCATGAAATTTAAATCTGAATTGGCTTATCAAAAAATCTTCAACACCACCGTGGACCATAACCCCGTAGAAATGTAAACAGAGCACACTGTCGCTGATTTGTAAAATACCCTTCTGCCTAGCTTTCTTCCGGTTTCAACCCGGAAACTTTAATTGTATATAATTTTGAAGTTGTTAAGATACAAAAAAGAATCTAAAACGTTGCCCAGGCAGCTTTTTAGTCAAAGCTTTTAGTGATTTTGAAATTCATATAGCATCAAGCATACACATGCAAGAAAAACAGAAAAAATGTTTATTAAGAACGTCCACTAAGCTTTTTAATTTCTAGCTATTAGATTCTAGGGATAATATTATTATATTCTGTTACCGTGCAGCTCCCCTGGTCGCCTTGGGATGATGCCACATGAATCATAAAATGTTTTACATTATGTGGTCTTTATCACCCTTGATCGCTTTAGCTCTAAACAAAGATGTTGGCACATCTCATGACTTTCTTGGTGAAACTCTGATAGTCTTTGATTGTATACATTCACGATTCTCAGCTACCTTGAAGATCCAGTTGACTCTCCTTTGATATATTTTTAAAAGTGGTTGGTTTTAAAAATATTTTTATATTAAAATATTTTTTATTTTAAAAAAATTATTTTTGAGATTAGTATATCAAAACATAAAATAAAAAATAATAATTTTTAATTAAAAAAATTAATTTTTATAAAACATGATTTACAGTACGTTACTAAACAATATCGACCACAGCTACACTGTTTTTTTTTTTTTTTAATATATAGGACTCTTGCTGTTATTATATACAAAGAAACATTTTTTTATTTTTCCCTTGTTCCTTCCATTGAAACATAGCGACTTAAGATATTGTCTCTACGCTTTTATTGTTTGCTGAGATTGTCTTTTTGAGGCTTTTATAAACTATCAATTATCATAATTTCCCGCAACATCAATACTTCAAGCTGCCCTGCAGATTATTTCATTCTCTGTTACCTTTCACATGTAGAAGACTTGTAAGTTGATAATGCTTGTTGAAAAACAGATTAATCACTCTTTATTATTCAATTCAAAACAAATGTTTTTGTTTTTAAAACTTTTGAATTGTTTCAAATTTAATTTTTTAACAATGGCTTTCGTCTGAAAGATACCCTCTTCAATAGTACCAGGCAGGGAGACATCAAAAGTAACACCACCCAATAAAAAATGCCCATACCTCACACCAGCACTAGTTGCCTTCTTTTCAAGACCGTAAGTCATTGCAGCAAAAGTGGGCTTACTAATAATGCACCTGACATGGAACCAGTAATCTTGCTTGCATCAACAATGGCCTGTCGTTAGGGTCATTGAACTGGACAAGGATAGTGAATACCGCAAGCTTCACAGGGGTGCCAAGCTTGACGCATCTTTAAGAGGAGCATTGAAGATATTTCTTCAGCTTTAAACTGTTCCTCTTCGCCCTTGTAGTTGATCACAGTCAAGGGCTTGTCACGAGGGCTTTCAATGACTTCGAATTGCCGATGTTGGATATCGTTCTGCAGAGGCAATCTCCTCCCATTCAACATTTTCGCATCTGTAACTTATAGATGCCTAAAACCCAAAAAAAAGAGAGGAAGAAATGCCCGAAAGCAAGAACAATTTAACTTGACCACGAAAATTATTTAGTTAGAATCAACAGGATAAAAATTTGAACACCAACCGAAAATGATGTTAATGGGATTCGTAGCAACCTGTTTCATCGCAGCATCACCAATTAGGTGCTCTGTACCAGTGAAGGCAATTAACTGCATCAATTATCCAAATCCCTAAGAGTTAAATAAATTTAAGGGAATACTCGATATAAGACATTCTAGGTAATTAACCGCTAAAATAACAAAACCCATGCACGTACACTTACCTGCTGCTGCTGCTGATAAACACAGAGAGAACAAAATGCCAAGAGAAGAGAGAGCAGAGAACCGAGAGAAACAAAATAAAAGGAGGGCATTGTGATAAAGAGAGAAGAACTCTAATTTCTTTGAACTTTCTATATATTCAAATAAATTTCGAGTTAGGCATGGCAGAGAGTTTTGGATAGAGTAGAACAATATTTATTACTCGCCTGAAATCCAAATTTATCCTTTAAAATTTCACCCAAACTTGATATGAATAGTTACTATCCATCCACCTCACTGGGATCAGTTTAGAGAAGGATATCCAGCAGACTGATGGAGTTCTCACGGTTGATAAATAATTATAGATATGCTGATGTTGAACTACAAGGATGAAATTATATCTTTAACATCAGTATATCTTTTACATCAGAATATCTAATAAATACATCTTTTAACTACGTAGAACTCGAAGCAATGATACAGCCCCATGTGATGTTAGAGAATTATCGCTAAAAAACATAAGCCGAAATCTTAAATTAATCCTATTTCATTGAGAATGGCATGACTTTAAACGAATGGCTCTTCATGGGGAATGACATGCGCAGGCATGAGATTCAATGACTTTAATCCTATTTCACGTAAAAATATCTGATTACAAGTTTTTTTTTTAAAATTTTTTTATGTATTTAAATAAAAATAATTAAATATTGTACATTCGATTGAAAATAGTAATAAAAAGAGTTTGCTAATATAGTGTGATTATCCTTCCTCTGTATTTTGGGCAGCCGGCCATTATCCTCATAATCATGAATGTAATTTCATGTTGTTGGGCGTTTGCCCCTTAAATTACTACGTGAGAGAATACATTTATTGGATCCAGTTGTCTGCTTAGTTGGCTCAAAATTAGCATGTCTATTCAAGGTTACTTTTGTCTGCCGGAAAACAGTGTTTATTTTGGAAATCGTTTTTTTATAAAGTAAATTATTTTTCATTGTTTAGTAGTATTATAGAAAATAAAATAAAAAATATTTTTTAGTATTTGATTATATTATAAAAAATAAATAAAAAATAAGTTGAAAAATATTTTTTTTATTTTTTTTAAGTTTATTAAAATAATAAAGAATAAATTTTACAAATTAAAAAATTGAATGAGAATGAAATTGAAAAAAATCTAATTTAATAAATTATCTCGAATAAAATAAATAATAATCAAAATAATGAAGATCAAATCTAAGAAATTAAAAAATTAAAAAAAATAATGAAATTAAAATAATAATTATTATTATTATAATTTCATAAATTATCTCGAATAAAATAAGTAACAATCAAAAGAACGAGGACTAAATTTGATAAATAAAAAATTTTAATTAAAAAATAATAAGATAATAGAAGATAAAAATAAATTAAATTTCAAGGGATGAAAATAAAAACATTTAATTAAAAAAATAATAAGATAATAGAAAATAAAAATAAATTAAATTTCAAGGGATGAGATTGAAGAAGAAAAAAAGATTCAAACAAGATATATATCAATCAAAAGTTTAAGAATTAAATTTAATATGATCAACATATGGTATGATATTTTTAAATTTTTCACAACTTATAGAAAGTTTTTTTCACCGAAATAAAAAAAATATTTTTTAAAAAATCAAGTTAGATTTTTCTTTAACTAAAAAGTGTTTTCCATTAACTAATTTTTCTAATAACAAGCAAATAGAAAGTTTTTTCCACCAAAAATAAAAAAAATAAAAATTTAAAAAATCAAGTTAAATTTTTCTTTAACTAAAAAGTATTTTCCGTTAACTAATTTTTCTAATAACAAGCAAATATATAAGAGTTTGAAAAATAACTTTCAAAAATTCACTTTCCAAGTAAACAAACACTCCCTAAATATACAGAAGGGTTACATGAGTATTCTTGGGCTTCTTTGCAAGACCCCCTACGTAGAAGATAAAGGTACCTATCAGAAAAGTTTTAGTATTTTGTCTACTGTATTATTTGTTTGTATTCTTTCAATTGGATTATTTTTTTAACGTAAATTATACAGGGATTAATCCAATCAACTTAACATATTAAAAAACAAGATGATTCAAGAAAATAATTCAGGATGATATTTTTAAAAAAAATATTAAAACAACAATATATTAGATAGACTTAGATCCATTCAAGTTAATATATCAAATTTATAACTCAAGTCATGAGATATGATAACTCTATAAAAACAAATTATATTTACTCAATTTTCAATCAACTCATATCAAAAGAATGAAATTAAAATATAAGTTATAATTAAAATTAAATTATTATAATATCATAATTTTAATTTTAGGTTTGATAGATTTTTAGAAGGGTCGAATATTGTTCATGTAAAATATGACCCCTAATTAATTATAATTATAGGGTGAAAAGTATGTTTAGTCGATAAAGAAATTATGAGTTAATTATGATTAATTGATGTGAGCTATTAAATAAAAAGTTGGCTAAATTTAAAGATATTTATGACAATGACAACATTATTTATATACAAGGTAAAGGAAGTTTACATGTAGAGTGAATGAAGAGAAGTTTACCCTTGACGATAGTTATGAATATAATTAAAATAGTGATAATATTTTGAAGGTTCTTCTTCAAAGGACTAG
The DNA here is from genome assembly GCF_000495115.2 of Populus euphratica. Classification (NCBI taxonomy): domain Eukaryota; kingdom Viridiplantae; phylum Streptophyta; class Magnoliopsida; order Malpighiales; family Salicaceae; genus Populus; species Populus euphratica. The sequence continues at coordinate 415,852 of NW_011499849.1, read as the reverse complement.
TGATGATTATGTACTAAAAGAGTTTCAAATAAATCATTAAAAGAAAAGAGTTAAGGTCACACTTATCATGTGATCTATTTCCTTTTGTGTGTGTGTGTGTGTGTTCATCAATCTCAGGAGGGGCGAGACCACGCAATAGAACTTCACAGGTAATGTATATAGAAATGATGGATAATACGAGCATAAATATGAAATCAATTAAATATTTTAGATATTATGATTGGAAAGAAACCTTTGTTTGAAAAGCCAAAATTATGTATAATGTAATATATATAAATGAGTGTCTAGTTAAAATGAATATATATCAAAAAAATAAAATATGGTATAAATTAAATGTGATTATTGCATGTATACGACGGCTCAACGATCATCCCTTAAATTAGAATTTTTTGGTGATGCGTGTAAAAATAAAAAAAATTTATTTTTTATTAATTGAAAAAATAAAGTCACTACTTAGTATTTTTGTTAATTAGAAACTTTTACTCATTTCAAATTCATATAAAAATATTAATTATGTATAAAAAGGAAGTAGTACTCTTGCTATACCTTACTTGAATTAAGCTGAATTATTTATTTGTCTGATACAAAATAAGATATTGTTGTATTTTCTAACAGTTAGTATATCTAATGGTTAAGTTCAGTCCATCCTAGCAGAGTGGATTATAATTTTATAGGTCAAATCTAACTATTATAACACCCAATAAAATATAAAAATAAAGTAATTGTCATTTTAATATCAAGAATACATATTAATATAAGTTCTATAATCTCATATATTAAAATAAAATAAATATTTTTTTGATGTTTTTAAAATATAGGACAAGTTTTTATGATTTTAACAAACTAGTTATTATATCCAAAAATATATGCAAAGAAATCAATAAAACTATTTTTCTTGAATTTTTGGTATTTCAAGATGATAAATAATGCCATATATTTTTTTATTTATGAAAACATGATTTTTTTTAGAGAATTAATCATAAGAAAAATTAAAATATTTCAATGAATTTTTGAAAGAAAGATTTTTGTTATTTTTTTTGTTTTTATATAATAAAATAGAATAAAAAATGGTTTATGTAACACTGAAAAAACACTTCATATATAGATGAGACCGAAACCACCAACCAGGCCAGTGGCGGTGAAGAACCGGTGGTTTCCCATGGCATTGTTGCTGCTGTCAGGTGCTGTTCCTCACGGTTAAAGATTAAGCTACTGTGGCTTTCGGCTGGAACAAGGGAGACAGGGCTGCTTGGTTTCTGTGAGGATGAATTGAAACTTCTGCTCTCGGCTTGGACTGGGCTGTTGTCATTAGATAAAAACTCATGCTGCTACTGTCTAGCATTGATGTTACTCTTCTGCTGGAAGGCCATCAACGCAGAGAATCTGTGTGCTGGTGCAAAGGAGAGCTAAAGATGCTGCAAAGGGAAACTGCTACTGTTGCTTTTGGTTGAGACAAGGTTGCTACTGTGGGATGAAGATGTTGCTATCGGTTGACCGGTTGAAGCTTTGCTGGTAGTGAAGCTCTGCTAAAGCTATGTGGATGAAGAAAATCTTCTACTTCTGCTCACGGTGGAATCAGCTGCTGGATGTTGCTGATCAAGCCAATCTTTCGCTGCTGCTCAGGGTGGACTTGGACAGCGGAGGAACTATTGGTCTGCTACTACTCACGTTGCTGTGGCTGAGGAGGTCACGGTACTGGTTTCTTCGAAGATAAAGCTGCTGCAGTTGCTTTAATAGAGGTCACGGCGGTACTGAAGACTGGCCAGAGGTGGTGTTGGGGAGAACAATATTGGGTAGTGTTTTGGGGAAGATCATGTACAGGTATTTTTCATTCAATAAGAGCTGGAATCTATTCCAGTTTACAGTGAACTCGTACAAGTTAACATAAATTTTGTGTTGTTTGGTGGAGAGATGAGAGAGGAATTAGAACTGAAGTAAATATTTAAGCTTCTTTTTTTTTGACCAGATGACAATGAATAGTAAATTTAGTCATTTTCAATTTCATGTCTTAACTTTTGGAACTTTACAATAGAGCCTCTAATTGGCTCTAATTTTTTACATTCCTTGCGATTTCACCCTTAGCCTCCTTCAATTTGGACTTTTACATTTCATTGTTTTTCACAAAGTGGTCCTTTTTTATCTAGATTTCTTCAATATAATGAACTTCACATTTCAAATTTCTTTCAATTAAGTCATAAATTGCGCCAAATTAGTCTTTCAAAGTTTTAATTGTGTCCCTAGACTTTTAATGTTTGTGATTTGATCTAAAGTAGGCTTCTAAACTTATTTTTCTTCAATTGAGTCATCGATTGAATCCTTCAAACTCATTAGAAGCTTAGTCCTTAAACTTAATCAATTCCTTCAATTTTAGTCAAATTATCTTTCAAATTTAATGTTTGCTTCAACTAAGTACATATATAAATCAATTAAATATGTTAGAAATTTAATTAAATCCTTAAAGTTAACCAATTCTTCTAATTTTGTTCATTTTTTAATTTTAACCTCAATTTTCTTTCCGTTAAGTTTTTTTTTAGCTTGTCTTGTTAAAATTTCACAGTCTAACTATTCTTTTGATATTTTGATTTTTTGCATCTCAAAGGCTTGTCTTTTTGTATTCTGAATATATTTTTGAATTTTGAATTTTTTAAATAAAAATATATTTTTTATAAAAAATTTAAGAGATAAAAAATTAAGTTACAATAGTGATTGCAAGATGAAATAATGATCTAACTAAATTCATTTGTTAGGTGAAAGGAGATATACAATGAATATGATGATTTTTTTTTTAAATATAAGTGTCAATTTATATTGAGAAGAGTTAAAGAGTGAATTCTGAATCAAGGAGTTGTCATGAGAATGACTTCAATTGTCAATACATAATATGATAAAACGAGAGTTCATCAAAAGTTGATGAGAAGTATATATTATATGGAAATCATCTTAGTTTTATTGTGTTTATAAAAGGATTAGCAAAATAGTTTTTTTTTACATGATTGTTAATGTTAGTAAAAATGATGACGTAAATATTAATTATAAATTTTATGAATTTGCGAGTTTGACAAATATTTCTCTTAAACACGAGTTCTCATAGGGAGTTATCAAGTTATCTATTATTTTGAATTTGTGAGTTTGATAAATATTTTTCTTAAACACGAATTCTTATAGGGAGTTATCAAGTTATCTATTATTTTAATATTGGATGTATTCTTGTATCTTTTTGTGAAAGTTTATGAAATAATTTAGATATTTGGAATTTAAAAAGTGTTATAGCATCATCAGTGTAAAAATATAAATTATATATATTGATAATTATTAATGAACTTCGACGGAAGGTAAATTGAAGGTGTCCTTATGTGGAAAAAGAAATCCCCTATTTTTCACCTACACCATTTTTAATTGACACCACAACTAGAAAGAAAAACAAAAATCACACTAAAATTCAGGGGTGTTACATTGCCAGAGTGTTTTCTAAAAGCAAAAAAAAATAAAAAAATAAACTTAAGTAATAAACCTCACTGGATAAAATGAGTTCATTTCATTAAAACCACATGCAACCGTGATGATGTGATAACAAAAACATGCAACCGTGATAATATCAATTGAATCAAACAAAAGAAGATCGATTGTAATGACACGCATAAAAAAAATGTTTGTTAATATTTTGAAAAGAATTCAATAATCTTATTTGATAGTAAAGTAACAATCAAATGAAATTTAATAAAATAATATTTAAAATATATTTTTAATTGATTTATGGATATACATAGTATACCGATTAATAAAATATTAAAGGTTAAAATAAAAAATTATTAAAGGTTAAAATAAAAAATTATTTAATTTTTAAGAAGGATTTAAAAAATCCGAGTTAACCTGGATTAACTATTGAGATATCTAAATAGAAAATAAATTAACAAAAATTTATAGAACTCAATTTTCAACCAATTCAATATTAAAGAGTGAAATTAAAAAAATAATTAAAAAAACTTAGCTCAGATAAACTTGAATTAGCTTATAAAATCCGTGATCTAGATTGTGAGATTGAGATAACCCAAAAAACACAAATAAAAAAGCTCAATTTCTAACCACACAATAAAGAAGATTGAAATTTTAAAAATAAATCAATTAATAAAAAAAACACAACCAAGGTAAACATTGGCGAACCTCGCTATACTTGAGACATGAGTCACTAGATTGAGATAGCATCGTGAAAAACAAACAAAAAAAATTATAAATCTCAATTGTCAAGTAAACTAGTATTAAATGATAAAATTAATAGTAATAATAATAATACTAACAACTAGAACAATTATAATTAAATTTGACACCCAAAAAAATTGACAGGCAATTTTGTTTTTTAAGAGATAGTCAAACACAAAAATTGAGGGAATGGAGGAAAAAAAGAAAAAGAAGAAGAAGAATGGTCCAAACCAAAGGCATCCATTAACATGAATTATCAGCGAGAAAGCTTCCTATTATAATAACTTAATTTTATATTTTTTTAAATTTTTTTGAATGTTATTTTATTTTTATTTTTATCCATAAAAATCCAAAAAAATTAAAAAATATATTTTTCTCATGTCAATTGTTTTTTCCATAAAAACCAAGTTCATTGGGTTAATATGGATTAAATCATGTCAATTGGGGTAAAAACTAAATTTCAGGTTGTTTTGGGTTAAAACATCATTTTTAGTTAAAATCAAATTTATTGAGTTACTATAAGTCAAACCACATTGATTAGGATGCAAAATGAATTCTAGGGTAAAACTGAATTCATCATGTTAATACGGATTGAATTATGTCTGTCAAATAAAAAATATATTTTAAACTATTTTAGATCAAATTTGTTATTTTTTATTAAAATTTAATTCATCAAATTAAATTTAATTCATCAAATTTAACTGTTATTCTCGATTGTCAACCTAATATTTTTTAGTATTTAAAATTAATTTTATAGTAATTAAAATTAATTTTGAGTGATTGAAAGTAGCTTTTTTTTTTAATAGCAATTCAATAATTTTAGGTTTTAGTTTTATTTTTATATATTTATTATTATATATAATAAAACAAAATTAACAATGCAGACGTTTATTTCAACGGAGCAGGTGAATGTTTTTCTTCGAGACGGCTCAGTACCTTTTTCCGTGTTCCCTTGTTATAAATGCCTGTGTCCCCTCGGCGTTGGCATTGAAAGATTTGCAGAAAAGAGTGGGTAAAAAAAAAAAGGGAAGAGAAAAGAAGAAGTGAATATGAAAACTATTTTTTTTCTTCGAGATGGTAAAATATTGATTTTTTTAAAAAATAATTTAAAAAACACCAAAAATATCTATTAAAACCCAAATCTATCTGACTTCGTAAGTGCTTCTAGGATGAAGACAAGGTGAGTTTGTCTTCTAGGTGAGTTTGTTTTTTAGATATTTTATGGTTGTGATTTAAAAAAAATAAAAAATTATTTTTGATTGTTATTAGTATAATCGAGATATGTTTTTGATAAAAAAATTATATAATAAAAAATATATGTGAAGTGTTTGGATAAAATAATGTAATATTTTTTTTTCCTTACAAATGGGAAGAAGGATGAATTTTTTGATAACTTCAAGCAAACAGCCAATTTTTTTTGATAGGTCAAAACTCAGTTTTTATGGTAAACCTATTGCAATTGCGGCAATCACACTGTGGGATGATATTTAAAGAAGAATGGATGATATTTAATTGTTCCGTCGACATCTTAATACAAAATAAATAAATAAAACCTCTGTCGTAGGACTATCATTCACTTCGGCAGGACCTGGCAAAGGTCGCGTGAGCGTCACAGGACAGCGAAGATTAAGACTTCGAAGAGCAACTTTCAATAGCTAAGATAATCTAACGTCGTGTATTCGACGATAGGCTGTTTATTTTTATTTTTAAAAATATTTTTAATTTTTTAATTTTTTTAAATTAATTTTTTTGATATTTTTAAATTATTTTGATGTACTAATATCAAAAATTATTTTTAAAAAATAAAAAAATATTAGTTAAATATATTTTTAAATAAAAAACATTTTAAAAAACAACAACAATCATACTCTCAAACATACTATAACATTGTGAAATACACAATCATATTTTTTTTTATAACCAATATCAATTCTATTTTCAAAAAAGATATATTTTTTTATCTTTTAAAATATAAAAATAAATATTATATTTAATTTATAATTATTCACTAAGATTTAATCAGAATGTTAAAAACCTCTTATCAACTTTTTTTAAGGTTTAAATATAAAATTTAGTATCTATGAAGTGTGAAACTACAAACTAAAATATATCTTTATAAATTAAAAATATGAGGTGTAAAATAAATATGATGTTAAAATTTAAATTTTAAAATGATTAGGACTTCATTTAATAAAATAAAAATTTATTTACGAAGATAAATTTACCTTAAACCTTAGAAAAAAACTAATGAATAAAAATCTGATCTAGAAAAATAATCAAATAACAATATAGTTTATATTAAATAAAATACACGTTATGTATTTTTTCTATACTCAACAAATTTCTTATCTAAATTCTCACCAATTATAAATTTTTAATTGTTTAATCATAATTTTATAATTAAATTTAAAAATTCTTCCTGACAATACAATACCTCATCAGAGGCGAGAAAAGCTTGCCGTCGTCCCAACATCGCGCCTGCCACATATAATTTATTATTTATTGATATAATAAATTAATATCATGAGACTTTAGAAAAATACAAGTTTTCCTGGCCAATATAGTCAGCTGATTTTGAATTCATTACATGGACGGTGAATAATGAAGACACGTTACCAAGACTTTTCAATGTAAAAGAAACATAAGAAAAGGTTTAATTTAAAAAAATGAAATATTGAACAAATGAATATTACTCCTGCTAGTATTATTATTATTTAATTTGGACAAGTTTGAAAATATAAGTCAATAAATAATAATGATGAAGCCGACCAAATAAAAAATGAACAAGTTGAAGTCGGCCCCTTCCGAAGGGAAAATGGCCGTTGGCTTTTAAAAGCAAAATTGTCATGGCTAAACTTTGTTTTGTTCTCTCAATTCCCCTCGTGAGAGGAAAGTGAGTTTGATTTGTTGATTTTAATGTCACAGATCCCGGGATTATAGGCGGCTGCGTTTGTCCTATTCGCCTCCAACACGCTCACTTTAACATCATGTTTTTTGTTTATATATATTATTATTATTATTAATTTATAGCTATGGTCTTTGAAGTAATTATTATTATTATTGTTATTAATTTATAGCTATGGTCTTTGAAGTTTAGCGGCGTTATTTGACTGTTCTTTTCTGCTTCGCTTTGTACACGATCTCTTGATGTCGACATTTCAGGGAGGTATGCCTTGACTGTTTTACAATAAAAAAAGAAAAAGCATAGCAAACAATATATGATTTATAGAATGCATCGAAACCCAAAAATGGAATTAGCTTGTTTAAGATTCAAATAACGAGTGTTCCAGAATACTAGAAGGATAGCGTTAAAAAAACAACAACTACCTGTAACAATGGCACTGCGTTGGATTTCAAGGCCATTAAAACTTTCGAAAATACGAAAAAAAAAAAAACACAAGAAGAAGAAATAGAAAATACAGTGCAACCACGGCTTTAGGCAATCTGTTCATGCAATCGTTATCTAAGAAAAATAAAATTTTATTTGTTTTTATTTTTTATAAATATTTTAAAAAAATTAAAATTTTTAATTTATTTTAATTTAATATTCTTTTATTTATATTTTCAGATCATTTTTATATACTATTATTAAAAATAATTTTTATAAAATAAAGAATATAATTTTAATATTTTTTAAATAAAAAATATTTCAAAAACAATCATAATTACACGCTCAATTATTCATGTTTCGTAGAAAACCAAAACGCCCTACAAATTAAACCAGTTCTTTTGTGTTTATTTAAGGCTAACAAAAAAAATCTATTTGCTACGTTATGCACCATATATAGCAAAAAACGAAAATTATTTATAATATGAAAAAAAAAGTATGATTGATGGGATTTTCATATTCTATTTAGTTATTACATTTTTTTTTAGTAGTTTAGGTTTGTTTGTAATTGGATTTCATCAGATAAAGAATATAATTTTAATATTTTTTAAATAAAAAATATTTCAAAAACAATCATAATTACACGCTCAATTATTCATGTTTCGTAGAAAACCAAAACGCCCTACAAATTAAACCAGTTCTTTTGTGTTTATTTAAGGCTAACAAAAAAAATCTATTTGCTACGTTATGCACCAGAGATAGCAAAAAACGAAAATTATTTATAATATGAAAAAAAAAGTATGATTGATGGGATTTTCATATTCTATTTAGTTATTACATTTTTTTTTAGTAGTTTAGGTTTGTTTGTAATTGGATTTCAAACAATATTTTCTTGAATTTTAAATTTTTTTATTAGATCATAAATGTTAGATGTTAAATATAATATCTTGGTAGATCCATATACATCTAGAGCTCAACGTATAACTTAATCAAAAAATAATAGATGTAGCACTGGAGGTGTTAGCCCAGCGGTGAGAAAGACTTGTTCCTTTTTTCTACACCCGGGTTCAAGTCTCACTGTTCATGTTTGTTATCTCTGCAGTGTCTTACATGCTCACTAGATTTGCAGGATGTTTAATGAGCCGTGAGATTAGTCGTGGTGGGCGCAAGCTGACCCGAATACCTATATAAATAAAAAAAATAACAGATGTACTCGGATATCTATATAAATAAAAAAAATAACAGATGTAACATTTTGTTAAATCCATAAGTATTTAAGTTGAATATATAGCCGAGTCTAGAGGTGTTGGGCCGGACATGTTGCGAGACCCCTATGCAATTAAAAATGTTTCCATTTGAATTCAAGAATATTGAGTTTGATATCTTGTTGAATCTATATACACTTGAAATCAAACTAAAACTAAAAATATAAAGTCTGAAAAGAAGCTAAACCCACATTATATGATCTTAGTATTCTATCAATCTTAGATATTATATTGAGACACTGTCAATCTTTGACTCTTTTGATGATGATTTCTTAAATATATGGATCATATTTAAATTTTTTTAATATGAATATTAAGGTAAGTTTATTTTTACCTTAATACGACGAGTTTTGAAATTAATGATTATATAAGTTTTTAATAATTTTAAAATTTATAAAATTTAAACTAGTAATTTTTAAGAAGCATATTTAAAATTTGACTAATTAAGTTACATTTCATAAAATAAATAATGTTTAAAACTTAATAATTCATAAATGGTATAGAGTCAGCTAATAAACTTTTTTTCCTTTTCATTTGTTTTTTTGTATATCTTTATCTGAATTAGTACACTTCTAATTTGTGTCATTTTATCACCGTCCATGCTTCATGGACCTCGACCCATCAACATTAAGTTAAATGTCAGCTAAATTAAATAGCGATAAAGGGATAGAAATTAAGGACAAAATAAAGATATTCTCAACACCAAACCAGAATCAAAATATTTATTTATATGACTAGTGCTAACATAAAATAATGAAACCATCCTCACGTTTAAGGATCTCGCAGTATCCTATTATGATTCTCTGTATGCAAATATCTCAGAATATAAATTCCACTTAAAAGTTAAATGTCAATGTCATGTATCGAGAGAAGGAATCCATGAAACTCACGATTTCATTTCCAGAAAAATGTTTCTCATACGCTCCTTGAAGTGCCTTCTAATAGATCACGCATGAGGGCGGATACATGCGTGTTAAAGCACTCCATTGAAGTGTCCAATAAAATAATGTAATGGATCACCCACTTGTTCAAGAGTCTCCTCTCTCTACAGATATATAAGTAATTTTAAATTATTAATTTTTAAATTTAGTATTAATTTATTATCTTTTCTCTTACACTTCTCATTTTACATCACAATTATAATATTATTTGATTTTACTTAATTCAATTGATTTGATTTGATTTATTTTAATATCCATTCCAACTGTTACGAAACATTTTTAACATTCTATCTATTGATATTATTTAAATCTTGCTTCTTTAATATTTTATTTTAAATTTTTTAACACTCTATCCAAAACAACCCAAAAGCTTAAATTAAATTCCAGCTGGAAAAATCAGCTTAAATAATTATATAATTGTTTGCAGGAAGCATTTGACCTTCGTTTTTCCTCTTTAAAACCCCGCTCACTTCTGTTGCCAGATTCATCCCAATCTATTTTCTGGGCTGCGAGAGGGTTCAACTTAGAGAGCAAGAGCCTGTTGTTGTTTTTGTGAGTTCTAAAAAGAGAGAATGGGCTCCTTGGCATTCCTTGAAAATCCCCATGCAGTATGCATTCCCTATCCAGCTCAAGGTCACATAAACCCGATGTTAAAACTAGCCAAACTCCTCCATCACAGAGGCTTCCATATCACTTTTGTCAACACAGAGTACAACCACAAACGCATCCTAAGATCTCGAGGCCCCAACTCTCTTGATGGCCTCCCATCATTTCAATTCAAAGCTATCCCCGATGGACTCCCTCCAACAAGTAACGATGTCACACAAGACATACCATCACTATGTGAATCCACCAGCAAAACATGCTTGGTTCCTTTCAAAAACCTCATTACAAATCTTAACGACACGTCTTCATCCAATGTTCCTCCTGTAACTTGCATTGTTTCTGATGGAGTCATGAGCTTCACGCTTGAGGCAGCACAAGAGTTGGGTATACCTGAAGTTCTGTTTTGGACAACAAGTGCATGCGGATTTCTGGCTTATGCTCATTATCACCAGCTAATCGAGAAGGGTCTTACACCACTCAAAGGTTTGTTTTTAATGTCAAATGAACTACATACGCAGTTTATTTCACCTATTTCTTTTACTTTTTAATTAGTGACAAAACAATTAGCATATGCCGATTTTTTAATATTACAGTTTATTAGCAATAATTAATTAAGTCCGTCTTGGTAATCATTTTTTGTTTCCTTTTGAATTGCAGATGAAAGTTACTTATCCAACGGTTACCTGGATTCCGTGATAGACTGGATACCAGGCATGAAAGGCATCCGTCTGAGGGATATCCCAAGTTTCGTTAGAACCACCGATCCTGAAGATTTCATGCTGAAATTTGTAAAGGCGGAGACTGAAAGAGCTAAAAAGGCCTCTGCTATTGTTTTGAATACATATGATGCCTTGGAGCATGAAGGCTTGGTTTCTCTTGCTTCAATGTTACCTCCTGTGTACTCCATTGGTCCCCTTCACCTGCTCCTGAATCAGGTCACAGATAGTGATTTAAAGCTGATCGGATCAAACCTATGGATAGAAGAATCCGGGTGTCTTGAGTGGCTTGACTCAAAAGAACCCAATTCAGTTGTTTACGTAAATTTTGGAAGCATAACTGTCATGACAAGTGACCAATTAACAGAGTTTGCTTGGGGACTTGCAAATAGTGACCAGACATTTTTGTGGGTCATTAGGCCTGACCTTGTTGCGGGTGACTCCGCGATGTTACCCCCAGAGTTTGTTTCTGCCACTAAAGAGAGAGGTCTTTTCTCAAGTTGGTGCTCTCAGGAACAAGTACTAAGCCACCCATCCATTGGAGGTTTCTTAACACATAGCGGATGGAACTCCACAATTGAAAGTATTTGTGGAGGAGTGCCTATGATTTGTTGGCCTTTCTTTGCTGAACAGCAAACCAATTGTCGGTATTGTTGCACCGAATGGGGCATAGGCATGGAAATAAACAGTGATGTTAAGAGAGGTGAAGTTGAGAGCCTTGTTAGAGAGTTAATGGGAGGAGATAAAGGCCGTGAAATGAAAAAGAAAACCAGGGAGTTGAAGAAGATGGCAGAAGAGGCAATTACTTCCACCGGTTCATCTTGCATGAATTTGGACGACATGATTAACAAGGTGCTACTGTCTCCAAGAGATTAGTAAATTGATTAAGGTTTTAATTGGAGCAGAAATTTTTTATCTATTTAGAATAAATTCTTATTTTCGAAATAGAAGATTTCTTTCAAATTCTCCTTATAATTATTGTAATACCTTTACGCAACTCAAGTGAATGTTTTCTTTATATTAGACTTTTAGTTAGTACTTTATTTCACTTTCTTTCTTTAATTAATTAATTAGTGGATTTTTTTTCGTTGTTTGAAAGTGATTTGCACAACTTGAATTCAGATTCGTCTTATAAGAAATGAATTTGGAGTTGTAAAATGGAGCATCCACATTTTTGTTTTTCGCCCTTTATAGTCTTAGCTTATAGCTGTATCGTGGGAAATAAGGAAGGAAGGTGCATACTTTAAACCATTAAAGAAGTTGACATTGAAAACTTTAGTAGCATTGATAGTACATCCATTTAAATCGAACTACATGGTACATGCACTTGTTAAAGTTGATAATACGTTTTTCTTTCATTTTCATTATTGAAAATATAAGTTAATATATAATAATGAAGCCGACCACATAAAAACGACTACGTATAAGCCGTCCCTTGGCAAGGATGAAGAGGTGGCCGGTGGTTTTCAAAAGCAAAATTGTCATGGCTACCCTAACAACTTCGTTTTGTTCTCTCAATTCTCCTCATGAGAGGTAAGCGAGTTTGATTTGTTAAGTTAGAGTCATAGCTAGATATTATCATTCTATTGTCATGTTTTTTTTTTTATATATATATATATATATATTTTAATCTATAGTTATGGTCTTTGAGTTTTAGCATCCCCATGTTGGCTGTTCTTTTCTACTTCACTTTGTACATTATGGGGGAACGAGTTCTTTATGTCGACATTTCAGGGAGGTATGCCTTCACTATTTTACAAAAAATAAAATAAAAAATAGAGCATTGTAAACAATATATGATTTATATAATGCATCAAAATCCCAAAATGAAATTAACTTGTTTAAGATTTAAATAACAAGTGCTCAAGAATACTTGAAGGATAACGTTAAAAGACAACACGTACATGCAACAATTGCACAATGTTAGATTTCAAGGCCATTAAAACTTTTGAAAAGAAGAAAAAAAAATACAAGAAGAAGAAACGGAAAATACAGTGCAACCACGGCTTTAGGCGTAGAGCAGGCTATGACGGCCTTTGCTTTGGTCTTTTTCCCTGTGATTTATACGGGCATAGGGCTAAGATATGTTTATGTTTACACTTTCAAGTTTCGAAAACTGGCCTGACTTAAATCGATGATGAAAACACCTGGCTGAAACCCAAAAGGCCTATGAGCAATATTGAAATTGAGTCCTCTGAACACTGTAGAACCGCTTCGATCGTTTGCAGAGTCGCCTTTGCTAGCGTTTACCTTAGAAACAAGACTCGAACGGGTTGGGCTGGATTTGAGTCATTAGTCAGTAGTTTGAAGTGGGCGGGAAACAAAGCCCATTGAACTAAGCAAAAACACTTCCACTAATCCTCCTCATGATTCTCAAGTATGATTTAAGCCTGTTGCAAATGATAGACCTAATAAAAATTAAATTTATAGTTCGTCTATAACATCAACCTATGAATTAAGAGCAGACCATACTGTTTCAACTTTAAATAACACAAATTTTAGCTCAACCTATATATTACATAACTTTAATGGGATTTTCCAGAAAAAAAAGCTAAAAATCAAATGGCTGTTGAAATATAGAATATAAGAGGAGAACTCTTACTATGTATTGGGCTCAACTAAATGTAACCACGAGTTTATCTTTTCCATCCTCTCTTGGAACACTTATAATTCAAGATCGTTTCCTTTCCTTTCACTTTCACATTTTTTAATACCTTTGATGTGATATACCAAGTATATATATACCTCGTATTGTTGATTTGATTATGCAATTATTAGTTTGGGGATTATGACATACAAAACAAAAAATTAAAATCTTAAATGAAATCACATATGGAAATGAAATTCCATCAATTTTTTTGTCAAGACTTCCATTGAAAATTTCACGTCAATTCTGAAACTTTTTGAAAAACTTCCAAAATGTGTATCAACTTACCAATATATTAGCTGACGGAAAATTTTATCAAGAAAATAAATTGTGAAGGAATTGAATATGAAATAGAAAACCAAAGAGATATTTTTTGACTGTAGTAGTTCATTGCCTATTCCATCAGCATTTAATGATGACAAAATCTTCATTATATACCGATGAAATATTCCATCATTATTTTTTAATTTTCTGATAGTGATTCTCTTTTTTCTTTCTTATGAGTAGATTTGCATTTTCTTCTACTCCAAGGCCACAAGTTTGAATTTATTGGATTTGTGCTCTAGAAAACAGGGAATCTATGTGTGTGATCCAGGTTTTTTTTTACAAAGGAAAAGATTCAATTTTCAATCTTGGAAGGAGGAACAACACTAATGCTCATCGTGAAACTACCCATTGGTAAAACCTATGTAGTTGCACAATAATGTATGTTTCAGGAGCAATAATCCTTCAATGCAGTTGGAGTATACGCTAGTTCTTTCATATCTAGATAGAATCGATTCATGATATTTTTTTCAGCGCACGTGAATAAGTAAAAGGAACATTATATCCAGAAGCATGTAACAAATGTTTTCACCTGTTTACGAATATTGCTTCTATACGCAATAATAAGAAACTAGAAACGTGAAACGTACTATAAACAAATTTGAACATAATCTTACCCTGCAGAGTCATTTTTTTATCACAACAAAGGCTTCTCCACACGCCAATTTTATGCGGAAATACAAGCATGGTACCCTTTCATTGATTTAGAAGGGGCCTGCCTTGGATACAGATCTTCTTATTGCAACATAACGATAAAGGAAAGAAAAGAAGTGGATCCATGTCTTGATACTTAGCTCTCACCATAGGTTCCGAGTCCAGTTATTCCTGGGACAATCACATCTCCATTAATTTTATCTCGTGGAGCTAGAAGCACTTTGTTTATCATTTTCTCCAAATTCAAGCATGATGACCCAGTGGGACTAGCAGCGGCTTCTTCTGCCTTTCTTTTCCACTCCTTGGCTTTATACTTCATTACCTGTCCTTGATCTCCCTCCATCAGTTCTCTAACAAGACTTTCAATTTCATTTCTTTTAACATCGCTGTCTATTTCCATCCCTATGCCTAACTTGTTACAACAGAACCAGCAATTGGTTTGTTGCTCTGAAAAGAAAGGCCAACAAATCACGGGCACGCCACAGCACAAACTGTCTAGTGTAGAGTTCCATCCACTATGGGTCAAGAACCCTCCAATGGAAGGGTGCTGCAGGACTCGTTCTTGTGGACACCAACCAGCTACTAGGCCCCTTTCTTTTGTTTCAGCCACAAATTCTGGAGGAACTATAGCTGAATCACCAACAACGAGATCAGACCTAATGACCCACAAGAAAGTGCACATGCTGTTTGCAAGTCCCCAAGCAAATTCAATGAGTTGTTGCGGGGTCATGACTGTGATACTACCAAAGTTGACATAGATAACCGAGTGTGGTTCTTTAAAATCGAGCCATTCAATAAAACCAGGTTCTTCTTTCCACAAATTGGATGCTATAGAGTTCAAGGCATTTTCTTGGTCCTGATTTTCGAGTAACTGAAGAGGACCAATGGTGTAGAGATGAGGGAGGGTGGAAGTAAGAGGCTTTAAGACCTCTGACTCCAAGTCATCAAAGGTGTTCAAAATAACAGCAGAAGCATTTTGAGCACTCTCCACTTCTCCAATTGCAAAATTGAGCATTATATCTCCAGGATCTGTTGTTCTGATAAAGGTTGGCAAATATTTCAAGGAGATACCTTCCATACCAGGAATCCAATCAATAACGGTGTCCAAATACCCATTTGTTAAGTAACTTTCATCTGCATGTCACCCACAAGGCTATATCAGGACCATGATTTTATCATATACATGTGTGTGTGTGTGTGTGTGATAACGAACACAGGAGATCTACTTACAATGGTGAACATAAAATTAGTTATCATATATATGTATATAGTGGTAAAATCTAGCCAGGCTAGAAGCTTTAAAAATAATTTTTTACCTTTAAGAGGCACGTAGCCCTTTTCAATTAAAGGGCGATATTGCAAATAGGACATGAAGCCACAAACACTGGCTGTCCAGAAAAAAACGTTAGGAATACCTAGTTCCTGAGCAGCTTTGAGTGTAAAGCTCATGATGCAATCAGAGACTATACAGGTGACTGGAGGAACTTTGGAAGAAGAGGTGTTATTGAGTCTGGATAGAAGGTCTCTGAAAGGAGCTAAGCAATTTTTCTTGGTGGAATCGCAGAGAGATGGCACATGCTGAGTGGAGTCAGCATCTGAAGGTGGGAGTCCATCAGGAATTGTTTCAAACCGAAAAGTTGAGAGGCCATCGAGGGAGTCAAGGCCTCTAGATCTTAGGAGGCGTCGATGGTTGAATTCCGTGTTAACAAAAGTGATATGGAAGTCCTTTTGGTGAAGAATTTTTGCTAGTTTGAGCATTGGATTTATGTGGCCTTGGGCTGGGAATGGTAAGCAAACCACATGAGGAGGACATTTTTCGGTGGCTAAAGAAACCATTTTGCTCTTTCTGCTTGGCAAATTTGCTTGGAGTGTGCGTTAATATATATATATAGAGAAAGGCAGCTCTTGACAAATTTTTGGTTTGGTAGACGTCTTGACAATTTTCCAGCCCAGTATATTGTTTTTATCTGGTAAAGTTTTGGGTTTCTAGGTGATGAAAAGGCTCCTTGGCTAGATGCCAACATATGGTTAAAAGATTACAAAAGAAAAGGAAGAAGAAGAAGCTAGATGCCATCGAAAAAGTTCTAATTCTTTGGCTGTAGTTATATATTCTATTGTTTGGAACTTTCGAATTCATTAGATGAAAAATTTAATTTTCATGAGAAAGCATAATGAATTATGCGTGCGATAACTTTTTCTCGTTTCATTATAGACATGTATTGGAATTCTATTTCTTATAAATTTCTTATTTTTTTATTAAAAAATAATTTTTTTAAATATTTTAAATCATTTTAATACAATCATCTTAAAAATAATTTTTAAAAAATAAAAAAATATCATTTTAATATATTTTAACATAAAAAATATTTTAAAAAATAATTACAATTACACTTTCAAACAAACACTTATTTCTAACAAGTATCTATCTTGATATCTTAAAATTTAAATTTAAATTCTATTTTTTCCTTTTGAAAACTCAATAAAAAACTAGTTTGTTGAACATGTGCTTCTGTAATATTGTAAAATTCAACAAAGCTTACCAAGTCAATATAATTACTTGTCAACTTTAACTTTTGATTTTGATTGAAATCGAGTTTTAAAGTAAATTGAAAGTTATTCAATGATAATTTAATATTTTTTAATAAAATAATTAGAATGATGACTTTTTAAATAGATACACATTAAACTAGATTAAATTATTCAATTAATAATCTAGGGTATGATCATGACTCAGATTAACAACTTTATATTTAAAAATTTAATTTTTATTTAATTACATGGTTATATAAAAAGATATTACTAGGAAAGACAACAATTGAAATCATTGAGGTATATTTTTTTCAATCTTAATTTTATTTTTTATTAATGCATCTCTTTATTATTTTAATAAAAACATTTTTTATTGTAAGCACTATTTTTAAAATAAAAACCTATCATAATTTCAAAAGCAAGTTTAAATCAATATTAAAATAATCTTAATATTTTGTGTGTGATTGAAATAAACAAAATTAATAAATATGGTGAAATAATGTCAAAAATCAATTAAAAACTTAAACAAAAGAAATTTTATTTTTATTTAAAAAATTAATAAATATGGTGAAATAATATCAAAAATCAATTAAACAAAAGAAATTTTATTTTTATTTAATATAAATGATGAGTTTTTATTTCTTGTTTTGGCATATCATGCACATAATAATTGAAAAAATAATTGTTAATATTCCCATAAAAACCTAAAATAATATTTAAAAACACGGAAAATTGAATATTAATTTAAATATCATATTTTTTATAATGCACTTCAATAAAAATAAAAAAATATACTGAAAAAAAACTTTTTTAAAAAGGAGGCATATGTGCTAAAAAGATGAGCTTGCTGGCCGGTCCTAGCCAAAAAAAAAAAAGAGTGCTTGGATGTAAAGGTATTTATTTATTGTTCCGGACATTATAAAGTTCGGTAGTGTTGCATATTAAAAAATAAAATAAATTTTTTTATAATTTATTTTATCTTGTTTTTAATTAACCAAATAAAATAAAAATATATTTACTTTATTTTATATATCATTATCAAACATCACTCTGTATTGATTTTTTTGTTTCTTTTTTTGCCTTTTATCATAGTTGTTTTCATTTATTTTAATTTAAAACCCTAATTAAATAGTTGTTTACAGTGTATGTAAATAAACAGTGTGGATATACATCGCTTAAAGCTGTAAGCTCATGACGTGTTTGATGTGTGAACACTCGTGGATTGGTCCCCGAACAAACCTAGAAGAGTTTTGTCACTTGCGGTAATGACGAACCAGCCTCGCTCCGCTCCGTTTAATGCAAAGCCGGCTGGAGTACAATGATCATTTGGACTATGATTTAATGCTTCCATTTAATTAAAAAAATTAAAATTAAGTAATATTTTATAAAATAAAAACTCAAATCACTTGATGGATCTAAAAAACAGACCACTGATCGCAAACTCCATCGTCACATATATCTACAGTGATATCAAATAGCTAACTGGTGAAGGAAAGTGAACTAACGACAGAACTCAACGGCAACAACGTGCAAACCGACTGTATTTAGTGCAATCATTTGTTAATTTAATGTAATTAATGATTTTGTTGAATAATTGATAAAATTGTTATTAATTTAACACATTATTTGCCAGATTCTTCGTACAATTATTAATAGCTGAATGAAATCCTGAGAATTGCATTATTCCTATATGAATACAAAATTTGAATAGTAAAATAACATAACATAATGATATGTCAACAATCATGTAGATTCGAGCACTGTTTCAAATTATAATAATTTGATATTCCGGGATGCTTGGGACTCCATGTTGTGTTACGAGATTGCCATGCTTTACTCTCTTGATGAGTTGTCTTTTCTTTTAATTCTATTATGTTTTGTGTCATAATTTAATTTTTATCTCCTTTTAAAGAACAAAAAATTATATTAAAATATTTTGACATAAAATTTGATAAATTCTTCAAAAGAAAATAGTTATTGAAAAATGATCCATATATATATATATATATATAGGGATAAAGTTGGAAAAACAATGAAATTCAAAAAGCGATGACCAAGACAGAGCATGTGCAAAATGGTCATGAATAATTTTTGAAGGACAAATTAGGGATATTATTGAAGAAGAAATGAAGAAAGAGGTTGAAATTGACTAGAATTTAAAGAATTGAACGATCAAGAATCAAAATGAAAGGGGTAAAAAAATTTAGGAATCTTATTAAGTCAATTAAAGGCTTAATTAAAAAGAAAAAGATACATTGGAGTTCTTTATTTTAAATGTGAAGAACTAGTCGAATCTAAAGAATGAAACTTCGAATATCTTTTGTCTAACGAGTGTTGGTTGCAGATTCTTAACCCTTCGATTACTAATCACCCTGGCCCGATTCCTGAAAAGAAATAGAGATGTATTAAAACGCCAAGAGATGGCGGAGGAGGAGTTACAAATCTGCAAAAAACAAACAGATTGTGCAGCAGAAACAGAACGAAGAGGGAAAGGCCAAGAGAACCACATGAAACAGACAGAGAGACAGAGCATCAAATTTTGCAGCATGTAGCTTTGCCTCCACACAAAAACAGAGCTGTCAAGCTAAACTACCATCACCGACTATCCAAAGCAACTACTGGTTAGGCTAGCTATCAAGAAGGTTTCTACATCTACTGTAAATTAAGTTTTTATACTAGACGTACGGCTCTACGGCACTGATGTTTTCCAACCAGTTGAAAGATCACCCTTCCCACCACATTGAGGCAACAAGGGCAAAAGGAAACATGACATAATTTTTTCCTAGAGAGCAAAAACCAATATCATGAGAGGGTAAAAAAGGTTGCCATTGCCGAACAGATTTAGTTACTGGCCTATTTGAGGTGCATTAGATTTTAGCAAAGATGGACCCTTAATATATGCACCTAGCATGCAGTTCGTCACAAATATTTTAAATAGGAAGAGATGAAGCATCATCAAGCAGCTCGACCCCATCAAACGAAGGAGGAGAGGGACCGTGGCCTAAGCCAAATGATTTGATGTGATCTTTGAGTGATCTCTTATGCTTAAAGTCAGAGCCGCACACACAAAGCCAACGCTTGCCACAATTTTTCTGGTGGGTTCGCCAGTCGCCTTTCACAGCCAAGAATTTTCCACACTTGCGACACATGAACGTTTTAAGTCCATGCTTCCTCTTATAATGTGTTTGCAATGTTCGAAAATCTTTCAGGGGCTTTGCTCTTGGGTGTTCGATATTGTTCTTGCACCCTTCGGCGCAACAGTAGCAGGGAATGCCTAACATGGCCCGTGGTTGTGTTCCCTTCAGCGATTTAGGTCCTCTACGATACTGTGATCCATGACCCCACAAGTGCATCTGGCACAGAAATCGTGCGATGCGGCAAGAATACAAGCAAAATGAAATGTTAAATTAAGAAACAAGAATGTTGCAATACTTCTTTTTAAAATTGAAAAAAAAACATCGAAACATGCAGTGGATATACAAGATTTAATTAATTAGCATGCATGTGACTTGAACATGAAGATTGTTGTAGCGGTTGAAGGTCTTGAAGCAGACATGGCAAGAAAAATGAGTAAAGCCGATGAGTATTTGCTCAGGAGTTGGTGTCCAATATTGTTTAGCAGTTAGATTGACATTTCCCTTGACATTTTGATCAATGGAGCTATGGCCGGAATAATCAGGAAGGCCAATCCTTATGGCCATCGTAACATCTGCATCCATGTCTTCATCGCCAATTGCTTTGGGATTTTCACTGAATGGTGCCTCTGGAGAATTGATTAGGGAGCTCAGAAATGGGTAGTGCCGCGAGAACTATGACCAGTGCCTGGAAAGAGATCGAGTGGCTCGATATCACTGTGGTTAGTAGATGAAGAAGCTATGAGACAAGAATTGATTGAAATATCTGAAGGCTCCATCCTAGAAGAGCAATGCTAATTAACATGAATTAATGGGTACATAATGTCTACTTGATTAACTTAGGTTTTTATAATGAGGTCAGTGCTAATATGCTTGACTGGTGATCACGAGAGAATAATGCGGTTGAATTTCAAATCTGTTGCTACAGTACCCGAACCACACTAATATTAACACCAAGAGACAGCCATCACATGACATTTAATGTGATGGTCCCACCATCACATGGTATGGGACCATACACAACATGGCTCGATATCACTGTGGTTAGTAGATGAAGAAGCTATGAGACAAGAATTGATTGAAATATCTGAAGGCTCCATCCTAGAAGAGCAATGCTAATTAACATGAATTAATGGGTACATAATGTCTACTTGATTAACTTAGGTTTTTATAATGAGGTCAGTGCTAATATGCTTGACTGGTGATCACGAGAGAATAATGCGGTTGAATGAAAACAACGTTTGCCAACGAGCTCATAAATCTATCCTGATTGTTCTGTTCATCTACATTTGGAATGGAAAGGAAATAACTTAATTTCTGAGGCCCATGCCAGCTTAACTTGGAAAGAGTTACACTACAGCAGGTTAAAACTCTAAGGCAATGCGTTACAGAATCCGGTGAACTCTTAACGGTGGCTTTGACATTACTTAGAGAGAAATCGGAGAGAAATCTAAAGAGAGTTTGCAATATTGCAGGGTGGTGATCGTTATTTTCTAATTTAGGAGGTGCATGTGGACCTATCGTATAATCATGCGATACAAGTTTTGTTCTCTTTCACGATTTTGGCGGTACTATCAGCGAAAGCATGATAATTCCCACGAGCATGTTAACGATTTTTCTCCCACGTCAAAGGAGAAATATATAAATAGTTTGCCTCAGCGGCGATGTCGATGTTATAATACAAATGAGTTATCATCACTCAGCCAGCTCTATTGTTAAAATGCTTTCCGTTAAATTCATTAAAAATGATAACTCATTTGTATTATAACAACAACATTTTTGTCATAAATTCAAATGATGAATTAATTGGATAATGTTGGAGGATCTATTTGGGAATTGTTTTAACTTAGAGATTTAGTTGGGAATCACGTGATGGTTCGGGAACAAATGAATTAATTTTATTTTATTTTTTTTAGATTTTAAGTTCTGAGCTCAATCTAAGAATTTTGCAAGATGGAGAAGAGAAATCGGAATGGGTCCGGTGAGTGTGAAAAAACCGGAAACCGGAATGGGTCCGGTGAGTGTTAAAATACCGGAATAAGGGTATTGTGATTATCATTTAATTTGTAACACACATATGAATAAGGTTAATGGCAGGACTCTAATCTCCTTTTTCTTTTCTTTTCTTGTTTTGCAGAAGAAACCTGAATCTCCTTAGTACATGGAAAAGGCATTTTATGAGACCAGCTAGTTGCTAGCTCAGGATATAAACATGTGAATCAGAGTCAAATATTTTAGATAAATATTAACTAGTCATTTGCCTGATGTGAACTGCAGGTTAAATAATAATATTTTGAAATGTATAATATGTTTGAAATGATAATATCATCATAACTTGAAGATTGTTTTGGATGCATGTCTACTGCTCTTTGGTTTGTTTTAAGTTTCAAAAAAACAAAAGAGGTGATTGTGCTTGATTAACATGAAATAATGCTGAAATTTTGAGGAAAAATAGTTTCAAAATCACTGGTGTATGCCAAAAAGACACGGCTGGAACAGTATTGATATACATCCTTCGCTTTCGCATTCAAGTATAGCAGAACCTTACCTTTTCATGTACATCCTTCACTTTTTTTAATTTGATTTCTGTTTGAGTTTTTTTAAAATTACTAAAAATTTAGATAATTGTTAATTTTAAAATTTATAAAATTAATCAAAATACATTTAAGCTAATTTAAACATCTATGTTAATAAAAAAAAACTTATAAAACTTATAGCTGAACCTGTTCATATGAACTTATATTCAGTTGCATGAGTCTTATGAACTTATAGCAGAACCTGTTCGTATGTACTTATATTCAGTTGCATGAGTCTTATGAAAAAGTGTTTTTATTGGAGCTTTGAAATCTTCAGGACATATTATAAGGTCACCTTGGCTCAGCAAATCTCGTGTTAGCTTGAAGTTTTTGTCTCAGTGTGGTGCCTCTCTCGTTTCTTTTAGGACAATATAGGGATGTGATGGCCCGAATGTTATATAGACAGTGAAAAAAATAAAATATAATTATTTGGAAGTTTTTTAAATTTTAATAAATAAATTTAGAAATTTTTAGAAATTTATTACTTAAAATTTTATCTTCTTTGATTTTGTATAACTCTTTAAATATTAGATTTTTGTGAATTATAAAGCATTCAATTATTCAAAACCACTAATAAAAAATCTTTTAAATTCTTATTTAGAAGAAATAGATTGTTATATTTAAGCACTAATTCTCTATTTTGTGATTTACATAATTTTTTTATTTAACAAAAAATTATATCTAAAATGAAAGGCATAACTCACTATTTATAGACAAATCTGAAAAATCCTATAAATTGATAAGATATCAATTTACGCCTTGAATAATATCTATATATTAATTCAGAATAATTTTAAAAATTAAATGAATTAATTTCTTACTTGATTTTTTTAAATCTAAAAATATAATTTATGTATTAATTATATTTTAGTTCTTAATTTTTAAAATATATTTTAATTAAGTGATATTTAATTAAATTATTTCAATTTAATTTTTTATTATTGATTTTTAATATATATGATTTATTAGGTTTTAATATATTGGGGATAATATAAATTCTAATTCTAAAATTAAATAAATTTTCTCTACAGTAAAACACAAAAGTTAATATTAATTGGCTCGTGATAAGTTGTACCAGGATATTATTTCGACATTGAGGGTTCTACAGTAAAACACCATTGTTTTTTTAGTTTTTAGTTTTTATTTTTTTGTTAATATTAATTGGCTCGAGATAAGTTGTGCCAGGATAAATATAAATCGCTAATGATGAGTCGGCTTACTGACAGTACAAGCTATAAATGTACAGCTAAAACTTACATATTTCTGTATTAAACCTTATTTTTTATTTTTTTAATATATATTTAAAAAATATTAAATTAATTATTTTTTAATAATTTTAATGGACTATATTAAAAATAAAAAATATATTTAAAATAAAAAA
>NW_011499849.1:374233-391505 GCF_000495115.2 Populus euphratica | reverse complement strand
CTTCTGTTTCCGTGGTGGTGTTCTGTGGAGCCGATGAGGCTGAGGCCAAACATAGACAAACAAAGTCTGCAGTCAGTATATCTGATACATAAATATTGTGTGTGTGGACATCGCAGTTTTCTTAGCGGCAGGCAAAAGCATCAGTACCCATGATGCTTTCATTTATCAAATTGCAGATGCAATAGCTACAGCCAATGATACTAACCATCATCAGAACGAAAAAACAAAGAAGAAGAATTAACTGGGAGGAAAACTGATTTTACTTGCCATCTTTAATTTTACTATTGCAACAAGATATCCAATCTTAATTTATTTTTCCATGTAGTTAGATGAAGGATGCAGCCCGGGCCACCGCTTCAACCGATTAATTTAGTTCGGTGGATTAAATTCAGGTAAAAATTATTGGATTGATATTATATACATATGTAAGCACAAACTAATTAACCACACCAGTTCAGTAGAATGAACTATTGTTGTTAAAATTTAAAAATACGACCCTCAAGAATTTTATAAAAATAACAGAACGGAAAGAAAAGGCTATAAATTATGGCCAGAGCTAACATAATTTTCATAGTTATTAGAACTTGCTCCGTTAGTTGGATCAATTCATGGGTCAATGGGTGAATTCAGATTAATCTAAAAAAAATCATTTTTTTTAGTTAACACAATATTGTTTTGGACCAAAAAAATCCTTAAAATTGATATGCTAGAGCTAGATCAATCATGTTTTACTAGGTCAATATCTATCATGATCTGCAAAAAAATACAACCCAAACAAGGCTCTAAGTTATATAGTGGGTTATTGGGTCGATCCAACTAGCCAGGTCATCAAGTAGATTTATAGCACGTTGGTAGTTCAGGTGATGGATGATGAGGGGCTCGACGTAAAGTAAATTCTCAATATATGTCGTGGTTGTTAAAGGTGGAGATTATAGACCCATGTAAAATCCTATGTATATTCTGAATCGATTAAAGGTCATTTATTTATTTATTTTTGATAGGTAAACAAGCACACGGCAAGGGGATAACCCGCAGGGAAGATGAACAGAGACTGCTCAAACGGAAACGGAACTAAAAAGGAAGAAAATTAACAAAGAACAACAAAGCTAGATAATTCATCAGGGACCATGAGATCTGCTTCATGGAATAAAACCAGATCAGTCGATGCCCAGAGATCTAAGAACATACGATAACCAAGCAAAAGACCCATCATGGTCTCTCAACAGTTCAAATTTTTTTGTCAAGTAGAATAAGCTTAAAACACTAGCTACTGCCAGAAGCCACATTTCAAATATTTTCTAATGCATCTTCATTATGAACTTGGTGATATACATTAGCTTTTCCTCGTGAAATCCCACGATTCTTTCTTTCTTGAGAAGGAAAATCCCATCGTATATTTACTGATTCGGCTACTGTAGTCATTTATTGGTTGAATAAAAGTTCGTGTGGTAGCTTTTAAATACCTAAAAGCAACGCATGGCAGTATATAACATGCGTTGTGGGCCTCTTTACATACACGATCATTTGACTGCATCTCAGAATCAACTACCATCTTGATAGTTGATACTGAAACCACATGCAATCACTATTTGTTTACACCTTATGCTCCTCTGTCCTTACTTTATATTGACCCAGTACTTGGGTCATCCAGATAACCAGACAGCTCATCCACATGGTTGAGGTTGCCCATGCGGCCCCCCGGTATTAAGGCCAGCTAAGTAGCTAGCTAGACAAGCCCTAATTTTTAACATTATCTACTAATGCATGATATATATATGTGGAGAGATATGGAAAGAAGAACGAATGCCTAAGTCAAACCTAATGATCTATTCAGTCTTCGATCCATCAAGTAACGACTGGGGTTAAACACTTTCGATCATCATTGTATATATTATGTATGTTTTATCCTTCTTATGATTAAGCATAAATATATATATGTATGTATGTATGTATGTATATTATGTATCTCCAAATGTGTATGTTTTCTATGAATGGGGAGCTGAAGATCATTGAAGAGAAGGATAAAAAGCAAGCACGTACCAGCTGTACTAGAAGAGGGAAAGGGATGCCTTGCGGGTTGAATAGTTGGAGAAGGAAACGAAGAGAAGGACCCCTCCATAGACGTTGGGAAGTATAAATAAGACGGTCCAGGTATTCGTTGAGCCTGAGGTCCAGAGAGTGCTGTCCTTGGAGCTTGCAAAGAGTAGCCATAATAGTATGGTGCGCCTATGGTGGATGATGATGTCCCGTACATCTGATGATAGTATTGAGCTGGCTGTTGAATTTGTGAATTATACATTGCCTGCATCCATGTCCATCCACCGTAGTATATATTAATTTTACCGAACTATTGTCTGTAACTTTCCGATTTTTTTTCCTTGAGCACATGAAAAATCAATAAACAAGCAGAGAAGGGGTGTTAACCTGGGGGTGCCCATAGTCAGGAGTGTAGGTTGGATACCTGCAGGAGTTGAGTCAATGAATCATAGTACGTATGAACGAGAAAAAAGCTACATGAAATCTAATTAGATTCTGTAAGTTGCTTCTCTAGCTGAGGAAACAGGTAGCATCGGGAATTTAATTGTTGTGCTGCGGTTGAGACCCACTGTGATAGCAACTGCTACCAATAACAATGTCTGCTTATGGTGGGCACTAAAATCAATTCCATCATATCTTCAATATGATAAATTCATATAAATATATACATATATATGTAAGAGAATTATTTCTAAGATGAATAAATATTGATCGAATCTCCCTACCGTCTGGGCCGGCATGCATGGTAACATCCACCGCAGCCCTGTGGCAGGGAAATATCAAAATGATGTCTTCTTCGTATTAATTGGTGATTTTATTTCTAATCAAACATAATTCCCACGGATATGTGGATCTTCCGATGGCTACATGGAAATAGTAGATAGCTAGCTTTTCATCATTATTAGAGAGTTCCATTAATCCATGTCCCTGTCATTTTCCTTGAAAGCTTCTCAATTTCCCTCTCCAGATAAATAGATAACGTAATCAAAATAAGAGACAGCCTCACTCTCCATTATCCTGTATCAATTAGATCATAGGGAAATCCCAGCAACATATAGCCTTTATCGTGACTGTAAATTTTCTTTTCAATAAAATTAAGGGGAGATCATTGATCTATTTTTCATAGGATGGGATCATTATCGATGCAATAACTTTACAAAGTTAAATACCGCCAACAAATTAATATCTATTTAAAATATCTGGGATATGTTAAACTTACCAATCCCACTTACAATAAATAAAAATTTATAATAGAAATTTATAAATTTGAGAACGGAGCATTTATCACAATCTACTAGGATATAACAGGTTCAATTATTTGATTTTTTTTTATTTTTTAATATACTCGTCTAATTAAATTTACCACACTAAGTGTAATATATTATGTTGAGATTATTTAATAAAGATTGATACGCATCTAAGTCTGTGTGGTGTGCCTGCATTTTCGAGTGCATGCAGCATTTGTAGGGGAGGAAACGAATTATTTTTTAACATTGTATAACGATAACGCTGGGAATATTATTTGAAGGCCAAATTATTAGATTCTATTCTCTTCAATTTCTCTAGCACTAACCCTCTGTTCATAAAGTCTTTTCTTGATTAAATCAGGCCATGCAAATAAGTCTCATGCAGCAAGGCCAGGTGGGTCACATTGTTGCATAGGACGTAGCTGTCCTGAGGTAACATGTAAGCTTATGAACTTCGGAGGGAGCAGTAATGGTAACCCCCTTCATTACAAAGTCTTTACTGGTTTGTCTATTTATTTTCTGTGATGTCGCATTGCCAGCTCAATATTTACTAGCTATAATTTCATATTAAAAAAAAAAAAGAGTCAATAGCTATAGCTTTTTAATTGTTCACAGGCTGATAACAACTGCATCGAGTGGAAAAAACGAAACAGAGAGTGTGGTGGACCATTTCCTACAACTAATGTAGCCAAATAATTAGCTTTAGAAAATTGGAAAGCAAAAGGAACTAACCCGTAATGTGTATAGAGGACAGGTGGTGGAGGTGGAGGAGGAGCTAGAGGAGGAAATGGTGCCGCAACTCCGCCGTATGATGGCGCACCAGGTGGTGCACTTCGCTGGAAGGGATTGCTACCTTGCGGTCTTCCTGAAGTAACAACAAACAAAATTTAAAAAAATAATTAACTATTAATTATTAGTGGTGAATAGTTGTAGAAACCAAATACAGTTGATACATTATATGATGGCTGATTAATAATATAATTCTGATTAATCAAAAACAATAATGAACCTCGAGGCGGTGAAGGTCTCGGCCGTCCAAGTGAAGCAATGTTACAATTCGCTCTTCTGCCATCGATCACCGGGTTCGGTTCAGCACAAGCCCTTCTTGCAGATTCCGGATCACGAAAAGTCACCTGTATATATATAAATATATATTGGTGATCAAAAAAGGCCTAACGAATTTGAGTCATCTGAACATGGTCTGTGCAATTTAATAGAGATCTTATCAACTTACAAATCCGTATCCTTTAGATTTTCCAGTGTTTTTGTCTGCAATGATAACAGCTTCAAGAATCTCCCCAAACTGCTCAAAGTATCTACGCATTTCCTCAGTTGGGGTCTCCCAAGCTAGTCCCCCAACAAACACTTTTGTAAACGTTGTATCTCCAAACTGAGATCGATGGTGTGGATAAGCCATGGCACGCAAATCATCAAAATGACAAGTACTGATTATCCTTTTTTCATGCATGAACTCTTGATATATCACTCAGATAGCCGTGACAGCTCCTCCTCTCCATCTCCTCGTTGTCTCTGCTTTCTGCTCTATACGTAAACGCCCCCCTATTTCCTTCATTCTGTTTCTTCACCACAAAGAATCATTGCAAGAATTTTGAGACAAAGAAAGTGATGGCTGGATGGAACTTAATTAGCTAGCATGCTAGTCTATGATGCTGTTGTTAATATTACTTGAGGGTTGTTTTGATAACAAATAGGTTAGGTTGGGGTTTGGCTGTTCAATTAACACGAAGGAGTGCCGAGAGAGAGAGAGAGACCCGACAGCTGCAAACTCTTATTTGCTGTCCAGGAAAGAAGATGGCTAGCTAGGGAGGGTGGATTTGTAATATCCAATGACAGCTGCGTGACCACAGCTCTTGAATCTGTCCTCTCTGTCATACGATTAATTAATATACTCTCCCAGCATTACAAGAAATGATACTTTTCTACAAGAAATGATACTTTTGTTATGAGTTTTGCCTGGTTTCAAACTTCCTATTCTTAATTTCACAAGTGTCCTTTGTTTGTTTATTGTTAATAGTATGATAGTCTGGTTGGATATTAGTTGTACCAACATTTGTACCCAAGGCGGGGTCTCTTGCTGCAGTGGCAATCAAAATGGACTTCCCATCCACCGCAGAAATTATTCATTCCACATCAATGTGATTGCTGGACACTATTTTAGATAAACACAAGAGGCATGGCGCCTTGGCATTGCAAATCTCTCTCTCTCTCTACACACTATCTCACACACAGATATCATTATTACATGCCTGAAGTGTTAGTTTTAAGGTTTAATACATGAATATTAAGCCAAGAAATTGACAAATCATTAACAAATTCATGTATTTAATCATCCGTACGAATACAATGGTCCCAAAAAATAATAATATGGGATCGGGGAAACAACACATCTGGCTCAAAGCGCAACATTTTATCATGGTGGTTCAGTACTGCATATAGTATAGCAATTCTTTCGATATTTGGTTTTATTTTACGTCAACCTATTTTGTTCTAATCACCCCAAAGAAAGAAATAAAAGAAAAGAAAAAAGTATTTCAACTTCGTTATTATCACTTTATTGGAGGTATGATACTTCGTTATCAACGTATTATCTCTAAACAGCAATATGCTCAAAGATCCTTGACATATACATCTGCTTGATTGTTCGACACGCTAAGCAAAACACCCCTCCATCGACATGATCCTAACCCCTCCAACCACAAGCTAAATGTTAAGAAGACAACTCCCAAACGTATAAAACAGTTAGAGTTACAAAACCAATCCATCATTAATATAATACATGTACACTAATTCCAACCATGATGAAGACCATCATGTGCACCAAGTCAAGGGCGGCAAAAGGCCTAAGAAGAAAACAAAATTACAACTGTAAGATAATATCCATCACTCTCAGAACATTCCTGGTCAATATTCACTCGGTGGCTATAGGTTGACGGCAAATTAAATAATATACTGAATTTGATTGTGTATTTTAGGCTATTATAAAATGAAATGGATACATCATCAGTGAGTGTTTGGTCTTATATACAAAGATGTAAATCATGTGCGGTTTCGAGCACTTTAAGCCTGGAATGAAAACATAGCTTGGACAACTGTAAGATTTTGTTTGATTTAGGATTAAAATATACAGGTCAAGTAGTTTAAGGTCAAGGGTATAAGGAAATGTATGAAAGAAAGTGTTGAAAATGTTTGGACTGTGTGTGAAAGAAATTCATAATGATGGATTTAATAATTTTCAGATTTAATATTAAATATTGTATGATGGAGGGATCCAATTGTAGGGAATATTGAACACTTTTTTCTCATTTAGAGATTAACAGACGTCGATCCTTTTAACTCTCCCCTCCTCTCCCTCCTTTCAAAAATAAAATAAAATCAAGGAAGATATATAAATATTTAAAAATAATTATACGGGAGATTAGTTTTGCATTCAAATCCGGGTATTTAACAAATATTTTGTTTCCGAAGGCAGCCAGATACTCAGGCTCTCTTTCTAAAATACAAAGTGATCAATTTAAAAGCTAGTGTAACGTTTTACCGTGAATGAAAAACAGTAATGCATCAAAGTACTTACATGTGGGGAAGGCGATGGTCATTATCAAGCTTGATGCCAGCGTTAGGGACGAGGAGACAGCTATGAGGACCTCTAATATTATGGGAACTGCAACTGGCATTGCAGGTCCTCTCCACGTGGGGTCGTATCCCTCTTTGAGAGCTATGAGCTGGATTTCATCCACTACCATCTTTCTTTTACGCCTATGGTAGGACTCTCTCGTATTCTCAGATTGGGTGTCATGGCTGACCCACCCAAAGCTGTAGCTCCATCAAACCACCAATCAATGTTTCTGTTTAAAGCTGCACTCTTGTGCAGGCAAAGTTATCGTCCAATACTCAAGTTGCTACCTAATTGGAGAAAATAAAGCATTTCTTATACATGTTCTTTCCTAAAGTCTGCAGCTGATCTGATTAATATTGGTCGTCATGTTCCAGTTCCCCCTCTTGTAAAGAAGGCATATCTTCATCTTCTTCTTTTTTAAAGG
This sequence comes from Populus euphratica, assembly GCF_000495115.2. Lineage (NCBI taxonomy): Eukaryota > Viridiplantae > Streptophyta > Magnoliopsida > Malpighiales > Salicaceae > Populus > Populus euphratica. Next base: position 384,163 of record NW_011499849.1, on the reverse strand, counting down.
ATGGAAGATACCTCTTTTTGAGCGTGAGGATCCTCTTCATCGCACGTACGTTCAAAATCCTAGTTCCAGCGGAAGAAATTCACATTTAGACTCGGTAAATTCATTGCATGAACTATCTACGGGATCTTACTATCTTCTCACTAGTTCCTTTTTTTTTTAATGGAATATTGTCTCTCGTCCTATATATCCTGAAGATGTTTTTGAACAATATTATATTCATAAAAAAACACACACAATATAGACGGATTATTATGTATTTTTGTAATTGTATCCCTTCATCAGTATAAAAATAGGATCTGTTGGTGATTAATTATCATGCTGATAATGTATGTCGTTTAAGAGGTAAAAGCTTCTTTGTATCCATGTATTCTTAATTTTATACTAGTTTGCCCCGTCTGCTTTTATTTAGTAATTGTGCCAACCCTCCACTTTTAAAATCATCTTTGTTTCATTGATATTTGATCAGAAATTATAGGTTTAATTAAGATATGTGTCATGATATGGTTTCATGTAACTTGACAATTTCAAAGTAACCGAATCTTTCGACAAATAAGGACTAGATAAAATTTCATTTGTATTTGATCGGAAGATCAGGTCTTCTTGATAAATAGGTTCAGGATATGTGTTGCTATGATATGGTTTCGCGTAATTTGACAATTTAATGCAACTGTATTTTTCGAACTAATAAAGACCATTGAAAATCAAAGGTACAAATAAAAGTAGATGGAAAATTTGAAGGGTCTACTTCCACTGCTCATATTTTAAATTTCTTTTTACGAGATATTGTAAATATTAGGGTTATTAGAGATTTATATAATGATTAATTTTAGAGCCCGTAAAATAATTATTAACTTCAGACCCCGTAAAATTAGTTAGTTAACTTCAGAGTCTATAAAATTAGTTAAGCCCGAATATCCATTAATTAAAAAAATAGATTAGGCAAACTAGTACAAAATCAAGAATACAATGACTCGTAAAAACTTAGAATTGTAATATATGTGATATTATATAAGTGTTAAATTTTAATTCTTAATTTTTAAAACTTATTTATAATAAAATCATAATTGATTAATCATCTAAAATTAATTTTTTACTAATAATTTTTATAGGTGTGACCTATTATGTTCACTAATAAAATAATCTAAATATAAATCACAATTCTAAATAAAATCATATTAAATAAATTAAATTATTATCAATTTAACTATTAATTCATTTATATTTAAAAAATCAAGTATAAAGTCTAGCAACTTCTCATGATCCTTTAAATATTAGAAAAATCATAAAAGAATAAACTTTTACTGGGACAATAGCTTAGTGAGAGGGTCTACAAGATTCTTTTCAGTAAGCACTCACTCTATCTTTACATCTTTTCAAATATTAGAAAAATCATAAGAGAATAAACTTTTACTGGGACAATGGCTTAGTAAGAGGGTCTACAAGATTCTTTTCGGTAAGCACTCACTCTATCTTTACATCTTTCTTTTATATAATTCTCTAATCAAATAAAAATATCTAAATATATTTTTAGATCATAAATTATTATCATAATACAAAACTACTAAATCAACAATGCTAGGAATCATAGTTTTGTAATAAACTTCTTAATTCAAACAACATTTTTTGTCCACTCAAACAAATAGGTGTGATTTTATTTGTAGAGACTACCTATATCTTTTATTTAAAACTCTTGTAATTTATAGTACCATTATTTAAAGTAAAATATAACTAAACTAGTTTTTTTATTTTTAATAAATAATTAAAAACTAACATTTAAATAGTCATGAACTACTAGTTCATCTCCTCTGTAGATTATAAAAATATTTTTTATTTTTTTTTTATTATTTTTTTATTAATTAATTAATTGATAAAATATATAAAATTTTTATTAAAATTAATATAGATTATAAAAATATTTTTTATTCTTTTTTTATTTTTTATTTATTAATTAATTATTTGATAAAATATTAAAAATATATAAAATTTTTATTAAAATTAAATATATTGATATAAGCAAACTCAATATCACATATAATCAACTAATTAATTATATGTAATATTCACTAATAAACCCAAAACTAGAGTTCAAATAGGATAAATGGAGTCAACTCCACCTACGTTTAACAACTACAAAGATATATCATGCACTCACATTTCCAGGACATGTGAGACTTACTAAGCGGATTTAAGGATTGTCTTTATAAATTGAACAATGTACATATATGATCTCAACACTTCACCCAACAGTGATCTCAAAAAAAAAATTTTATTTAGGAGGTCTTTCAGTGTCTCAATCAAAAATATTTAGGAGGTCTTTCAGTGTCTCAATCATCTTCTCAGTCAAAGTGAACTTTGCATCAGCCTCGATGTGTACGCTTGTTTGTCTATAACAGATCTTAAACCTCGTCACTTGGCACATGAATAACCATGATCAGCTTGTTAACATGAAATAATTTACAAGATGGCAAAAGTGAAGAAATATTCAAGCCTGGGAAAAATACGTGGGCTATATCCCTGTTGCCGTGAACCCATAATTCCAACCGCAGTCAAGATTCTTACCATCAAACTCCGTAAAAGCTCATCTCCAGTGATTTCGCCGCTGCAGTTAGAATGTTTATCCAACATTTGTTGGGGTTATAATTTAATGAGTGTAGAAATCTACTTTCTAACGTTGGGTTATACTTTTTATTATTTTTTCAGTAAACTAAACTTGCCAAAATTAAAAAAGATGATTTGGATTAGTACATAGCTTATGGTAAATATTATTTGAATTTAGCATATAAGATTTTTAAAGTGCTTTTTTATTTAGAAACATATTAAAAAAATGTTTTTAAATTTTTTTTAATATTAACAAATCAATGTAATTTAAAAACATAACAAAAAAAAACTAACAAAACTCTGATGGTCGCACTTTTAAATAAGGCATAAAACAACCCTCTGGAACTGTTTGGGCTATGTACTAGCTGAAAAGAGGCCTATGATATTGTCAATATGGAAAGGAGTGAAACACGATTCTGTGCTGATTAACAATCGCTTGCCCTGAGCTCCAGCCCATTCCGATTCTCGTAGGAGTCGATAGCCCAGATCTACTTTTAAGTTTAAATTGATATAGGATATCTCAGGTCGAACATCAATCGTGGGGTGGTGGCGCAGTTGGCTAGCGCGTAGGTCTCATAGCTTCTGAGTTATCCTGAGGTCGAGAGTTCGAGCCTCTCTCACCCCAAGTTGGTTTTTTGTAGCTTCCTTTTCTTTGTAGCATAACCCTTATTCGATGGCGCATGTCGTTTTCTTACCCATTGCCAACGTTGATTTGTCTGATTGTACAGTACGCCTATATCCCTAAACATGCAGGCAGTTCGTTTTCCAAATTGTGCTTGTGATCCTCCTCTTACAGGGTGGCAAGCTAAATCAACGTTTTCAATACTTTAGTGGTGGTAGTCGGTGCCTAAGCATGTGTTTCCATCACTGTTGGGGTCCATTTTCCCCCGTAGAAGTATTTTCATTGCATATTAAAAGATATCATGCATCAGGATTCAGGTCGCAAGCCAGAGGTCCTTATTTTTCAGCCATTAATTTCCACCTCGTTTCTTTCTCTTGGTCAATAGATATTAGCTGTATGTGATTGTGGAAGTATTCAACGGTTCCTTTACTCTCCCCGGTACATATATAACTGAAGAAAGGAGTAAATTTCACACGCCGTATACATACAGCAGATGACTACGTAGGATCTGGAGTGATGTAGCATACTAGATACCACCGTATGGTCTCCCTTCTAGCAGCGAAAATCCTGGGAAAGAGGGGTTAGCAATTTTACCTCAACCTCTATAAGCATTTAGCAGATTTCCTCAAGATGAGGACTGTACATGTCGATGAGATTCTCGCAGGGTGAGGTGGAGGGGCCCAGGCGGAAATACTTAGACAGATGCTAATCATATCATAGATGAGCCAAAATCAGAAGTGGGGTTGGTTGAGTGGAGTTATCAATCGTGTTAACCAAGGAATCTTCAGTAACTAAACTCCTTGACTAAATTAATAGCTGAAAAGATTTTACTCGTTTACTTACCTGGACGAGATACTAATTCGTTGAGAGTTGATTTTCAGTGTTTTCTGGTCATGCCATTGATGTTGATACACGCGGGGGGACTGAAAGTTGCCGACTTGGTAGAGTACTAGTTGCTTGCTAGAAGGGGCGGGATACCTCATTTTGAGTCACGTGGGTACCCATGTGTGGGTGATGGGGTGTGGGGTTTTGAAAATAATTCTTTTAAAAAAAAATATTAAAATAAATATTTTCTTACATTTATATTTGTTTTACATCATGGTATTAAAATTATAGAAGTTAATTTAATATTTTGGTTCAAGCTAAAAATATTTTTAAAGCGATGCCAAATATGAATCTGCAAGGAATAATAATAACAATGGAGAATCCCACTTATGCCTCTTTATCAGCCAAGGCCTCCTGATCATCAACGAATTGTAATTCTCTCAAGCAACCGTTCTTGGTTATTTTAGAGTGTGTTGGGTAGGCAGCGGTAATTATTTTTTAAATAATTTTTATATTAAAATATATGTTAATAATATTTTTTTTATTTTTTAAAAATTATTTTTAAGATTAGCATATTAAAACAATCCAAAATATATAAATTATATTAAATTTTAACAAAAATAAAAAATAATTTTTTAAATTTTTTTTTGAGAATACAGGTTCAACTGCGTTCCCAAACAGCCCATTAATTAGTATATAAATTACAGTTTTTAATTAATTTAATATTTAATAATAAAATTTTAAAAAATAATAATTTAAAAATACATAAATTATTTTGGATTGACATGATTTAAATTATAAAACTAAATTAACCTCATAAAATACAAAATAAAACAAATCATAAAATATAATTCCAAATTAAAAAAATATTAAATTAAAAAATTAAAAAAAAAACAAGTTAAGTGAATTAATCCACAGTGATATATAATAAAATCACCATCCATTATTATTATTGTTGTTAACAATTTGTTACTACGAGGAAAGGATTGAAGAAGCATGGAACAATTCTTGCTGCTAATTAAGTAATCAAAGATGGTGTCAATAACTATCCACACGTAAAAGCACCACATGTATTGTTGGATCATACGAGGCTCTTGATGGCTGCGTGGGTGGGACTCGAGGTTGGTGTGCTGTGGCTTCAATCTGTGCTATTATCAACGGAGGGTGACATGGCTTGGCGCTTCGGCAAATGGCAACATGGTTTTCCTTCTTCTTATTTTTTTCAAAAAATAAAATAAAATGATCGAGGGTGAGTTTCGATTTATTTTTTATTAAAAAATAATTAATTTTTAATGTTTTTAAATATTTTAACATGCTTTATTAAAAATAAATTAGAAAATAAAATAAAAATTTTAAAAAACAATTATTAATTTTGTGATCATACTAATTTGATGATGCGTAAACTATTGTAAAGAAAAAACATCATTTTATTGGGCATCAGCAATAATGATGACCGATTCTAATCAGCCAAATCTCATGTGGGATGAATGCCTTTTCATGTGGTAGTGTTGGGTCATCAAGTGGGAATGAAAGTGCCACTGACAGCCTTTGTTGGTTGACATGCTAAGCCTGTTCTGGCCACAATCTATATAAGGACGTCAGGTAATAATGGCGGGTTTGGAAGCGTTATTAAATTTATTTTTTTATTAAAAAATATATTAAAATAATATTTTTATTTTAAAATATTTATTTTTAATATCAATATATTAAAATAATCGAAAAATAAAAAAATAATTTTTAACAGAAAATTTAAAATTTAAGGAGCACAGTTGTACACCACTTTTCAAAAAAGACTCATATTCCTTGGATTTTCATTTATATTGGCGAGCTAGAATAGTGGGCATTCTTCGGATTTAAAAATAAAAATATTGTGAGGTTAGAAAAAAGATTTTCATTTTTTAAATAAGAAAATTAAGAACTAAAAAAAACTGAAACTTCAAGCACAAATATAAAATATTTTTATTTAAAAAATTGAAAAACTAGTCTTTAAAATTTTCAATCTGTACTAAATTTGAAAAACAAAGCTCTCCCTAGTTTTTCAATAAAACAATTAATTTTTTTCTCTAATTAAAAAAATATGAACAATGTAATTTTTCTTTTATATATAAGCATTTTCTTAACAGTGTAGAAGATATAAAAATTTATATATTTTCTTATATTTAGTTAGCATCGTGATTTTAATTTTTATTGTAAATTTAATATAAAGATTTTTTTAATTAACAATATAACTTTTTCACAATAATTTTTAATTAGAATGAATTAGAACAAATATTCTACCATTAGATTGTAACAAATATAAAATATTAAGATAACTAATATGAATTATGGTTTTGATTGTAATCTTTATATATTTTATATTTTTTTATGATTTTTTTTTTGTTTTTAATAAATGAACAAGTTTTTCAATTTTTTATTGAAAATGTAAAGTATATATATATATATATATAAGAAAAACTGAAAAGAAAGAAAAATTGTTTTCCATTACTTGACAACCTCCTAGATTTTACAATTAACAACGAAATTATGATCTTTTCATTTCTCTTTTTCCTATAGGCAAGAGCATTTCAAAGGAAAACGATGTATTGTATTGTTATGGCGACAATTAATATTGAAAGAAGACAATTCATGAAACAAACATCAATTCATGTCTGTGATTGGTCCGCTTGAATTGACGAAATTTTTTTTTTTTAAAAAAAAAAGGAGGTGTGTGTGTGGGATTCTAGAGAACATGTTAAACAGTTTTTAAAAGGAGGGGTGCGTGTGGGATTCTAGAGAACATGTTAAACAATTCATTACGAAGAACTAATGATTTTATTTTTATTTATTCTTGAGCTAAAATGTTTCATCTTCTTTGCAAGGGCTCTAGAGTCCACCAAATCAATATGCCTAGTGCATCTCAAAGAAAACATCTAGATATTGACCATGCCACAATATCCCTATGCATCTTTGTGCTGCCAAGCAAAGTCTATTGTCAATCCTTTCGATGTACGGTTTAGACTCATGCTAAATCAAGAAAAATAACCTAAATTAATATATAAAAAATCAAATAAATTACTTAACTAACTTACCGAACACATGCAAATTCAAATTCAAGAACTCTTGGAAGAACAGGATAAGAATGTGAATTGAACTAAGATTTATTGGCTGAAAGTCTTTCGTTGAGCCAATCTACTTTTAACCCAGCGGGCTTGTGATGATTCTCCATTCTGGCCTAAGGTTAGTAGTATCTTTAAATTAAGTATGCTGATTTAAAACTAATTTGATTTTCATTGGTTGAAATTGTTACGCTTGGGTATTTGTTTTGTCTAGCAATTGTTAAGCTTGGTGGAAGAAGGAGGGTCATATTCAATGCAAGAACATGTGTCATTCAAGCATGGACATAATGCGTGGATCTTTAAGCGGTGGAGGCTATATCTTTAAAGGTTTTTTCGTGCTCGAATGGATATGAGTGGATTGTGAAGTGATCAAGACTTTAATTAGTTTGAAATTTTAAACCATTGTAGAGTGGTGGATATAGTTATGGATAAATTTTTTTTTTTATATAATTTCTATACATATTTTAGGATGATCATATTTTATTTTATTTTATTTTTTAGATTTATGGCTTTTTATTTCTGCTAGCAAGCTTGATTTTGAGCCTATTTATTTTTTTTGTATCTGAAAAGTAATTTAAAAAAAATATTTTTTTATTTTAGAAAATATTTTTTTATTTTTGAATTATTTTAATGTGATGATATCAAAAATAAATTTTAAAAATAAAAAAATATTATTTTAAAAAATTACAAAACAAAAATATTTTGAAAAATTATCACCGCTATATTACCAAATAGATTCTTTATCAACAGTCTAAAAAACTATTAAAAATAAAGATGTACACTATTGTTCTCTTGAAAAAGCTAAAAGAAAAGGTGTTAGGATATAAATCGATTAGAAGTGAGGTTGACGATGCATGAATGAGTTGCTCTCAAACTCGAAAAAATTATGGTTGTACGAGATTATTTTATCTTTGCTTGCAAGAATATTACTGGTGAGATCGAAGACATTGAATAAAGCTTATAGACTGAATGTAAAGAAAAAGAGTCAAACCAGGACACCTTACTGTATTTGATTTCTCTAACCTTGTACCTTTACTTTATTGTTTTTCTTAATTTATCTTGCAATACTCCAGTGTTTTGTTTCCCTTTAGGTTTTTTTCGTTATATATATATATATATATGTGAAACTATGAAAGTATATCCACCCCTCTTTGAAGCCTCTGATTATTAGCCCCACACCTTCAATAATCCTTGAACCGATCCCTTTCATTTGTGTTTTTTTTTTTCTTTTCAGAATTTGTTATTTGTTTTCTAAAACTCTAGTTTATATGCTTGTTTTCTCTTTAATTGTTTTTTTATTTCCTTTTTAACGTCGGTAGATGGTAAAATATGTTTTCTTTTATAAAAAAAATAACTAAAAAGGCAAAAAACATAGATCTTCTAGAAATTCGAAGCAGTTTTATATTCACCCACGTCACTTTACATGCTAATCGGGTTTTTTTTTTTTTCTAGCAAAATATAAGTCTTTAATAAATAGAAATAGCCCAATATATCCTTATGTAACACATGTTTTCTCCATCACACCTCTACATAAACAATCAATCACAACCTTCAGTCCATCCATGTTTCCTATTATGTCCGCTTATACTTTTACCCCATCATGAACATTTGTTTGTTTCTTTTAAACACTCTTGAAAAGGGAATTCAAGTTAATTCATAATTAATGTGTTGTGTTAATTTTGACAGAAAATTTTGATGGATAAATACAATCGCATAGATCATAACGGGCGGAGGCAAGAAAGCCACGTGTTTGGCAAATGACAACCTGTTGTTGGTTAGTCCTCTAACATATATTCGCCGTTCTTTTTATACCAAGAATGATATCTTCCAATATTAATAGAAATTATTTTTTTCTTGAATAATCTTACTAATTAAATTTAGTATTTTTAAGGCTCTAAATTCTAATGATATTGTCTTCAAGGTTCAAGATAGAATGGTTAGAAAACAAACATCTTCTTTGTCGGCCACTTCCCACTTCCGCTGTATATACAGCAACCACTCCTCAACAATTTGATATGGTCCATGTAAATTAAGAATCATCCTTATTTCCTTTAAGATACGAATTGTTTTTCTTCAGTTATAGTCCTACCAGCTAGAAATATAAGTCTTCTCTGATCTGCAAGGTGTACCTTTGTTATGTTAAAAAAATAGAGGTGATATGAGAATTTTTTTTCAAAAAACATTACTAATTCAAAAAAATTCAAAAAATAGTTAAATTTAGTAAGTAATAGATTGCATGTGTAACCACTAGCTCTTTTTTATTAAATAGTGCACAAATTATAATAAAAAAAAATAAAAAAAAACAGATAAAAAAAACATGTCAAAACTTTAATGACAATGTCACTAGTATTATCAGAAAAATCTCAATAAAAAAAATATAATATGATTAAAAAAAATAATTAATAGTAACTTAAGTGGGTTATTTAAGTTATCCAAAGATAGAATAACTCACTTACTTTTAGAGTTGCTTATAAGATTTATTCTAATGATTATTGATGATTTTTTTTATATTATTAAATTTTTTTAATTGAGATTTTTTTTATGAAACTAGAAACATCATTATTAAATTTTTGATGTACTTATAGAGTATCTCTCTTATCACTGTAATTTGTGAAAAAAATGAGAAGAAAAAAAACAAGTATTAAAAGAAGAGATACTAAAAATATATTAAAAAATATTTATATATTTTTTAAAAAAATATTTTTGATATTAAAAAATTCAATAATACAAGCTTTTTTGAAATATAGTTACAAACCGGCTCGAATTAACACGATCACAGTTGAAGGAATC
>NW_011499849.1:302119-373596 GCF_000495115.2 Populus euphratica | reverse complement strand
ATGCGGCACGATAAATTATACTAGGCGGAGGGCCACAATGGTTATGACCGTAGCTGATTATTTTGCCGACAATAATAGTTGCCTCTTTAGGCGATAATCAAGCAGTGCAATGTGGGTTAGGGTTAAATGTAGGGTTTTATTAGTCAATGATCGGTGTATTAAATTCGAAGGTGGACACGGACCGAACTCACATGAGGTGTCTCTTGACTTTTGAATGTAAATGGAAACGAACACCGCCCACAAGTCCATCAGTTCATGGGTGTTTTCTATATTAACCGCACTAGCTGTGTGACACTGAAGTCAAATGGAGAATCGAAGTCCAGCTAGGTTTGGTTGCCGTGGAATCTGAACTTGATTTGATATGAATGCAGGCGTGCTCTATATTTACACTAGCTATAAGACGCTCATGAACGCAACACGTCAAGTGAAGTTCACTGGCGTGTTTTTCTCGGTTTTAGATTTATAATAAGAAATTTATCTTAGATGCATCAACAATTCTCACTCAAACAAGTCCACCTAGAGATTATTAATAAAAAAAACCCACTAAAAACAGAAAGGAATTTTACTGTACCTTTCGTTATAAAATACTATTTATTTATTGAAATAATTCTATTTTTCTTCTTTTTTTAAATTATTTTTTATTTCATTTGTATCCTTCAGTATCAGATTTTTTTGAATTAACATTATATATATATATATATATATATTAACACTAAAAACCTAGAGATATTTTTCTCTTACATTATATATAAGCACTGGAAGTTTAACGTGGCTGAAGGGGAAGAAGATTAAAAATTGAAGAAAGAAGAAGAAATTAAGAAGCTTTGGTACCACAGAATCCAAAATTCTGATTCCGCATGGGCCTGGAAACAAGTTTCTGCACAGCGATTACAGTTATACAGCGAGTAATAACAACACGTGCCTAACTAGCAAAACCACAATGGACAGAAGAAAATGAACAAGAGGATAAAGAAAGACGATAAGCAACCCCACAACGGCAGCTTTCACAAGTAACGGCGAGACAGTACAAAGAGGATTTCAATTCCATGGGCATGATGTAGGGCACAATTCTTGGTACATAGGCGGGCGTTTTGCAAGTTTTATTTATTTCTGTCTCGTGGGCTGTTCATCTTGCCAATGCCAGGCAGCTCGGATGTGCGCTTTAAATGCAGGCCATTCTTCGGGTGCCTGTGGATGCCACTTCTTCCTTAACGAACGCGTTCCTCAATCTTACTCGTGGCTAACTTTTATATCTAATATTTTTAAGCAAACCTCGAATATCTATATTATTTTGATTTTTCAATTAATAACTTCTGTTAAAATCACTTGACATAAATAATGTTATTTTTTTATAAAAAAAGAATTAAAATAAAGAGCATTAAGGTCTTTAATTGAGATTTCTTAAAAATACTGAAGGTAAATTTGAATAAAAATTCTTAAGCAAAACTGGGCATTTTTTAGGTTTTTCAAAATTTTTATGACACTCACTCCCCTGCTACTTTAGCTGGCCTGGGCCCAGGACAATTCCGTGCTTGCAATCGGAACAAAAAATAATTGTTTTTTTTTTTTTTGTCAGTGCCTGAAAAATTAGTCAGCTGAATTTCAGATTTCCTTTTCTATCATTCCAGGGAAAGGGTTAAACTTAAAAATTTATTTATATAATTGACTTTGAATGGAAGACATTATTAGTTATTTAATCTGATGTTTTTTTTTTTTGGGGGGTGGGGGGCGCTACTAGTGAGTTTTAACTCTCTCTCTTTCTCTCTCTTTCTCTTTCTCCTTTTCTTTTAATTTTTTTAAATTATTTTTTGTAATGTTTTTGAATATTTTAATGTGTTTATATTAAAAATATTATTTTAATATTTTTCTAAATAAAAATTATTTTTAAAACGATCACTTTTAAATTGATAAACAATCTCTTAAACATAGTTGGACATCGTTGGACGATGATCCTGGACACAAAACAAACAAACAAACTAACTAATCAATAAATAAAAATTACGTATGATTTACGACTTTGACATAGAACCTTGTTGTTTTGTAATCGTCCTTGTCGTTGCGACTAGCGATTGAGGATAACATTCTCGCTTCAGTTGCCATCACCCCCACCAAGCTCCAAGTTGATGGTCATGCCTGTCGCTTGACAGCAACTCCGAGTTTGGTGGGGTTCCAAAACCATTCTCGTTGCAGGGTCTATGATAGGTGATGGCTTAATTATGAGATGCATCCATCCATCTATAACCTCCCCCTTCTCATTTGATGAATGGATTCCACATGTTTGACTGTGGGTTCTTGCGCTTGCAATTGTCCTTTCGCTGTGCCGGCAACCTTCCCTACCCCCAGAGAAAGCATAAAAGAACAAACTGAACATTGTTTTCAGATTTTAATTCTTCCGAGGGTTCTAGGATAAGAGCTAGTTAACAGGAATCGCACCTCGTTTTATATGATTAGAATCTGAATGCTGCTGTTGCTATTTACCAGTTGCCTTTCAAACTAGATTTGTTGCTGCGTTTCGCAGCGAGTTTAACTCAGATCTCTAGATTAAGCACAAGAAAGGTTTATGCAGTAACCAAATGCTATGCGCAAAACATTAGAAGCAAAGCTCGTCTATTTGTAAGGACTTGGCATTTTAACATGGTATGGATGATAGGCATGGGTAAACGTAAGAAGTTGTACCAAACCAAAATTTTTAGCATCGATGCTAAACATATTTAGTTCATTGATTAGTTCCGGCATAGCATTGCAGACAAAAATCCATGAAGTTTACAGCCCAAGAACGAACATCAATCTTTAGGAATCCATAGCAGCCATCCTAGAGGCTCATTCATCAAGCGATGTATAGATCCTGTTATATGTGATGACCAAGAACATAAAAGAGTTAAAATTCTAAAACTCGAAGGCAAAAGAGTATTATCAAGTGGATGGCAAAATTGAAGTCCACATCTGTAAATATGCCGACAATTATAATATAAAGGATCAAAGGCGAAATGATTTGACAAGTTCAACTATCAAAACCAAGCCAAAGCATCATGTCATATGGGCAGCAGGCGCTGATAAGCAACCAAGGCAGGCTTTATCTGGTCTTATCTCATATTTGCAGCAACTTCTTTAGTTGCCATTCATGTCTTCAACATGCCAAACTAAAAATCCTGGAATTTCTTTTCAATTATCATCCGTCAGTCAACACCTTTGAAAACAAACCAGAATCAATTCAAAGCTAACATTGAAGGCCATGACAAATCGCAGAAAAAAGTGCAGTAACAGTTCCTAACCAAAATTTAAGATCCTGGAAGCAGATTTATTATTATTTAAAAAATTAAAAAAATATATCGTTTTAATATTTTAAAAAATATCATCTAATATCTCATTATTTTAACATTTTTTTTAAATCATCAACCATAAATATATTTGGAGGTAATAATTATTTTCTTATTACAGAACGCAGTAGTTATTAGATAATATTTTTAATATAAAAAAATTAACCCGACTTGGGAAACATTTGAGGTGGGGCTGTGTCACGTACTGTTAGTGGCCCCATGACGTGGTACTTTTTACTGGCATTATTATGCGTATTGCAGAAACCATAGGAATAGCAAAATCCATTGCCATGTAAGTCCAAGGTGTACTACTGGTCCCCGTGATCACATTTTTGTCCAGCTCGGACGAGACCAGACCAGCAGCCATCAAATTGGCAATCTCGTGAAAAAGGCTCACCAGTTCCCAATTCCGCGTTTGATCCACCACCTCCGCAAACCAACAATTTTCAAAACACAAACCACTCACGAGCCCTTCCTATCGTCCTAAACACTAATTACACCGAGGGATTAAGAAAAATTAAAAATAAAATCGAGGATTTTCTCGTCTGTGACGGACCTACCTGGAACCGCTCTATGTGCAGCCAACACGTCATTGATTCGATGCACCGACAGAGAAACGCGGCAGAGAGGGGCCCACGCTTCCTTCTCAGAACGAAAATTTAACAAACTAAACAATTCGAGGATGCAAAGATTGACTCTCTTCTCCATGTGGCCCTTCTCTCTCTCGTTGGTTAATTAATGAATAAGATTTAACATTTAATAAATCCGTGTCCAATTCTTCTTTATTATTATAATTCCTGGACCTTTCTCCTTCTAATCGCTCCATAAATCTTATAATATATGTTCATACGTCCTTCTATATAATACTATGTTCCTTTTTTAAGGAACATGGTCTCTTACTATTAAAAAAAAAAAAATCACCTCAAGGCCAAATCCATGTCTATAGGCAGCCAACCACGTCGTTGTGTTGCTTGGTTAAAAAGCAAGGTAAAATAAAATGACCGTCTCACCTTTTAAGAGTGTGTGTGTGTGTAGATACAAATTTATCGGGATCTCTGACAGTGACACAGTGAATTAATTGAATTAAATAATATTAGTTTTTAATTCAACTTCAAACCTAGTTAGCTTAAACTAATAATGTACTTGACATGTAAAAAAAAATTCAAAATGTAGTTTAAAAATCAGTTTAAACACATTACTATACGAGTTAAGAAAATCTCAAAACCAAGAACTTGCTGTCACAGGTAAAAGCTATCAAAATTATCTCAAGATATATTAAAAAATTAAAAAAAAATAGATTTTAATGAAACTCCGTTTACAACGCAATTCTCGACATCTCCAAGTTCAAAACTGAGCTGTAGATAGTGAATCCATGTGGTTGCACGAGTGCTGGAATATTTCTCCAATCGCGATTAGATTAACTGGCTTTTAAGCCAAAATTATCCTCTCCCAGCCTCTGGCTTAATCCTTAAACGCTATTTATTTTTGTTTATATCCTTTTATCCCTTGTCGGTTTGTTATTTTATAGGTGTCTTGATGCAGATCCCTTGTGCACACTATAGCTTAGCCACACCTTGGAATGATAACCATCAGTGATTTCGGGTTGAAAACCTGTCTTATAGGCATTGATCTTTTGAGCCTAAAAGGCCATCTTTTCCTCAACATTATCATTGCAAAGACAACATTTTTGAGCTTGTTCGATCTCCATATCTTGAGCGATTCTTTAATCCTTCACTCACCACATTTTAAGCTTCTACGAGCATTAATTAGTGGTACCGTCGGTAATGTACACAAAATAACAGCAACACAGAGAGCATGGATTCAAGCGTCAAGTTGTTGTTTGTTTATGAGCTCGCATATGATATAATCCTGTGGTGTCCGGCTATTATGGCGCATGTCAACCCCGATCTAATAAATAACATGAGCAAGGTATAAAAAAATAGAAAAAAAAAGGTTATTTGTTTCCGGGTCTATGGTCTCACTCTCCCTCTATATAAGATCTACACATATCCATAGTAAATTCCATTTGTTTTTTTAGCAAGTAAATTAAAATACCAAAAAAATACTAGCTTCTTCATGATTTACCATGATACGAAGATGATGTCATTGTAAAGTAGAGAGAGAAAGTGAGCTTTAGTCACAAGTGAGCAAGTTGATTAGAAAAAAAAATAAAAAATCTGGAGTTGTGAACTACCCCTCGTCGTATTTAGCTACCTTGTCTCGAAGAAAGAAAGTACTATATAAAAGGGGGAGAGTTTTCAATTTTCACGATAGCTTCTCCGTTGTGATTGGATCCATAAAAATCATCTCTCTATCTCTACTTCATCTGTAAATAGTTGAAAGTGAGAGAGAGTCCAATTTGCAGTTTAAAGGTGTAGTCTTTACGACAAAAGCTGCTTCTGGGGGCTTATGTTTAATTACTCCTTTCATGAGTTCCTACTGATTTCAGGGGTTATTTCTTGCGCTTTTCAACAAAGAAGAAAAAAACTTGTATTTTCACTTGTGGCGATATAAGGTAGTGTTTTTCTCCCCTACAAGTAATCGGCTATCTCCCTTTTGCTAGATTTGATTGGGCTGTGAAATAATGATATTTCCTTCTTTTTTATTAGTTTACTCCATTGATCCATGTGGTTTATGGGTCCTTTTTTGGTGAGGTACTGAAATGAAGTGGATTCTTTTCCTAGAAATGAACTTGCACTTGTGCATATTCATATCCAAGGCTAAGAGGCTCAATGGAATCACAAGTGATTATATAAGGTTATCTTGTTTTGAAACATATCTGCTTTACTTGTCTTTGAATCCTTTTATGTGTTTAGTCTTAGAGTTGCCTGTAAAGTTTATTCCTCTAAATAGTTTCAGTTTCTTTTCATAGGCTCTATTTCTGTTTCCTGGGTTTTGGATCTAAACATTTGCTGTAATGACCATAAACTGAGATCCCAGTTTCTTCCTTTCTTTTAGCTCGTTGGAGTGAAATTGATTTTGGTTTACGCTGTCTGCTGTTTTAGCTTTTGCCTTTTCCTTCCACACACCCCCCCCCCGCGGAGGTTGGGGGTTGGAGAGGGGGGGCCCGACTCCTTTGAAATAAAGAATGTTTCTTTGCCTTCCTGGTCTCTTTTTTCTTTGCTTTTTTAACTCATTTGAGAAATTCTTCTCTGAATTTCTCTGTTTCTCTGTTGCAACTCCAGGTGAATAATCATTGTGTTTAACTTTCTAATTTGTTTCCAAAGTTTAATATTATTATTGGGTTTTCATGGTATAGAATGTCGAGGCCTCTGCATCGAGGTGCAACAGCGATACGGGTCTCTGGGAACAGCAATGATTTATGGGACTCCCAAATGAAAGATAAGACAGAAAAGGAAGATTTGGATAGGAATCGTTCTTCTGATCAAAGTTATTTAGCACTGAGGTTTCCTTTCCGGGTACTTTTTCCTGATAACAATTCTCCTTCCAAATATGGTAGTGGTGAAAATGGCTTTGCATCTGATCCATTCATTGTTGGGAGTCCAAGAAGCCGGCACAAATTGGCTCTGCTACTTTTGAAGCTGAGCTTAGCTGTGATTGTAATTCTTGCTCTGGCGGGGTCTTTTTGGTGGACTATCTCAATAACAACAATGTCAAGAGGTCAAATATTACATAATTATAGGCGACTCCAGGAGCAGCTTGTTTCAGACCTGTGGGATATCGGAGAGCTATCTCTTGGTTCCTCGAGGTTGCAAGAATTGGAATTCTGTTCTGAAGAGTCTGAAAATTATGCTCCTTGCTTCAATGTTTCCGAGAATCTTGCCTTGGGATATTCTGATGGTAGTGAGAATACTCGTCTTTGTGGGCAGAGTTCAAGGCAAAGTTGCCTGGTGCTTCCACCTGTAAATTATAGGATCCCGCTTCGTTGGCCTACAGGAAGAGACATCATCTGGGTCGCAAATGTAAAGATTACTGCACAGGAGGTTCTTTCCTCTGGTAGTTTGACAAAGAGGTAAGTGGATGAACTTTACCGTATTACACTTCCATTTCCCAGCTATCCTCCATTGATTTCTGTTTTACCTTGGTTGCCAGGATGATGATGTTGGATGAAGAGCAGATTTCTTTTCGTTCAGTCTCTCCCATGTTTGATGGTGTTGAAGATTATTCACATCAAATAGCTGAAATGATTGGACTGAGAAATGAATCTAACTTTGTGCAAGCTGGGGTAAGCCCATATAATTTATTTCCCTCTTGGGAGCCGTAATACAAGTTTGGTCCTGTCTCATGTACTCTCATAGTTTTAATAAATAGGGTAGCATTACTCTGATCTGGTATTGGATGCAGAGTGGTTCGGTAAACTAATAAGGAAAAGCTTTTTAAATAGCCTTTCAGAGTAACTAGTTTTCATATTTACACCTGACCTTCAAACTAGATTTGAGCACTATGCAGTCTAAAGTCTATTAAACATATTAGCGCTCTTTGATTAGTTATCAAAAGGAAAAGAAAAAAATAAGGGAGAAGAGGACAGCATTTTAGTGCTCAATGACTGCATGATGAGCCCATTTGGTACTGTAGCAGTGATTACTTTTTAAAGTGTTTTCCGTTTAGAAATGCATTGAAAGAATTTTTTTTTATTTTTAAAAATTTATTTTTAACATCAGTATATCAAAATCATCTGAAAATACACAAAAATAATTTAAGGCTAAGAAAAGGAAATTCATTTTTTTTCAGAAGTGCTTTTGAAACACAAGAACAAGTAGGCTCATGTCCTGTGCTGTCAAGAATGGAAGTTTTGCAGCTTACATGTATTCTGCAGCCACTTGATACTAGTTATGTTCTATGAGCAATATTTATATTAATTACCCATGTTTATTTCCTGATTTTTCAGGTAAGAACCATTTTGGATATAGGATGTGGTTATGGTAGCTTTGGAGCTCATCTCTTTTCTAAGCAGCTCATAACTATGTGCATCGCAAACTATGAGCCTTCAGGAAGTCAAGTTCAACTTACTCTTGAAAGAGGTCTTCCTGCGATGATTGGTTCTTTTAATTCGAATCAATTGCCATATCCTTCTCTTTCCTTCGATATGTTGCATTGTGCACGATGTGGCATTGATTGGGACCTGAAAGGTATTAGCTCTGATGTCCTAGCTATTGATCATTGTGGACATTATGTGTGCCTTTTATGAATATAAATGTGAACACATATCACATCATATGGGAAAATTAAAATGTCAGCTATGTGATATAAATGTGAACACATATCACATCATATGGGAAAACTAAAATGTCAGCTATGTGTTCTTTCTTGTGGTTAAAGTTCCCTTACAATGCATAATTGGCAGGAAAAACTCTGTAAATTTAGCCTTCACAGTAGAATTGTAGAACACATTATTGGACTATAAAAAGCCTGTATAGCTAAGAGTTGGGATAAAGAGACTTACTAGTAAACAATGGTAATTGTGATTTACCATGCATTTCTCCAATTTCCATTCTCTTTTTTGAAAATCTGATATCGCCGAGCCAATTTCCATTCCCTTTTTCCTTTTGAAAATCTGATATCACTGATCTATCTCGAATTTATTCCTTGAAGTGCTACCTTGCCAACTTCATAATTGTTTTTTAATTTCCATTCTGGAGGTCTAGAGGTTGAATAAGTGAGAGAAACAATTCATAGGGTACTAAGTACTCTCCTACACTGAGTTACTTGGTTTTATATCTGATTGCTGGAAAATGATTGTCTGATTACTGGGAAATGATTGTTATAAAGACTGGACGCCTTCTAAGCGTGCCTGCAACTGTTGACTTCAGAATATTGTTTTCTATTTATTTTGTGGAATTTGCTACTTATTGTGCTACCTTGCCTACTTCATATTTATTTTTTAATTTTCATTCTGGAGGTCTAGAGGTTGAATAAGTGAAACAAATCATAGGCTACTAATGACTTTTCTCTGGGATTCTTGGTTTTAAATGTGATTGCTGGAAAATGACGTCATACAGACTGGATGTCTTCTAAAAGCGTGCCTGCAACTGTTGACTTCAGAATCTTGTTTGCTATTTATTGTGTGAAATTTGGTCAATGCAAAGCACAAATCTTAGTTTTTTTCTGAGCTCATAGAAATAGCTTATTGTGGCACCACATACCACATGTGAATTCTTGAAAGAAGATGGCCATATAAAACTCTACCAAACATTCACTTTACATGCTGCAGATGGTTATTTCTTGATAGAAGCTGACAGAGTTTTGAAGCCGGGTGGATATTTTGTCTGGACTTCACCACTTACCAATGCTCGTAACAAAGAGAACCAGAAAAGGTGGAACTTTGTACGAGATTTTGCAGAAAATCTCTGCTGGGAGATGTTGTCACAACAAGATGAAACTGTTGTATGGAAAAAGACCAGTAAAAGAAGCTGCTATAGTTCCCGGTAATGCCACCAGCAAGATATCCACTTGCATACCGAGATTTGTATTGATGTTTATTGAATTTGAATACCAGTATGGTACTTAAAGAACATGCAAATATGCATCTAAGCATATATTCATAATTTTTTAATAAAATCTCTGCATAAATATGAGAATACATTACATGAGACCAAGGGGTGGTTCTGATTGATAGCTCAAACTGCTCTGTTATTCCAGGAAGCCTGGTGCAGGCCCTTCTACCTGTAGTAAAGGTCATGATGTTGAATCTCCTTATTATCGGCCACTCCAAGGGTGCATAGCTGGGACGCAGAGTCGTCGATGGATTCCTATCCAAGAGAAGACGACCTGGCCTTCTAGGTCTCACTTGAACAAGACCGAGCTTGCAATATATGGTATTTGATACTCTTTTTACATGATTTTGGAACAGCATCTTTGTGGACTTTAGCAAAGATCCCTTTGCCTTATGTTCTTGTTGTCTATATTTTATCAGGTCTGCATCCAGAAGACTTTAGTGAAGATGCACAGAATTGGAAAACAACAGTCACTAATTACTGGTCTGTTTTGTCACCAATAATATTCTCTGATCATCCAAAGAGACCTGGTGAAGAGGATCCTTCTCCACCTTATAACATGGTCCGAAATGTACTAGACATGAATGCTCATCTTGGCGGTTTCAATTCTGCACTATTGGAAGCTGGGAAGTCTGTATGGGTAATGAATGCGGTCCCAACAAGTGGACCAAACTACCTTCCCTTGATACTGGACAGAGGCTTTGTTGGTGTACTGCATGATTGGTAATTCTGCCATCTACTTCTCTCTCTCTCTTTCATTTTTCCAGTTTATCCATTGAAACATACTTGTATCTGTTTTCATTTTCTTGCCTGTCTGGAATTGGCTACTCTACTATCAGATGCAATTTCAGATATTTTGTTTGGATGATGAATCGGCAGGGTTTTAGTGCATTCTGTGCTAGATTGGAAACACTCTATTCTGATCTTTCATCCGTGCTTGGTTATCTACTCTTCCTCTTCCCATTCCTCTTTTTTTTGCCCCACCCTCTCCTTTCACATTCTCTATTTGATTGCCCGCTTATGCCTTTCTTGTTGAGTTAACCTGATTGAATAAGAGGAATAATATTCCTTTGAAACTAGTTAAGCCTTCACCTGCTGATTTCAATGATTCACTAGGTTGGCATTACAGTCTAATTGTGGAATAGCAGATAGGGAAACTGAAATTATACAATTTCAAATATATTTTTCTTCAGAGATCAGCTACACTTGTTCTCCTTGGGCTTAGTTACAATGGTTAATGATAAGTAATTGGAGGAATTTATGAACCAATTTGGTGAAGACAATGCATGCTGGATGATATGTTATCATACTGGATATTTTTTGGGTTTTAGTTGCTCATTTAAGAATCTTGAAATGTTTATGGTGGACTTTGTAACAAAGTACTTCAAGCTTAATTTTGGGTCTCGCAGCAGTCGCTGAAGAGGTTAAGTTTGGTCCTTGACTAGAGTCAGGATACAAGAAAGAGAATAGTTATTTTATGTCTTTGACTGTAGATCCCGTGTGGACTTCTACTTGTTCTAACTATTATGCTTTTATTATTGCTTGTTTCTTCCACTGATTTGATGGGTTATTTCCATGGAAGGTGTGAGCCATTCCCGACTTACCCTAGAAGTTATGATTTAGTGCATGCAAGAGGGCTCTTAACCCTACAGACCCAGCAGCGCAGGTGCACCATGCTGGATCTATTCACTGAGATAGATCGGTTAATTCGTCCAGAGGTAGCTAATTCAAACTTCCCTCTCTTTGAGTTTTGTAGCTTGTTTAGCTGTTGTGGCTAAGATGGAGAATACTTTTAATATCTTGGGTGTACATTGTTATTTGTGTCAGAGATCGGAAGCAATGATGCACACATTGTGTTCCATCATTGTAACTTCATTTTCTAATGTCTAGGCACAGTTAGATTTTTTGGTGTTTGTGTATCAGAAGAATTTAGATGGACTGATGTTGGTGATTGGTGCAGGGTTGGGTAATAGTCCGCGACACTGCTCCACTTGTTGAATCAGCAAGAATGCTAATCACACGGCTGAAGTGGGATGCACGAGTAATAGAAATCGAAAGTAACAGTGACGATAGGCTACTTATCTGCCAGAAACCGTTCTTTAAGAGACAAGGAGTCTCATCATGAGTGTTTCCGAAGGAAACTCGAGAAAGTTAGATCATAGTATTCATATTCATTTTGTCATGTTAGTTAATTATCATGAAGCTTCACATATAAAGGAGGGTAAGAATTTTGAACAGAAAGAAGAAAGCAGAGGAGAGGAGAGGAAACAAATGGATGATGGTGGTGGAACCAACCACAACTCCTACGAGGCAGCAAGGCTTACGTAGGACCATGTAATTACTCAAGTTGAGGTGCTGGGCAAATGAGAAGTATAGAATAGGATTTAATTTAAATTTAGTGTCCATTTTTCATGTGATGTCGAATCATAACACTATACAACCACATGATTAGATTGTGAAGATGATTACAGAATAAGCAAGGTCCTACTTTACTCGATGTGTAGTGTACAAAAATGCTTGTCAGTTCATTCATTCATGTCTAGCAATATTTATTTTCTTCATCTTTTGCTTGTTACTGTCGTCGATGCTCTTTTTCCGGTGCTGCAAAACTTCGGAAACTCCATTGCTAAATACGCTTCAAGCTCGATCCGCGGCTCGTTGTCGCCCCTCGTTAGTGTTTTTTTAATTATCTCGACCCGAAACAAATTGTATTTTCTAAAGAGTTCTATCCTTTTGTGTTAGGATATTAGTCATCATTCCCTGCGAGGTCCAAGGGGTTTTTTTAATTTTTATTTCAAATTTTTATTTTTATATATTTTTAGATAATTTTGATATATTGATATTAAAAATAAGTTTTAAAAAATTTAAAAATATATTTTATAAAAATAATTAAAAATCTTACCACAATATCAAATACTTTATAAAAATAAAAATAAAGAGATTATAGAATTGAACAAAGATTTTTTCTTCTTTTTAAAGTTGCAAAACCATTTTTCACCAAAAAGATATTGAGCAAGAAATTTATTCTAAAATAAAGAAAAAAAATTTGGAATCCTTTCATGGATTTTTCTTATAATGTCCATTCATGTTTCTTGAATTTAAATCATCAAATTTAAAATAAATGAGCATGATTTAAATGTTTATTAAAAATAATGATACCTTAATTATTATTTTATCTCTCTCATTTAATCTAAATTTTCCAATTCAAATTTAATGACAATTTATATCATGATCGGTTGGAGTTGCTGGCATCGAGGTAAAAAGAAGAAAGAGCTTACGTTGATTAAGAAAATACATGGAGACACCGCAAGAGTATTCGACAACCGACCTTAGCTCAGTTGGTAGAGCGGAGGACTGTAGTGGGTAAATATCCTAGTAGCCATCCTTAGGTCGCTGGTTCGAATCTGGCAGGTCGGAATTTTTAGGATCTCCATGAAAGTTTTTCACTTCCATCAAGCGGCCAAAATCACCTAATCGAAAGATCTAAATTCTTTAGGATCTCCATGAAGTTTTTCACTTCCATCAAGCGGCTAAAATCACCTAATCGAAAGATCTAAATTCTAAACTAACTATTTTGCCGATCCACCTCCAAAAATCATTTTCCATGGCTTGGCGCCTCTTCCTCTCCAAATCCACGTCCTCCAAAACCCTAACCTCTCCTCTCCTCCAAAACCCTACCCCTAACCCCCTTTTATCTCTGTTCTCCTCCCATTTCTCCACATCCTTTCTTGTCACCAAAACCCCAAAAAAACACAAGAAAAAACGCAGAAAACCAGAATCCCCACGCACCAGGCTCGTCCAGCACCCCTCCACGCGGATTCCTCAATTTGAATCTCTCCTCGAACGCGACTCTTACTTTCGTTTCCTCACTAAATCCAAACAATTCCTCTCTCAACAACCAGAACGCATTCTCCGCCTAGACGACGCTGGAAAGCTCCACCAAGAACTTGGTTTCCCTCGCGGCCGCAAAATCCACCGCTTCCTCCAACGCCACCCTCTCATCTTCCAAACTTATCGCCACACCGATAACAAATTGTGGGTCGGCTTTACAGATTTTATGGAGGAATTGCTGGAAGAAGAGAAGGAAATTATGGATTCAATGGAGAGTGATCGCGTTAATAAGGTGCGTAAGCTGTTGATGATGTCGAAGAATAAAAGGATTCCTTTGAGTAAAATTCATCATTGTCGGTTATTGCTTGGAATTCCTGATGATTTTAGAGATAGAGTCGCTAAATATCCGCATTACTTTAGAATTGTTGTTGAGAGTGATGGGAAGAGGATTTTAGAATTAGTGAATTGGGATCCGAGTTTGGCGGTGAGTAAATTGGAAAAGGAGTTTATGGTTAACGAGGAGAAGGCGAAAAGGGCGTTCAAGTTTCCGATAAAGCATGGGAAGGATTTGGATTTGGAGGTGGAGGATACGAGGAGGTTGAATTTATTGAATACATTGCCATTGGTTTCGCCGTATAGTGATGGAGAGAGATTGGAGTTATGGAGCTTAGAGGCGGAGAAGTATAGAGTAGGGATTTTGCATGAGTTTCTGAGCTTGACTTTGGAGAAGAGGGCGTCGATACATCATATTGTGGAGTTCAGGGAGGAGTTGTGCTTGACTAAACATACGTATGATATGCTTAAGAAGCAGCCCCGGACATTTTATCTTGCGGGGACAGAGATGAATTGGGTTGTGTTTTTGAAAGATGCTTATGATGAGAATGGGGGTTTGATTGACAAGGATTCACAGGTGATTTTCAATGAGAAACTGTACAAGTATGCTCAAATGAAGGAAGGGGAATTGGATTCAAGTGTATGGAAGAGTTGACTTCATTGGTGAATCCCAACTTGTTCTTGATGTCATGGAGAGGAGAGGATTTCTGTTGGCAGAATAGAAATCGTGACTCTTCTTGAGTACCGATATGGATCAAAACCGCTGTGACATTTTTTGCACATACGTGAAGAAATATGACATCTTCATGTCGATCCGTGATAAATGTGTCTTCTGTTTGTGTTATCATTCCATATAGAATGAAACTCTTTGCGTTTTTCTGGAATCCTGACTTTATTCGGTTCATTTTATTACATTATAACAGCAATATGAGGATTTTAATTTGAGAGCAGTTGCCCCATTGCTGATGAACCCAGCCCGCTTTTCCTTAAAAGATCATTGATGATTGATGTCCTAATCATATTCAGTTATGATCCTCGACTCCATAATCTCATTGAATCTTTTCGTGCAAGGCTTGAGTCGACAGTAGGAGGAAGTTATGGTGGCATGATATTATATTGCAGACTTCCGCCATGAGTTTTCACTTATTTATTGTCAATGACCCGGCAAATACCGGTGCCGTTTCTCTTTTCCTAGAATGGTTCGCGGGGAATGATTTTAAGGTCCTGGGTTCTGAAAATTACAAACATTCATTATCAGGGTCAATTTTTGTGCCTCGCAACCGCAGTATCTATTACCTATATTAATCTCCTTTTCAACATCTCATTCTCACCATAAATAAATAAATAAAATAGAGTTCAACTGCCCAAACCACTACCACAACCACAAAACAAATACAAATGAACAAAACCATTGAACGCAGAAAGTGTCCCTCTTGAAAACGGTCTTCGGGGAAAAAAAAAAAAACGCCCTTCGTTTACTATAAGTTCTTTAAGGAAGTGTGACCATGCCACACCAACCCTCAGCCAAAATACCGCGGAGAGAGAGAGAGTTCACAGAGAAATCAAGGATAAGTAATTCGACTCATTCCCATCCAGCGAAGTTAAAAGCCGTTTCGAAAACTGATGACAAATTATTAAAAAAAAAAAAAAGAACTTCTCAGAATGGGATCGCGATTAACGGGATGAAGAAGTATGTGCAGAGGACATTGTCTTTAGGTGATGAGTCCGGCTCTTTGACCTGTCCCTGCTTTTTTGCGCACCCCCAACGCTGCCCCTTTGCATACTGGAGATTGAACTGCTAGAGGTCACTCTCTTCACTGCTTTTCTCCGATAGCTCCTGCTGCTGCTGGTTCCAAGGGCGGCTCTGGCAACGCTATCTGCGATAACTTCTCGTGCTCTCTGAGGTTTAATGGGTTGCTTGTTCAAATACACTAGCTTAGGGAGGAGGCCACAAATTGCCTTGCGAAGCTGGTCATCACTGATGTTGCTCTGAATTGGATTGCCCAACAGATTCAGAGCTTGCAGTGAGTTGTAGTGCGCAACAAGCTGGCCCAGAGCTTTTGTTGTCGTTATCTTGTTAAAGCTCAAGTCCAAGACTGTAAGCTTCAGGAGCCTGTGCAGCCCCTCAACATCACTAGTCTTGTTCCCAGCAAGATAGAGTTCCTTGATTATTGTACAGTTCGACAACCCTGATATAATGCAAATCCAGAACAAAAACATAGAACCATATAACTGAGGAAATATTATTTCCCAGGAAAAACACTGCATGATTTAAAATGACTCTGCTAGCATGAGATTCATGAGAAATAAATACCTTGTCCAATTCGAGAAATGCGATTGTAACTGAGATCGAGTACCCGCAGTCGGGTAAGTTCTCTAAGTCCTTCAATGGTGTTGATCTTGTTTCTCGATAGGTTGAGTGTGTGTAGGCCCTTTGGCAATGATCCTGGGGTAATTTGGACTGCAAAAAGGGGAAGAAAAAATGAAGGTTAGCTGTCCACAATATGTTCCTTTAACAATTGACAATTTTCTTCTGCTAAAAGCATACCTATGAAGTTGTTTGACAAGTTAACAGATCGAAGACTGGAGAAACGTGATATGGTGGGAATAGCTTTTAAGCCATTGCCTGAGATGTGGGCCACAGTTGAGGAAGAATTAAGCGACTGGATCACACTATTGGCATGCAAAATCTCCACTGAGAGATTAAAATCTGGGCGTGTCATGGCTCTTCTTGGTGATCTACTGGTATCGGGAGAGGGTGGGAAGACAATGTCGTCGTCACCCGTAACATCATTGTTATTATCATAAGCATCAAGAGGAGAGGGATGGGTCTCAAGATCCTTGACCCATTCACCCACTCTCGAAAATGGGGATGATTCTACTGAGAAAGCAACCCACTGATTCTGGGGCCACAGACCAGAAATCCCAGCATGGAAGCTATTCCAGCTCTGACTATCCTCTTCATTGTTGTTATGGCCCTTGTCCATTGACTTTACTGTGAATGACCCAGGTGATTGTATTTTACTCATGGCTCTGTTGGGTTCAAGTGTATCTGATGAATAACCGCCTTGCTGACTCAAAAGTTTACTTGCAGCTGGTTGCGGTGGTTTTACAAACCAAGGTTTGTGAAGGTTTCTGTGGCTCCAGAGGAACAATTTCCACCACAGCTTTCTACTCCTAGAGGATAGAACTTGGCTAGAAGAGTGCTTCTTTAACATCACTCTGTCAGCACTGCGACGGCTTATTGCAGATGTCGGGCTGCTGGGATCACTTTCTTTCTCAGCCAGTCTCTGCAATTCTTCAGAATACTGAGATGTTAAAGGGAACTGAGAAACAATTTTCCTTGGCACTTTGCTTGTTTCCAGATTAGAACAGGACCGTTTAAGCTTAGGCGAACCCCAGAACTCAGCCTTCCCGATCCCAGGATCACTGACATGTCCACTTTGTGTCACATTAATACCCTTTTCGTCAACTTTTTTCTTAGCTTTCTTTGCATATTGTTCATTGCCCATCGTGTCAAGCGGATGAGAGGAATCCAGCTTCACATTTCTAGGAAAAGACACTTCACCGGAATTGGCCGCATGGGATTGGAGATCAAAGTTTGATAAGTCCCGCTTCAATGAAACATTCTCTTCTTGCTCATCTTCTCCTTCATAAGCTACTTCTGCTGCTTCATCCACAACAGGGCTCTCATGGCTCAGCACCTGGACATTGATTGAATCCTTCTGAACACCGAAAGGTACTGACACGCTAAAAGATGTGGTTTTCAACTCGTCGCTTTCAAAAGTTTCCACTGGATGTTCAAGCTTGATTTTCAGGGTTTTAAGCGTCGTGTCAGCTGTTCTTGATGACTGCTTATCAATCTAAAATCCAACAAAAAAAAAAAAAGTCAAAGGGAGCAGATCAGAAGCTCCAAAAAAAATCAGACAGCAAAATTTACACAATCCTCATTCCAATCAATTATCACCTTCTCTTTCTTCTTCATCCCCATCAGAACAGAATAGCAGTTGAATTTCATCTTTTTGGAAAAAAAAGGCCAAACTCTAATTTCCTCAATAGAAGCCCAAACTTACGAACTCCCGATTTATCCTTTTCTCCTTGTTATTCTATTCTGCTGCTTCTTCTTCTATCCCGTTGATGTTTACATGTCTAACTAATGCAGAGTAGACCAGACACAAGCTGATTGAGTTATCAAATGTTAACCGTAATCAACGGGTAGTCGCCAAACCGATGACCAGGCGTAATAGCATATTAATGATGACGAGAATGATGTTCAAGGACACGGAGACAAAGGTTGAACACTCGCTCCGGTTTGAGGAAATATCACTCGATAGTCGGCCAGAGTTGTATAAGCAGTAGCTTCTCTCAAGAGGCTTCTCAGAATCTTTCTTCAAAAGTTGCCCTGCAATATGCATGTTGCGAAAAATCCAGTTAAACAAAACAAGACACGAGAGAAAACTCCAGACACCCCATTACACTATGAACAAGTTCCAAAATACCTTTGACAGGGAATTTCTGAAAATACCCTATCAGCCTTTCTCATTCATTCATCAACTAAAGATGATTCAAAACAAGCACTTGTATGCACAGTTAGATAACTCTTTCTTCTAGATATAAAGCAAAATTGTGCAACTAAGAAAGAAAGAGTAGAAATGATACCTGTTGAAGCTGAACAAGAAGGTAGGAATATACAGTTTCGGTTTAGAACCTTGAAAGAACATACCAAGCTAGTTTGCTTTTAACCAAGACACACAAAACTAATAAAGAGAATTGTATCATAGGGCGTTGCTCGTGTGGCAGTGGTGGCTGGGGGAAACTGGCAGGAAGGAGGGCCCCCCAAATATCACCACAGCTATTTCTCGTATTTGGTGCCGTGGAGAAGAGCAGAAGACAAGTACACGCATGTTGCACGGCTTTCGTGTAAACTAACCTACGACTCTCGTTCTCTTGTAAGAAATAAATATTCGAAATTAAATGGACATTATACCAATTTATGAATTTTTCCATTTCTCGCTTGCGACCCTACAACCTCTAGTATTAAAAAATAAAATAAAATATCAAAGGTTACTGAGATTCATAAATTTTAAAATTATTATAATTTTATATAAATATTAATTTTATGATTCATAATATTAATTGATATGTACAAAAACTAACTTGAATAATCACATTAATTTAAAAAAATAATAATAAAATAACTTTATGAAAATGTAACTCAATTAATTAGATTTTAAGTTTGCTTTCTAAAGATTATCATTGTTAGAGAATCCAAACCGATGATGTTTTGATAATTATCCATTAAAGACTAAACATACCGACATAATATTTAACGTGGTTTGACAAATCACCAACATTCATGGGAGAAGTCAATATTATTAGAGATAGATAGAGAAAGAATTGCAACACACATGAAGAAGGAGGATTACTCCACTCAAACTCAACTCTTATTATTTTCACATACTACTGCATATTATAGTAGGGCTGTTGCCCTTGACACCCACTCTATTTTCTCTCCTCTTTTTTCTTATTCTTATACTCTCTCTCATTTTTGCTCTCAAATAATATTTCTATTTATAGGCAATTCAATGGTAAATAAGAGATATAAATCATGGCATAAATGATGGCAGCACATGGATTGCACTATTTTGTCAATGGTTGGTGCAACTTATTTGATAATAACACATCTATCATTGTAAATTTTTGACAATGACAATCCTCTCATAGAGTAGGGCTACAAATGTTGCTATATAAGTGGTAATATCCCAACAATCAGTTCGAGTCTTACAAGTCTCATGATCATTGGATGTTTACATGGTCATTATTTTCAGGAATTAGTAATGATACACGTAAGCTAACCCAAACACCACATTAATTAAAAAAAATAAAAATCAGGAGATTAATCTTGAGATGTATAACTTAATTAGTCAGGCTATGAATTTACACTACAAAGATCATCAATTCGAATGCTATAAATCCCAGAGTTACTGGAAGTTTATTTGGTCATTAATTTCAAGATCTTCAAGATTAGTCAAGATGTGTGTAAACTGGTGTTGATAACTATGATTACAAAAAAAATATAAAAAAGTAAAAAAATCATTTATATACCATTTATACATGTCATAAGAAAACAAAACATACTATTCATTATGGTTTTTTTATTTCAATGATCAGATTTTATTGAAGCAATTAAGATTGCTTTTTTTTAATATAAATAAATAATTTTAAAAGAAAAAAAGATTTATACAAAGTTAGTTGTTATTTTTTGAAGATAAAATATCTTACGATGAAATGTTAATAAATTATATTGATGTATTTTTAAAGATCTTTTGAAATTAAAAAAAAAAAAAAGAGTTTTACATGTCATGGCTGTTTACTAGATGTAGACATTCAAAATTCTACTTGATTATCGTGATTTTTAGCGTTTAATGCTTTAAGCCTGCAATTGAAGATTATCTGCACATCCTTATTTTGCGATAGGCTAAAATAGGGTTGCGGGTCTAAAATCACAGAATAAGACCCACGACCTGTTCAACATATCAGCCTTTTTATAGATATGCCTTTTCTGGATTACCTGGGGTCTCATTGCCATTGTCAATTCCAATGACATGAATTTTTTATATATTTTTATATTTGATAAATTAAATAATAAACACACAGGACGTGTAACTCCATTGCATGTAAAATCACTTTTCTATTCAATTCTTTATAGAGGGGGTTTTGAAGAATTTTTATACTCTTAGTTTTCACATGGAGATATATATTGTTCAATTGTATCTTAAATTTTTTCATTAATATTTAATAATTTTTTTAATTTCTAGTAAAGAAACAAATTCAAATATCCATTGAATTTGATTAAGTGTTGGAATTCAAAATTTCAATTAATTTGACATAAAAATTAATAATTATTAATTAAAATATTTAACATTTTCTATTTATGGATCATATAAACAATTATAATTTCACTGAAATCAAAACTAAGAAGATATAGCTATGCTTGTAATTCAATATATAATAATTAATATATGTATTCGATAAGGTTTGAACTAACCCAATAAACTTAAGAGCCAAGTTGATATCTTAGATAATGAGTTAATTTTCTGGTCTTGTGGATTTGAATCGTTCTCCTTAACTAAGGTGACTAATACATAATAACTAATATTTATAAAAGAATTTTTTTGTTGTGAATTTGAAAACTTTTAATGCTAAAATAAGTATCATTTAAGAGAAAATACAATCATTTTTTGTAAAATAATGCTAAGAATAGATATACAATAAGAAGGGGAGGAAAACAAAACCCATCTTCTTTGATAGATATCTTAATCCTTTTTTTATAACTTATAAGACTTGTCTCTTTCTTTTTAATAGAAGACGTTAAAGTATAAGTCATATATTTGTGATTCATCAAGATAAAATATATCAGACTCATCAAGGAGTAAAATATACCTGACTTATCAAGGTAAATTGTTTTTGACTTCTTAGAGTAGTCATGGAGTTCAAGATTCTTCAAAGTTAAAAAAATATTACAAGCTCAATGTTTAGCTAAGCCTTAAGATAATGGATTCGGTACATTGTCAACCCATATATATTTAGGCTCAGCGCTTGACTAAGCCCAACGATGATGAGTTATTACCTAATTTCTTGTTATTATTTTACAAAATAAAATCCAAGTAAAAAATTTAAAAAACAATATCCATCAATATTCTCTCAAATCTTGGGTATTTTTGTTTTTTGTTGAATTTTTATTGGCTAATCCTTTAAATTTATATTATTTCTCAATCTATTCCTTTAATATTTGAAATGACTTTTTCAAGCAACTTATAAAGGGTAAAATTATTTTTCTATTTATTTCATTTGATTTTTTTATATTTTGAATTTAGTTTTCAATTTTTTTATTGTTGCTTATTTTATTTGAGATACATTCTTGAATTTATTTTTACTTGTTTTTTTTTCTTTGGGATTTTCTACTAATTTTTTAAAATGACTTGAATTTTCTCAGGTCTCTTGAATTTGTTGCTATGTGTTAGACTTACTTTAACTAATCAATATTGAATTAGTTATAAATTAAGTTTTTTGATTTGGTCCGAGTCTAAGATTTAATGGACTATGAATTTGAGATATTTGCATCTGTTTAAAAGGTTCACCAAAGTTTTTTTTGTTTTTTTTATTAAGTTGATATTTTTTTTAGTTTTATCATTTAATATTTATATCATCAATGATTATAATTTTTTATTTTTTTTATTTGTCTTTTATAAGATTTTTTAACCTTGTTTTTCTGGTAGTTTCCTGTATTTTTTCTATTTGTTTGTTTACGTGTCATAATTTTTTTTGTTGATTATATGGCCTGAGTCACACTTAAAGAAAGGAAAAAAACATGTGTGCATAATAAAATTACAAATGTTCTTCAATTTCATCATTTTTATTTTCTTATCTTTTTAATTCAGTCCCTGTTTTTTTATTAGGATTATTTTTCATCCTCCATAGCTTTTTTTTTTATCAAATTCAATCCTTATTTTTTTTATTTCTTCGCTATTTTTTAATTTTTTTTTATGATTTTATCCTTTAAAGTTAACTTAATTGAGAATTAAGTTTTTTGATTCAATTTATAATTAGAATTTCATGATTTGCGAGTTTCTGAGATTACACCAAGTTTATGATGTTTGTTTATTTTTTTATTTTTTTTAAGTTGTTTTTTAACCATTTTTTAGAGTCTTGCTTGTTTTATTTTATTTTATTTCTAAAGGGTTAATCTCATGTTCACAATTCAAGTCACCAATTTTAAATGTTAATACATAGTGACTTCTTTCATTATTTTTATTTTTTTATTTCATAATTTCATATTTGATGCATTAAAAATTGATTTTTGTGCTTTTTTTTCCTTTCCTTTTGAGTGGTGTTTTTTCATGTTTCTATTTCTATAAGGTTATCCCAATTTTGTTTTCATTGTTACTTAGATTTTGAGTTAACACCATCTAATTGAGTTTTAATTTTTTAATTTACTTTTGCAGTTTGACCCTTTAATATATATATATATATATTCTGGATGGCTTCATATTAGGTTTTTTTTCATCATTTTATTTATTATTATTATTATTTATATTATTTAAATTATAGTCTAAAGACTTGAGTCTCATTTTTTTTTCCTTAATATTTTCTTTCACGTAAATAAAGAATTTGACTGGCCCGCGAGGGATAATGGGCCACAAATCTAGTTATCACTGTAGATTTCATTTCATGCGAGTGAGATGGAACTGACCCGACCCGACAGGGCTACTCCTAGAAATCTATGGCTGTAGTGCTGCCACTCATTACTAATCACAGATTTGATATTCCCCATCTTACCTTTACTTTTTGCGTATCCAAATTCAATTAGGCCCATTGAGATTGAGCAGTGGATGTTTTCTTCGAATCATCGACGGTTAGACGGAAGGTACCTCAATAGCACACACTAGGCCTACCCCAGTAACCTAGCCCACATACAAACCTCAAGCCCTAAGTTTGCTCCAATATCAAAAGTAAATATACACGCGTCACAATTCCACATGATGTTCATGTAAGAATCACTTCGACCAGGTCACGCAAACAAAAACCCCTCCCCTCTCCTCTCCTCCATCTAGAGTCTAGAACTCCACGGCCTTTTCGTTTGTCTCTCCTCCTCATCAACAGTTACATCATCTCGTATCTCTTTCTCTTTAATCGATGTCATGGCCACTGCCACCGTGGACTCATCCATCTGCGACCTCCAGAATCATCCACGCACCGAATCTCTTCCTCTAATCGACCTCCGCCATCTTTCCCAATCCGAACTCCTTTCCCTCTCCCTCTGTTCCTCCTCTTCCCACCGTCTCCGAACCGACACCGCTGACGTATCCACTCCTAAAATCGACCGTTCCGTCTTCAATGAATCTGCTGGAAGCCGCAAACAAACTTTCTCCCGCCTCCGCCTCGCCCCTCGCAACAACAATGCTTCCCCTTCTTCGAATTCAACTCCTGTTGTTCCCTTCCAAAATACAGAACGGCAGCCTCTCGATGAAGAGAATTCACAGATAATTTATCTTCTGAAGTCGTTGTTTGGCTCTGATTCTAACTCAATTGAAAACAAGAATGAGCATTATCAAAAACTAGTCTCCGTTCCTGTTATCTACAATGACTATATGCGTCTGCCTTCAACAAATAATGCAGAATCGCAAAACGTTTCAATCGACATTTGGGATTCTAGTCAAGGAGGAGTGAAAAGATTAGAGGTAAGTCATTCGATATCGATTCGAGCTGCTGAATCTAGTTCAAAGAAGAGGAAGCGAGGCAGGCCACGGAAGAATGAGAATGTCAATTTCGATAATAACGATAATAGTGAGTTAGTTGAGAATAAGACTATTGCTGTTGCGTGTGACAATGTGGAAGTGGAGAGTAAGAAGAAAGAGGAGATGGTGATGGTAAATAAGAATGGAGTGGTGGTGGACTCTGCGGCATTGGGGAATATGGAGGATCCATACGGGGAGGAGTTGCGGAGGAGGACTGAGGGAATGCAATTGAAAGCAGAGTTTTTAGGGTTTTTGGAAGGATTCGAGGGTGAATGGGGCAGTATGAGAAAGAAGAGGAGGATTGTGAATGCTAGCCTGTTTGGGGACGTGTTGCCGATTGGGTGGAAGCTCTCTATTTGCATCAAGAAACAAGCCGGTCGTGTTTGGCTGGCTTGTACAAGATACATAAGGTTTCTCATTTATTTTATTTTTTATAGATTTTTTTAATCGTGGTTTTTGTTGATTGCACTGTGTAAATATACAGGGGACTTGATTTATGTTTTTTTTTTTGTCCTGCTATTCCACGGGCAAATGAAGTTGAGTACTGCTTAAAATATGCACAGCAACTTGGAATAGAACTAAATAAAATCAACAGGATAGAGCATGTTTTGCAGAAGTCAGATGAAGTGATTTAAATTTGGAGTTATGAGTTGTTTATGGAATTGCTGCATCTAAAACTGTTTTTTTTCTTTCAAATTTTAATGAGGATGATTTGCTAGTTCTAAATTTAAGAAATTTGACCCACATTTTAACATTTAAGTAAGCAATGAACTTGTGACTGTACACATGTTAAGTGGAGTTCAGTCTGCACAATCAGTTGCATCAAAATTATTTATCGCACGTCTTATTCACCTTGGTTATCTTGCACTTAGTTCCCATAAATCGTCGTTTATTCATTGAAGCATTTCTTTTTTCTTTCTGTTTCTCTTAAATTTCCATCCATCTAACCTGGCATTGTCATCTTGGTACTCTCAATATATATAGGTTGCTTGTTTTCTCAATTTCTCACAATAAGATGTATACCTTCTCTAAATGATGCTATTGAAAAAAAATCTCTTCAAATTGAAGACATGAATTTCTGATTCTTGAATTTGTTCCATTGGCATTGTCTTTTTCAGTCATCTTCTTATGGTAGAGGATGTATATTTTTATTCTATTCTCAACATGTTTAGTCAGACAACTGTTATTGTGTCATTTTTCATGACAACAATGAAATCCTAAATTGCTACCTGCATTTATAACTATTGATTGACCTTACACATGGTGGTTCGTAGGATATTACATGATAGAAGCTATACCAGGACTCCTAGATTGTCTCTGATACAGTTATTATTACAGTTTCTAAGTTGCACAGAATATAGAAGATATTACCCTAGGAAGTTTATGTTTCATAATTAATTTTGCATATTTCATTGGTTGTATAATTCTTACCTACATTTCCTAATTCGATACTATCCAGCCCTAATGGGCAACAGTTTGTGTCCTGCAAGGAAGTTTCATCGTATTTGCTCTCCTTTTCTGGACTGCATGATGGAAGCCGGTTGAATTTTGGTCACATGGATGGCATGATTAAGTTGACCAACAAGATAACTCATTCCATTGTAAGTTGATACTTGTAGTGTTTGTGTATGCATTTTAACTTTCCATATAGTTTTTATTTACTTGTGTGCTGCAGCCTGCAGATCATACATGTAAAGATGGCAAGAATGAGAATGATTTTATTAGCTATATGGCATTGCCTGTTACCTGTAGATCTATTGAGACAGGGGGGTGTCCTGTGGAGGTTCAAATGGGGAATAAGTACAAATGCCACAAGTGCACATTGGCTTTTGATAAGCAGGATGACTTGCTTCAACACCTGCTATCTCATCAGCAGGCTCCAAAACAGCTTAGGTTTGAGGCATCCACAGATGAAGAGGTGATCATAAAAAATGGAAAGTACGAATGTCAATTTTGTCACAAACTTTTTGAAGAAAGGCACCGTTTCAATGGTCACCTTGGGAACCACATAAAAGAATATCTTAAGAGACTTGATGCTTCCAATGGAAAAACCACCGGAAAGAGCGATGAACCTGCATTGGTCAAAATTCCTCCTGGAGCAGGAAAGATCCAAACATGGATTGAATTTGACAGGGATTCTGATGCAATAACTGTTAACACTAAAATCAGTGATGAAATAAATTCCACCATTCCATATTGTGAATTAAAGGCTATTACTTCTGTAGAAACCCATTGTTGTGAGCTGGACAGAGTTTTTATTAGCAGCAATGATGGAGCGGGGAAGATGAATGAAGATACTGATGCTGTGGCAGCTGAAAATAGAGTTTCTTCTGCACCATCCTTGTTGAATAATGATATTCATAGATCTTCTGATGAAACAGATGTTCCCAAGTGCCCCACCAATGGCACCGGTGATCTTGGTAGGAAGGATAAAAGCTTTAAAAACTGTTCAGTTGCTGGTGGAGCGAGGGATGTGACTTGTATTGGTCACAACAATTCAAATCATGTATCCCCTCGCCTAATTGAGGAACTCAATCAGGAGAGAGATTCTAATAGTGGTTTGCTTGCATCAAATGCTAAGGAGAACACATCTAATGATGACATTATTGAGGATAGACATTGTTCTAGTCCAATTGATAACATGGTAATTGATGGTTGGGATATAGATGGAAAAGGTGGCCCAATAACTGGCTGTTGCAACAGTTATGCTGCAATGGGGGGGAATGCTGCTGTTAACTTGAGGGAGCAAACAATTTCTGAAGGCCGTTATGTTGCAGATAGTGAGTCAGGTCTTTTAACTTTCGATGCAGTGGAAACCATGCTGGAAAAAGGTTCTAAAGGGGGTTTAACAGGTATTGAGAACAATATGAACAGTGTTTGTACTGGCATGTTAAATGAGAGCAGATTGGATGATGTGGTGAAGTCTGGGACTAATGAGATAACAATTGTTTGTTGTGGCGATAACACTGTACTTGCTGATGATAATGTGACTAGCAATGAACAAGGGGGGAATCATGGGGCCGGCTCAGTTATTCCATTTTTGAATCAGCATACACATCTTGTTGAAAATACCATCACAGGAGCTCCTAAATGCATACCAAGAGAACCCTGTCAAGGAAAGGAATCTGAAGAATGCCCGATTACTATATCTGGTAATGAGCAATTATTCGACTTTGAAAGTAATGTAATTAAGGTTTCTAATGGCACAATAGATGTGTCCAGTCATGATAAGGTTGGCAGTGAGATTGATCTAGTCCCACAAACCTTAACTAGTATTAAGCAGGAAGAAATTTCTAAAACCTTTACATTTGCTCCCTTTACAAATGGATTTGCTTCAAAAGACTGTGGTATCTCCAATAGCGTACTGGAGAAACTTGAGCAGGGTAGAAATTCTGGACGCAGATCATCTGACAGTGAGCAATCCCATGATGTAAAGGATATTGTGAATGGTTTATCATTCACCACAGTGGAGGAAGACAATCAACAGGAAGTTAAAATCTCTTGCAATGGTGAGCTACATATTGCTTCAGATGACAATTGCACTGAACAGGATGCAGATGTTGGGACAGGCACTGTGCAGAAATGTTCTCTTTTTGCTGGGAGTCAGCTCGCATTCACTGCCAAAGATAATCCCACTGGTCCCTACAGTGGTGCAGTGGATGAGCTGAAGCAGAAAATGGATTCTGTAGAGAGTGTGGTTTGTCCATCTGGCAGCGAGCCAGTGTGGAGTGTTGAAAAGAATTTGCAGACTGCTTTTAAAGGTTCGGTTCAGGAGGAGCCTAGGGTAGAGAACTCAGAAA
Organism: Populus euphratica; assembly: GCF_000495115.2. Lineage (NCBI taxonomy): Eukaryota > Viridiplantae > Streptophyta > Magnoliopsida > Malpighiales > Salicaceae > Populus > Populus euphratica. Next base: position 345,562 of record NW_011499849.1, on the reverse strand, counting down.
ATCCTAGGAAGGATGATTCAGGGATTGGTTTTAGCAGCCACCCTGGACCAGATGAAAGTGATGTCATATCTGAGTTTATGTGGAGAAACAATGAAGAAAGTAACCTGCTGAGTGATTTTGCTGATACTTCATGTCAACCAGTGCAAACATCAAGCATTTTTCCTCCATATGATGCAGTGTCAGATAAGGTATGGCGTGACCATTTTCTTTATGTTGGTGAGAAACCAATTCCTGTTTATGCTAATGATTAGGTGGTAGCTCCATTTTTTTTCTTCAGAAATTTACGCAGTGCATCTTTTTTATTGTCTCTGAGATCACCCGAGGATAATCAGTGGCAAATCTACATGCAACGGAAGGGGGCCTATTGCCCCTCTTAATTTGTTACACTTCCCACGCCTTGTAGTTTTCAGCTTTTCATGATATTTCCAAGCAAAAATACATTGCCCACTCCCCCCCCCCCAAAAAAAATAAAAATAAAAAAATAAAATTTCTTATGTATTACATATGAAAGAAATTGCCTTGATGAATATTTCTCACTTTGCTAATGGTAGCTTTTAATTATAGGGATCGGTGATATGAATTACCTTCATCCCTGACATTTGTGTTTATTTTGTCTTCTATGGTTTCGTTGGTCAGTATAAGGGCATGCATTTCTTTCAAGTTATTCAATGTCATATTTTAGAAAAACTGAAATATTTAATTGTACATAAATTATTTTCCAGTGAGGAATTGATGAAATGACTGTTATTTTAGCTTTAAAACATGAAGTGAAAAGCTCTTGCTTGTTATATGGTCAGTGGAATTCTTGATTTATCATTTTTTATTAATGAACAGGGTGAAAGTGAACTCTTTGCAGAGAAATTTGGTGCTACATCAGGTTTTGAAGGGCTGAAATTGGGTGGCGTGGATAATATGGAATGTAATCTTCTGACTTCTCAAGTAAGCTCACATTCAGATGAGTCCAAGGTTGGTACATATGATGCTGTTATACCTAAAGGGATTGCTTCATCTATTTTGCTTGCAAAGGAAGATTTGCCTTTTGTGCCAAAAGATTCAAGCAGGCACCATGTTCCTGCTGTGTGTGTCTGGTGTGGGAGGGAGATTTGTCAGGAGGCTCTTGAATCTGAAGGACAAACAAGCACCATGCGTTTTATGTGTGCAGGGTGCACTGCCAAGTTGTCTGGGCAATTCAACAGATAGTAAAATGGGTTGCCTGTTAATCTTCCAGGCTCCCATGAGAAATGCTCTCATATATGCAAATTCTCATAAGGAGAACACCTCAGGTAGTTTCTACTTTTTCATTCAGAAAGTATTTCTTGGGGCTAGAAATGATTCCATGTTTTACGTTTTCAAAAATCTATCTGGTTTTTACCCTGTAGCCTTCTAATTGTCGAGCTAGGTGACAAATTAACAATTATCTTGGTAGGTTCAAGTTTTTGAACTGTGGATGTGTTTTTGGGCATGTGAATAATTATTAGTGGACCATATTTCAATTTGTACAGACTCTGGAAAAACCCAACTGGTCAATTTAGTCTCGAATTCTTCTCTATCATGCAGCAAAAGTTGTTTACGAAGCTATTTTAATGTGCTTTCACTTTAAATTTATATATATAGCTTTTTTACATGTATTTGCCTATTATGTATCAACTATATCCAACCTTCCATGTTTGTTACATGCTTGGGTTTTTTGTATATTTTTCCTTAAATAGCTTAGCTTGTAAATGTATATGATTTTTTCTTTCTGGCAGCCTGTATGTGTCTCACTCTGCTTCATATGGTACCTCAATGTTTGCTTCCTCTAGGATTACCCCGTTGATCAAGTTCAGTGGAGAAGACCAGTCTTCCTGTACCCGGTATAAAAGATAACCTTATGCCTATAGCTCTCATGCTCTATATATAACAAGAATAATATTCAATCTGACTCATCCTTTATTTTCCAGACGATGTAGTGAAAGCTTGCACAAAAGCGGTCATTGGCTTATCAGGGCTCTATTATACGAGAGGCTGAATTTTGAAGGTCTTGTGACTCTGCTTTGACTTTTTCCAAGGGGTTAGTATTGTTTCATCTGTGTTTGGATGACTTAGTTTTGCAATTGCTTTATCTTGTGAACTCGCTAGTTTTCCATCAGAAGAAAGAATCAAAAAGCTAATTGTGACCATTGGTTTAGGGGCTGAATTGGGCCTCCACTGAAATGCATCTTTTTTTCTATTCAGTTTATGAAACTTAGTTATTGAGATGACTGTATATGTCTAGACTTTTTTTCTATTCAGTTTATGAAACTAACTAGTTATTGAGATGACTGTATATGTCTAGAGATTTTTCTGTGCTGATGAATCTCCTAGATGTTATGGTTTCCATACTTTATTGTTTTTTTAATCTCAAAAGTGATGAAGATAAAAAAAAATTGCCCACACAACTTAGGGTTATCAAAACATACGGAGAAGATGAAATGATGAAATACCCCGGTACAAGATTATGAAATTGTGTCTCTCTGTTGGCTTTGCTTTGCTTTGTTTCCTATAGAGAGACGGGATGTTCTAAAAACTTGCATTGCTTGCCTGTCGTTATCCAAATATTTTTTGGGAGGAGCAGGGGTGTGAAACTCTGAATATCATATCATCATTTAATGAAACTGGTCTGTTTCTTAATTTTGTTAGACATTGTTTAGCCTGCACTATACAGGATCATTGCGGTGTAAACTAGGCGAAGTTTTTCGATAGTAACGCCAATTTGCTGACGGGGGCGTTGGCACGTGGTAAAGTTACATAGTCGAAGAGTGTGTGAGTGTGTGTGTGTGTTCCCGAACAACAAATGGTTGGGTCCTCAGGTCGTTTTTGCTGTTATCCATCTTCAACACTGTTCCTTACTGAAACGTATTTATTTATTATCTTGACTGCATTCTCTGATACACTTTCACTTCCGGTCATCCACCCCCTATTCTCTTCCCTTGAATGCTTGTCTTATCTTGACTGCATTCTCTGAAACACTTTCACTTCCGGTCACCCACCCCCAATTCTCTTTCCTTGAATGCTTGTCATTGTCTTACCAGTTGGCCGGGACTGATAAAGAAGTTTAACGAAGCAGGCCCCTCGGAACCTGCTTGCCATTCTAAAGTTAGTTGTACTATCCATGGCTTTTTCTCACAAAAAGTTATCTGGGCCCTGCGGCGATCGGTTTGACAGCCGACTCACGCTTCAATGCCCGACAAGGTACATTCATGTGAGGACACTAGCCTCGGAACTTGAAATTCTCTTTTAATTCAGAACCGTTTAATTTCATTTGAATTTAATTTATAAATAAATTAAATTTATATGTTTAGAAGATGAAATTTAATTCATTTTGATTTTTATATTATCCTTTTTTTTGTTTTTTTCATTTAACATTTTCAAATATATATATATATATATTAAAATGAACAGATGAGTGCTTTTTTAAAAAAAATTAGTTTTAACATTAATTTTTATCTATTTGAAATTGCAAATATTAAAAACTCTGAAAAGGTTTCAAGCATGCTGATATTAATATTATCCTAGATAGCTCACCTCCAAATTGCTAATGTGAAGTCAGAGAAAGATTCGTTGTTTTTCTTACATAGCACCATTTTCTTAAGCCCTTCTGTCAAGTTTATTTTGAGCGAGCGAACCATTCAAAGGAGAAATCCGCCTAGTAGCTCAATAGGAGGGCTGGATGCTTCGAAGGACAAAAGGTTTGGTTGCCAACTTGCAAACCACTCTGTTAAGCATATTGCGGCATCTTATGTGTTTGCTTTCAGGGCTGGCACGGGGAACAGGCACTCGATCAATGAACACCCGAAGCTAAAAAAATCTTCTATTTAAAAACAATTTAAAATAAAGTTAAAACTGCCCAAAGTTGTGGTATAAAGCCGAGGGAAATAATACAAGATGCGTTTCTTTCTTTTATCAGGTTGAGATGTCAAAAGCGAAGGGGGCAAAAAAAAAAAGAAAAAAGGAAGTCAAACGAGCGTGTAGCCATAAATATTTTTTCCGGGGACCGCAGAAAGAGAAGTAACATAGCAAAGCGAAACCCGCTGGCTTGGCCCTCCTTCCCCCTTTTCAAATAAAATGCGCACCTTCGTTGTCTCTCACCTTCCTAATATCTGTCTCTATCTTCCTCTCAAAACCACCCTTTCATTATCTGATAAATAATAATAATAATAATAATAATCATAAACAACCCCCCAACTTTTATCCATTGAAGTTTGATACCTCCCTCCCCCCTTTAATTTCCTAATGTCGTGCAGAAACGCAACCCTAGATGCTCCTACGATCTATCAAATTTTCTATTAACACTTCAATCACTCACCAAAAATATACATTATTTTGTTGTCCCTTTTTCGATCATCTACCGACCGACCCTCCAACGCTAAAATGCGCTATCTTCTATTTCCCTCCTCTTCTTTGATCTCGTCTTGTTCTCTAACAGGCAAACAGCACTGATTTTAGCGGGTTATATGTTTTTCTTTCTTTTGCGGTTTCCGATGATGCAGACTAGGGTTTGGCGACCTCGGATCTTGTTATGGATGATGATTTATGGGAGTCTTCTGTGCGCAACCGCCGACTCTCATACTGTTTCGATTTGTCCAATAGAGTCTGTCAAAGATTGGATCTTTGGGTTTCGAGATCAAAACTGCGTCGTTTCTGGTGCTAATGAATCTCCCTGTTTCGCTGGTGTCACCGAGGTACGCCGACACTTTTATTTCTCCCTTGCTTTCAAAAGAAAAAATATCTTCTTGGAATTGAACACTCTTTTCTGACATTCCTGTGCTTTTTTTCTTTTTCAAGAAAAAGAAAAGAGAGTGAGCTTTATTGAAACTTGATACTGCGAATGCAACTAAATGAATTGGAATTGTAAAAAATATTCGATTGGAATTGACCCGTTTTTGTCAAGTTGTTTAATCAGAGCTGCAAGATGACACTGGAGAAAAATGATTTCAGATAAAAAAAATTCTATACTTTTGTCAATTTCGTGATTCTTGTGTTTGGGTTTTCATCCATGTTAGTGTATTCGGGTAGCTCATTTGGCCTTCTTTTTTCTTTTTCTTTTTTAAAAAAGTTTCGGGATTTGGCAATTTGTTGCCTCTTTTTAGATAGTCTTAGGGAAAATTAGTTTTATCTGCGGAAATGCATTATCTGTCTGTGGAAAGCAAAAGGCATGTCTGCTGAAATATGAAAGTGATACACCTGGTTGAACAGATTTAGAAGTTTGCTTTCTTGTGAATGAAAATGGTTGTGTAATTCTTAACGACATTTATGTTTGTTGTTGTGAAGGGAGACGAGATTTCGTTACAAAAGGCACTTAGTTTAGTTCAGAAGAATAGTCATGAATATGTAGCTCTGCTTTTCTATGCATCATGGTGCCCCTTCTCGGGTACTTTTAGACCAAGCTTCTCCATCCTTTCCTCTTTGTACCCTGTGATTCCCCATTTTGCCATAGAAGAATCATCCATCAGGCCAAGGTTTGTAAACTAAAAATATAAAATGCCGTCTTTGTAGATTCTTACCTGCTGTTGTGGCATCTTGTAGCCTTGGAGTAATTCACATTATTGATTTTTCTGCAGCATACTATCCAAGTATGGAGTTCATGGATTTCCTACTCTTTTCCTATTGAATTCTACGATGCGTGTGCGCTATCATGGCTCCCGTACTCTTGGCTCTCTTGTTGCTTTCTACGGTGATGTTACCGGTAAGGGCTTCCTTTCCTTATGTATTTTCAACTTAAAGCTTCCACTTCTAGTTTTTTTGTGATTGTTTCCTCTCTTCATCTGTTTATGTACAGAAGAGTAAGGTTGGCTTTATACTGGATTATTCAAAGTATGGAATTCCCTTCTCCTAACTGTTGATTGAGTATTTCGAATGACTATTAGTATGTAAACCATAGAAAATGGCAACACGTGCTCTTCTTTCTTAAAGAACATTCTTCTTTTATGCCTGTATTATATCGAGCTGTATTTCTACTGCGAGATTTTATCAGCTTATTGCTTGGTTTAGGTATCAAGACTGCATTCCTGGACGAAGGATCAGTGGACAAAATTGGACGAGCATCACACCATGAAAAATATGACACACCTGAGCAAGAAAGCTGCCCTTTCTCATGGGCAAGATCTCCGGAGAATTTGTTAAGGGAGGAGACATATTTGGCCCTGGCGACAGCATTTGTGCTTCTGAGGTTGTTTTACTTTACTTTCCCAACCATGCTTGCATTTGCACAATTTACTTGGAGGAGGCACGTGCAGAACATGAGACTGGGGAGCTTGTTAGAGCATCCTCGGGCTTATCTGAATATTAATCGAGCAATACAGCTATTTAATTCCCTGAAGGAGCCATGCAAGAAGAGTAATTTGCAGGAGGGGGCGATGAATGCCAGGGCTTGGGCTTCCAAGTCCCTTGCTACTGTTTCAATGGGGGATGCAAGCACCCGTAGGGGTGCACCTGTGAGTGAATGTCATTGAGCTTTTCTCTGGCGGAGGAATGGATATTGCACTTGTCAAAAAAGGTGGGAGGGGCTGACTAGGAATGTCCCAACAGAAAATTTGTGCGGACATTCTGTTTATGCCGAGCGGGCTTTGGTTCAAGATCATCTCGGCATTCCGGATGCTACGTGTCAGCATTTGTGACGACGAAGCATGTTGACGTTGTAGTAATACGTCTTCCATTTGTTTATAATTTAGAATACAATTTATATAGCGTTCATGAAGAAATAATTGGAACTCAATTTGTGAATAGATTGTACATGAGACTCAGATGTATTGTGGCCTTATCTTTTCCAAATATTATTCTAAGCAAGCATTTCAATCTGCGTCTCATACGATATTTTGAAAATTTTGACACTACGGCGAGGTTGCCCTCGCAAATTTATGACTATTTTGGAGAATGTAGTTATCCTTTTTTTAATGTATAATGTTTTTTGGTGGATTCTGTATTTCTATTGATTTTTAAATTATGCGACACTTGTTGACAGTTTATGCATTAACTCATAAAATGGGATGATTGTTTGAGAAATAAAAATATATATACTAAAAATAAACAAATCAAGGAAATTTGAATTAAAAAACCCAGACCAACGAAAACTACAAAAAAGGGTTTAGTTACAAATACTCTTTTGTTAGAAATTTATATTTTCTTATAAATATTTAATAAGATGGTATTTGTAATTAAAATTTTTTTATGTTTTTAATTTTATGTTAAATTCTCTTTGGTTCGGTGAGGTATTTTTTTGTGTTTTTTTTTAATTTTTTTAATATTATATTAATTTAGAATTGTTAATAATTTTGTTTTGGCAAGTTAAACCAGATTGACTGAGATTATTTTTTTAATTTATTTTTTTTAGTTTTATCATTTAATATCAAATTTATTATAAATTAAGTTTTATAATTTATTTTAATTAACTTTATATAAAATTATTATGATTATATAATTAGGTATACAGAGTGACAGGTTGATATAAACTGGTCCAATATATTATCATTTTAATATTTATTAAAAAATATCATTTTAAATATTTATTTTAAATAAAAAAATATTTTTATTGGTTATCCAAATTATCTTTAGATCCATTAAGATAATTGAGTCAAATTAAATAATTTTCATTCAATATTTTTCACTAAAACTACTCTAAAACATTTTTTTACATAAAAAAATATTCCGACCCAACATAACATGTGACAATTATATGGTAATCACTTTATCAACAAAGATTCTAATGATTTATTTCGAGTAAAAAAAAAATATAACAATAAAAAATCAAACAACATCAGGGTTTATAAGAATATTTTTAATTAATCTTAAAATGTATATTTTTTAACTATCTCTCCTTATGGTTATCTCTCTTCAGTATAGTAATTATTTTTAGCTATTTCTAGAATATTTTAAAATTCCCTGAAAATGTGTACATCAACTTTCATTTGTCAGTTAAAACTTTTTTCAAATAAAATCCTAGATATAAGTCGTTCTATCACTGCAACTCGAGCAAAGAAATAAAATATTGGAATGTAAAAAGAAATAATCTAAATACTAAAAAACTCTTGCAATCAAACTTGTTACAGTATGTTTCTAAAACTTAAAAACTCAAATGATTGCTTAGTTAACTTAGATTTTAAATTAAATTATGTTTCAATCATTCTAATATAATTGGTTATGACAAGTCTAAAGAAAAAATAAAAGAAATATATTTTGTTAACCTGTTAAATCTTATTATATGATAAAAATACAAAAACTAATTTAACATTAATTAAAAAAATTTAAAAAAAATTATATTAAAAGATTAAAAAAAACACAAAAAAACCTGCGCCCTTTGTTTTTCTTTGTATAAGGCCAGTCTTCCACTTTTTGGCTGAAATAAAATTTTGAAACTAGTAGGAATCAAATCTACGACCTCAACCGTCGATATGAATGCTTCAACCAGTTGAGTTATTGATAAATTTCTTAACAAATGCTTAAAATAATATTTTAACTTGATTTATTTTTATTTAAACAGTTAAACCATCATTAATTATTTTAATAATATCCTTATTATTGTTGATGTTATTATTTAAATAATGACTTTTTTTTCACTTAAATGAAAATTTAAATCCAAAATAGCAATAAAAATAGGAGCCACAGGACTAAGTCTCCATGGAGGATGGGATTACGATCGACACATCGACTGTATCTTGTAAAAATAATTTTAAAGCTCCTATACTTCACGTAATTGTTTTAAACTGTTGGTATATTTTTTGGACAGTTTTACGAAATATTTTTTTTTTCTTTTCTTATCGTCGGTAGAAATAGATCATTTATGCCAATTATATATATATATATATAAAATCATTCACAACCTAACTGTCAGCAAAATTTATTTAGCATTGAAATCCTAATCAGCAACTTGGGAGACAAATTTATTGACTATCCAGTTCGAAAACATTCGTTGACCATCCCTCCATCAAGCAACCCACTCACGACAAGACATGGGAGCCGGCCACCAAAAATAAATTAAATTTGAGAGAAATAATACTACGATCGAAAGCAAAAGGAAAACAAGAAGAAGAAAAACAATAAAGAATAAAAAAAATCAGACAAAAATCTAGAAGAAGGCGGGCCTTTTTGATCATCTATCAATCTAGCCCATCAGACAACCGTCAGCAGGCTATCTAGTCCACGTCACTGCCACCATGCGCGCACCAAAATTCCCATCCAACGGCCAGATTTCCCCGAAACCCTAACACGCACGGCTAAGATATCAACAAAATATCTCATAAACCGTATACAGCGCAACCCTACTCCAACGGCCCATTAGCGAATTACCAAAATATCTCATAACAGTTATCCATACCCCAAAAATCACACAGTAGAGGAGCGAGAGAGAGAACAGAAAGCAAATCGAGAATGGAGAAGGAGAGAGAGCAGCAGGTTTACTCGGCAAGACTTGCAGAGCAAGCTGAGAGATACGATGGTACGGCTACGTGTTCTATTTCATCGATCTTACAGTCTGCTCCCTTTTTTTATATGTATGTCCTGCTGATTTAGTGGATTATTAAAAGGGTGGATTTGTGTTTTATTACGTTGATCTAGTAGCTGTATTGACTGTTAATAGCCCTTTAGTACATTATCATATTTTTTTAGAAATCAGAATTATCATCAAGGAATTTCTGGACTTCTAATAGAGCTAAATCTGTCCCAAAAAAATTAGCATTTCGATTTGGTAGCGGTGTCTCTCTCTTTGGTATGTGGATGGGTTAAAAAGAGAGGCAGATAACGATCTTTATATATATATATATGGATTTGAATAATGCAAATTTTTCTTAAGCACCCAATGATGAAAGGGTATGCACAGTTCTTAAAGCGACAAGTGAGGAGACTAATCATTGAAGATGTGTGATTTATGTAGAAGGTTTCTTATTTCGATCTATTAGTTTTATTTCTGTTCCACTTGGCCTCATGTAATCGGTTGAATTGCTATCTTTACTTTCCTTTTCTTGAGAAAAATAAAATAAAATAAAATTTAGGTAAATTATGTTGAATAAGAAAATATAAAATGAAAGACTACTTGTTGCAGAGATGGTAGAAGCAATGAACAAAGTTGCAAGGTTGGATGTGGAGTTGACAGTGGAGGAGAGGAATCTGGTGTCTGTGGGTTACAAGAATGTCATTGGCGCAAGAAGAGCATCATGGAGAATACTATCTTCCATTGAACAGAAAGAGGAGGCTAAGGGGAATGAACAGAATGTGAAGAGGATAAAGCAGTACAGGCAGAGGGTTGAAGATGAACTTGCTAAGATCTGCAATGATATATTATCAGTCATTGATCAGCATCTCATCCCATCCTCCTCAACTGGGGAATCAACTGTCTTTTACTATAAAATGTAAGATTTATTGCAGTACCCCTTTAAGCTATTTCAAAATGTAGAGCAAATAATCCCAAGATGGATAACAAAATATGGTTTTCGAAGCCCTGTAAACTCCCTAACAATGAACGAAAAGCTATACAGATTAGGTTGGCTATTTTTTTTAATGGATTCATGCAACCAAATTCTTAGATGTACAGTAAGGATAGGAAAACAACAAGAATTCTGTAAACGTACTCCTTTTGGTAGTACATAATTAATGAATGAAGGAGATTTTAGGCTAATTACCTTGGTTGGTTTCTCTTATCCTGTCCTTTTGTTCATGACTTTATATGCATTGAATTCATTTTATTCATTCCACAGGTTTTGTAATCTTACTTTACCTCTATTTGAATCTATTTCTTATGTGGATCTTTTCTTGAATTCTTTTTCTCAAGGCAGGAAGGGAGACTATTATCGTTATTTAGCTGAATTTAGAAGTGCTGATGAACGTAAAGAAGCTGCAGACCAGTCCCTTAAGGCTTATGAGGTATTTGTGAACCTTCTTTTGTGCCAGAGTTTCTCTTCTTCTTTCTTCTGTCACTTTAAACCATTTTACTTACGAAGCTGACAGATCATTTAATCAGAGCACCACTCATGTTCTTCTTTGTGCTGCAGGCAGCAACCTCTACTGCTATCTCAGATCTGCCTCCAACTCATCCAATTAGACTTGGCCTGGCACTTAACTTTTCGGTTTTCTACTATGAGATTTTGAACTCCCCTGAAAGGTTAACATGCATCTCTTTCTTGCCTAACATACCGAAATATGACAAATTGTTTGCAAATACCGCATGCACACACATCCAGTTTGTCGAACTTGAGGGGTACTGTTAATTCTTTTGCTGTTAGCTCTGAATAATGTATCACATTTTTAAACTGCATCTGTATCGTGCAGGGCCTGCCACCTGGCTAAACAAGCATTTGACGATGCTATAGCAGAACTTGATAGTCTCAATGAGGAATCTTACAAGGACAGTACCCTTATCATGCAACTACTCAGGGACAATCTCACTTTATGGACCTCAGATCTGTCAGAGGAAGGAGGTGATATTCGAAGTGATAACCTGTTAATGGAATAAATATGAGTTTGACTGGAGTGTCGAGTCAAGACTTCCATTGTATATGGACATTGAACTGATGAAAATGCTATTTAATTTGGCAGGTGAGCACTCTACAGCTGTTGAACCCAGGGCAGAGGTAAAGCAAAACTGAGCTTTTATAATCTGTGTGTGTGTTTGTTTGTGTTGTTCAGAATCTAAACATGCATGCCTGCCTGCACATTGATCCAGGCAACACCTGCATACCTATGAAATATACTCATAGCATGTAAAGTGTATTCCTGGGGCCTTATTTATCTTTCATATTTTATCCATTTACTGCTCATCAGAATTAATTTTGCAGAATTAGTCAGGATACTGGAGATCAAGTCTTTTAAAATGCCAGAATGACTTTTTCAGTGGTAGCACAGGGAATGGTGGACCGTTGGCTTGTATCTATAGTTGAACAGATGTTTTAAGACTGTTGTGCCTTCTTTTCTCTTAGAACACTGGCAACTGGAATGATTGTGGTTTGCTTTTTTAAATTCACAGCTTTTAACAAATTTACACATTCTGTTTGTAGCACCTGGCATATTTTCCGTCCTGATTTGTAGATCTCTTGCCCTTTATGTTTTCCCGTTTGCTCAGTGGAAGATTCAGAGAACTCATCAATTCTACTTTAGATCGTCATAACCAGTTTATTTCCTGGTTCCTGTTGTCTGCAATTTATTCCACTCCTGAATAAGACTGGTTGATGATATAGGGGATTGCCAATGGTCTCTGAATAATGGTTCTGTTTAACGAACATGTTTTCCTTGAATGCGTGAAATGATCCTTGATGACGTGGATGGATAATGTAAAGGGAAAGTGGCAAATGAAGAGAAATTCTGAAAGTACATGAAAATGCATGATGGGAAAATTAAGTCGGTAGAAATCAAGACTTAAGATATTTAAGCTCGTAAAAGCGGGTGGTTGATAGCATGGAAACCATTGCAGTACACAAGCAATGAAGAATGTTAAAGAGCTCCAAAAATTTAATGTTGAAGAGCCCCAAAAAATTATTTTATCCCGCCATTCTACCGTTTAATGGTGCTGTTAGCCCTCAAATCGCTTTGGTGTTTGAAACTGGGTTGCCTGGAGGAGGCTGCAAATCGACCAGGAACGACTTCAAGAGCTTGATGAACTCCTTCGGCCTCTCTACATTGAAGGCATGCCCTGTGTTCTTGACAACCGTCAGATAAGCATTGTCCCCCAAATGCCTGTAACAGCACCGCATTATTTAGAAAAAAGTCACAAGCAAAATGGATGTTCATTCAATTCAGTCGATGCTAAGAGACCAACCTCTTCAATCTGTGTCCTAATTCCAAAGGAAAAACCCGATCATGCTCTCCCCAGATTATCAAAGTTGGCTGCATTGCAATTCAATGGCCTTCGCTATCATCATCGAGTGGTTAATTCAATCTTAAACCAAGCACATATAGAGAAGGATGATCAAACCTGTGTAAGCTTGGGAATGTCTGAGAGCCTTCGGTCTTTCGGAACAGCTCGAATCAAATCTCTTTTTTCTTCCACGTATTCTCCACACATTGCCTGGCCAAATGACCAAATTTTAAGTTTTACTCCCAACCGTCTACAGTGTATTATTAACCATACCATCTGAACATTAAAATGTGTCGGTGAAACTCCACCAAAACTAACTTAATGCAAATATAGTCTGGTGGATCGTCACACCCCTCTCTTCTAAACAAGATTATATTAATTTCAGACCACAAAACTACCAAAGCACCAAAAGTTCATAGCTCTTAATTGTGTTAAATCATAACTGTTGAATAAACTTAAACGTAGCGAAGAAGGAATTAGAGCACTCACATCAATGAAATCAGCCAAGAAACAAGATGGTATCAACCGCACAGGAGGTGGCCTGAAAAACGTATAGCCCACCAACTCTCTAAGCTTGTCAGGGCTCTGTGGCACCAGAATTCTTCCAGCCTCCTCCAAATCAGATACCGCAAAAACCCCTTCAATCAAGTCCTTCTCTTCCATACAAATCCCCGAGCAACATATCACCACTCTCTCCACGGCCTCCGCAAACTGGGCTGCCATACTATACCCGACAAACCCACCATAACTAAGCCCAACTAGACTAAACTTCTGCACCGAGTGGGCCTCCATGACTCGCATCAGACACTGGGCCTGGAAAGACTCGGTTCTCTCGGGCCGGGTTGTGTATGAATCCCCGAAAAACACAAGGTCCGGCACGTAGACGTTGAAATAAGGAGCAAAGTGTTGGATGACGTCACCCCATTGCCATAATGCGTTGGCTCCAAGGCCGTGGATTAGGAGGAGATCGGGTTTGGAGTCTTTTCGGGTCTTTGGCACCCAGCAATGCATTACAGTACCATCTTTGAGGTCTGTGATTTCGGATCGGAGCCCCGATCTTGTAAAAGTGGACCTGAAGCACCAGTTTTTGGTCCTTGTGAAACTGAAACACCTTGACATGCTCTGATTTGCAACACTGGCAAGAACTAACCAAGAAAGAAAAGAAAAGAAAAGGTTGCCTATGTTAATAATCTCATTAACTAAGAGTTTTTATCGGGATGTTTTATTGATTTCTTTTCCTTTTCTGGATCTTTAGTTTTGAAGTGCAGGTGAGACAGACAGAAGAAGCAAAAGACAAGTTATTTGTAAGTGGTGGTGCTGTGGAAAGAGCAGAAGAGGGTCCGGTGCAGTGCAGGCATGGCCATCAGTTTTTAAAATTTGAGGGCCCTAGCACCATAAAGGAAGATCGGACAAAATAAATAAGGGAAGGTAATAAAGATAATGAAGGATCATGCCACTTGGATCACATGTGTTAATTAATTAAGGTGATGGAATGGCTCCCAAATTAATTAAATCTTTTTCTTTTGCTTTTTCTGAAGAAAAAAGAAACAATACTATTGAATCTGTGTAACGTGTTCATCGATCGATGTTGAGCATCAGGTAAGATAAAAGAAAAGGAGATGCATGGAGTGAATAGTACTGCATCACATAAAACAAGTTAATAGTGTTTGTTTTTGCCGCAAAATTTTTAATTTTTTTATTAGATTAATTACTTTTTAGATGTTTTTGAATTATAATTATGTTAAAATAAAAATATATATTAAAAAAAACCTTTAAAAAACAATTTTTAGGTGATAAACAGGTAGGCTGCGGGCATGGCTGACAGTTTGGTAAGTGAACAACAATAAATGACATTTGGAGGACTGGTAGAAGCTACACTAAACTGATAGATATTTACCAGCAATGGCATTCATTCATTTGGACCACAAGTCCCTCATTTTTAGTCTCTATCCACGATGGATGGGCAGGTTTGTGTGGATTGAAACTATTTCATTAGCTGGTGCATTGCTGGGCAGCTCTCCATTTAAGTAATATTATTACTTGCTGGGCTCTACTGCCATGGATCCCTGCAATGTGATTTCTCAATGGTGGGGTTGCGTGCCTAGAATTTGAATACTGTTTATGTTCACTATGAGACTGGGTTGGTCAAATTGAAGATCCTATGGTCTTCATGTTGAAGAAATGGATTTCAAATGAATGGTGGTGGAGGAATAATTTATTTGTTGTGATTAAATCACATATTTAGAAGATGCATGCAACTGATTCTAGCAGTTAAAAACATGATTATGAGCAATATCTTATTCGTCTTGATGGCTTCTCTGTGAACTGGTGGCACGGGCACTTGAAGGACCTTCAATTTGACACTAATGATTGTTTATTTATTTATATATTATTTATTTTTTCTATCCTTTTTTATTCTTGTGCCATGTTTTTTTTGTACTTATTCTTCTAATTATTATTAAATAATTTATAAAATTATTTTTTTTAATTTCTCCTTCATTCAATTTTTTCATTTGTAAAATTCAGTTTCCATTTTTTCATTGCTATTTATCTAATTTAAGATAATTTTTAGAATTAATTTTTTTTTATTATTTCATCCATTTTTATTATTTTCCCTATACGATTTTATTATTATTATTTTAATTGTTATTTTTTTTCCTTTGAAAAATTATTTTTTGAAATTTACTCAAGTTTACTTGATTTTTTTTTATTATTTGTTGTAATATTTTTTTTAATCCTGTCATTCAACATTTATTTAATTAGTTATTGTGATTTATTTTTTTACCAACTTCGCGCCTCATTTGTTTTATTGGGTTATCTCAAAAAAAAATTAATTCTTTGTTAAATTTATTTTTTTAAATAAAATATAAACATGAGATGCTCACTTCAAGATATTTTATTTGATATGTTTTTGGATCATTGTTTTTATAATTTGTGTTTTTTTTTTTAGTATCATTATATAACTTTTTGCAATTGAGTTGGAACCTTCTTAATGAGATTTTCTTGTGATGGGTGATATTTATGATAGAATGATAATAAATTTTCAGCAAATTTTATATATATATATATATATATATGATATCAACATTTTTTTTATAATTAATTATTTTTTTCTTAGGATTTGTTTGCTATTATTGCTTATTTTTTAAATTAAATGATTAAATTATACTCTTGTTAGATACAATCAAGGTAATGATCTGGTTAAAAAAAAAACAGAGATTTTTAGATCACCCAATTTTTTTAAATCAAAGTATTATGTTTATCTTCTTTCACGTCAAGAAATTTGTACCTGTTCACGAAGTGGCTCCCGCTACAGAAGTAAGAGATGACGTGTGAATCATTTCCGTTACTAGGAGGGCAAGGCCAGGAAAATCACGTTTGCATACGAATGAATTTCCTCCTTGAGATCACCAAGAATAGATCCAACGGGTCATAATGCCTTAGGAAATTTTGTTATTTTTTTTAGTTTAGTTTATCTTGTAAAGGAAAAGGAACAATCTTAATCTCATGCCTTCCTCACTAACTGATCTGTCCACCCTCATTTACTAACATCATGGTTACTATATCTGGTCTAAATTGTAATCCAAAAACCACCATAATTATGAGATTGAAACAACATCCATTAGAGCACGAGCGCAACCATCGCAAGGGGTAAAGCACAGGGGGGGAACTACCTTGAAGGGAGGGCGGCGTGGCGCCCTCAAATTTTGAGAAAAATATGCATTTTAGTCCTGATTTTTTAAAAAAAAATCAATTGTCTCCTCCAATCTTACATGTTCTCAAATAATCTTACAAGCCAAGTGGCAGGAGGGATCAGTTAATGCCATGGACAAAAGTAGCATGATCAGTCCAAGAACTGCTCTCTCATGTACTTGTTTGCTTGTGCCTCCAGTCCTCATTTTCTGGTTCGCCTCTAGGAAAGCAGCAAAAGCTCAGCAACCACAGAATTAGTTTAATGCATAGCAAAACCAGAGGGACTTGGACTATCATTCATGGACAAATTAAGTCATGAAACTCATTCATGATGCTAATGTTCTTGTTAAATATATGATCTTCAATGCAAGAAAACGGGACAGACAACGGTTTATAGGACTAAAACAAAATTGCCGCAAATGAAATAAAGTACATTAAAAAAAAAAGATATATTGAGACGTTTTTGAAAATTGGAAATAAGAATCGAGATACATAGAGGGAACAAAAATCCCAAGTTGTACCATCGTTTTTTTGACCTTGATGCTGTGAGACCATTTTTAAAATTAATTTTTATTTAGTCTTGTTGGAATTAAAATAAATATTTGTGAACAAATAATAATTTAAATTATATATATTTTTTATTGAGTGAATTTTTTTATTTTTCTCATTGATGTATTTTTTGTTTTAAAAAAACAATTTTGTTATTGGAAACATATTTTTTAATAAAAAATATATATCTCTTCAATCAAAATTCCATTTCCTTGTTCATTTATTTGTATTTTGTTTTGACAAATAAAAATCCTTACTTTTTTTTAACATAAACTTATTGTGATTGGATAAGCTAAAAAAACAAAACAAAAAATGACTCCATATATCTGTACTTCATTAAAGAAAAAATTAAAAGAATAATTAATTTGAAAAAAAATCATGTAAAAAATTACAATAAAAATAACAAAATAAATATTTTATTCTTGATGAATATTTACAAGCATATTTTTTATATATAAAATTTGAATATTAGGTTAATATATAAGAAATCAAAAAATAATTTTCAATATTATTATAAAACATATAATTTTATTTGACAATTAAATATCATTTTAATTGTTTTATTCATAAAAAAAATGAAGGATATAATTTAAAACGAGTTTAGAAATTGTACTTCAGAGTATTGGGAAACATACCTAATATAAATAAGAGGAGTCTAGATGCACGTAGGCTTCAAAATGAGAGTATGAGACCTCATAAAACTCACAACTAAACTCAACAATGACAGTTTGAATCTCTTGAATTTAAATGAGGGTATAAGACCTCATAAAGCTCACAACTAGACTCAACAATGACAGTTTGAATCTCTTGAATTTCTGAGTACAAGAAGCTAAAGAAACATTTTTCAGACCTCATAAAGCTCACAACTAGACTAAAAAATGAAAGTTTGAATCTCTTGATTTTTTAGTAAAAGAAGCTAAAGAAACTTTGGTTGTGGCTTCCTTGTTGACGAGAAAAGGGTCGTAACCGAAGAGTCTAGCTTGATGGGTTTAGAGAATGGGTTAGAAGTGGTGGTTGCATAGCCATGGTTTTTGCAGGTATGTGAAAAACAACTGTTTGGATTGTTTTTGTCACGATTTCTAGTTTTTAACTATAAATGAGAAGGATGAAACGTAGTTTGTAACTTGGATGAGAAGCTACAATATTTGTATCATTTTGTTATCTATGGTTCTGTGGTTGAGAGGCAAAACATGCAATTACTTTCTGTAACCAAACAGACTATAATATGTTAAACAAGATTTTCCAAAGAAAGGGAAGCCAGAAAAAACATAGCAAATGATAATAATCTGAGAAACCCCAAAAACTTTGGATCAAAAAGTTAATATATGCCTCAGAACAAAGCCGTTAAGAAATCGATCCAAAAATATGTCAGTTCTTACAGTTGAAAAAAGAGGTAAAAATCTTACAAACAAACAAATAATACCAACTATTTTTTCATAGTCACAAGAACAACAGCAACACCGAAACACTATATTAAATCAAGAGAGAAAGAGTATAGAGGCGTAAATTGAAGCTACATATGGTTAGCGGCTTCTTTCAACAATGATGGGGGGTTTTATATATATATTCGAGGCTAGAAGAATGCCTAAACCCTAATATCGCCTCTACTTACCCCTGGGCCTAGGGTAACCTGTGGGATTTCTCTTATCGATGCTGAGATTTGGCCTGTCTATTGATAAGATTCCCGGTACTTATTTATTTTGAATCATTTCTTCTTCTGCCCCCCCCTTTTTTTTTATCTTACCCTTCAAATTATCATTATAAAAAAAAAGTAAGAGGACTCTCTAATGTACTAGAACCGGTGATATCTTTTTTTAGTCTTAGGATTTTTTATGTTTTAGTCCCTCAATGTTTTTCTTCTTATTTAGTATTACTTTGATTTGGTTTTGATGATTTATTTTTCATGCGTACATACATATAGGGATCTCAAGATATCAACAAAAATGTTATGTTGCTTAGTTAATTCTCAGCTTTACAAAACAAAATTTAATTTAATTAATTTAAAATAGTTATAGCTTCAAAAGGTTGAATTTGAATAATAAAAGCATACTTTTTGCAAAATTCAATGATTTTTTTATATGATCAAATGAAAGTTTTCGGCCTATTTTATAATTCAATCCCTCATCATTTTATTTTTATTTTGATCCCTATATATCAGCTTTATTTAGGATTCTATTTCATGTTTTGTTGTTTGTCTGCATACAAGGATTTTGCAATAACAGAGCAAACTTCTAATACTCGATTTTGCAGAATAATGTATAACTAGGGTAATTTAAAATAATTAAGTGTTAAGATATCAAAATTGAAACTAGAATATATGTGGACACTTGGATAAATAGATAAAGAAAATTGGTTTGCGTGCGGTGCACACGTCAACATATAAAAAGCACTCATAATCTTTAAGTGGTGTGTACAAAATTCTCTCTAATGCATAAAAGGTAGCTTTTGCAGCTATATTAGAAGCCTCCTACCATGCCTTTTTCAATGGTATACCATGTATGTTGGTGGTGTCTTGATTAAGCTCTAACAAGTTTTTCTTTTATCCTTTGTTTTTTTGCTCTTCTCTTCTCGAGAATCACACTGCTATGCCAAAAAATGAGAGTTGTACTCATATTTTTTTATTTATCAAAATTGATTAGTATTTTTTTAATTGTTATTTATTTTATTTTATATTTTTTTAATTAATTTTTTGTTCATTTTTTTCATTTAGCATGTTGTTCATTTGTTTTTTATATCGAGTTTAATCCTTATTCTTTTGCTTTCTATTTATTCTTTTTATATCATTTTCTTAATTGTATTGTATTTTATTTTTAACTTTCTCCTTAAGCATTTTATTTATATATCAAATTTAATCATCTTTCTTTTATTGCTATTTATTTTGGTTTTTTATAATTTTTTATTGATTTTTTTATCAATTTTATCTCTCATTATTTTGTTCATTAAGAAGGTTTTGTGGTCCCGACCTTATAACCTAAGTCATGAATTTTAAAGATTAGTCTAGGTTGACTTCGGTGTCCGAGTTAACTTAGGTCTTTTATTTAGGTCTTTTTTAATTGATTTTTTTTTAATTTTATCTTTCAACATTAGGTTAGTTGGGAATTGAATTTCATGATTTTTTTCACTTTATTTTCTATGGGGTTATCCTAATTTCATATATCGAGTCGCGGTTTAAATGAGTGAGCTCGGATTTTTGTTAATGTTTTTTTATATTGAACTTTTTTCAGTTTCACCATTAAATATTATATTATTTGATATTAGAACTTTGTTATTTTATTCAATTTGATTTCTACTAAGTTATTCCGATCTCATTATTAGATTGTGTATTTGGAAAGTTTTTTTTGTTAATTTTATCCCTCATAATTTTGTCAATTAGGTATTTGTTTCGTGGTTTTTTCATATTTATCTTCTCTAGGATTGATCTCAAACTCGTAACTTGGATAATTGATTTTGAAGATTAGCCTTGATTGACTTCAATGTCTAAGTTGACTTTGATTTTTTATTTAGATTTTTTTTAATCTTATCCTTTAATAATGAGAAAATTAGGGATTGAGCTTCATACTTTTTATTTTTTTATGAGGTTATTTTAATTTTATTTATCTAGTTGAGATCTTAGCAGATTAACCTGAGGTTTTTTTTGTTGTTTTTCTTAGATTGATTTTTTTTTAATTTCACTATTTAATATCGTATTGGAGATTCATTGTTTTATTTAATTTAATTTATATAACATTATTCTAGTTTTATTATTAAATTATATAATTGACAAATTAACTTAGATAAATTAAATTCTGTTTTTATATTTTTTTAATTTTATTTTTTAATATTCGAGTTTTTTTTTTTTTTTGATGATTGATCACATCCTCAAATATCTTTCGGTGACGTTAAATTCCCAATGAAAATCTCATAATGAATTACGTGCCTTATAATCATTTCAATTGAAATAACAAAACAATAAATTTTACAACATATGAACATAATTTATTAATAACCATACAATTACAACGGTTCAAGCATATTTCGGTACAACGCAACATGGCGAGGGCCTCACAGACAACACTTTCTTATTTTTGCAACTTATTTAATTTGCACGCGCTTTCAATGAAACCAGCACCATCCAATTACCTACACAAATCAAACTGCCTAAATAACACCTGACATCAAAATCAGCTGTACAATTTTAATTAACATCAAATTAAGACGGCTGGTTGAGAGCCAAGACAGCTCCAAAAGGTGCAGAACTTGGGATAGAAGATCTGCCATGATAAATTCAAAAACTCCTGAACGACTTGGAGACAGACCATATTCTTCATAGCTATAGAGATGCTCTTCGTAGTAAACGTTCAGTGAAAATCCTCCAATCGCAATCAAGACCATATTCTTCATCAGAACAAAGATACATGCATGGTTTTCTGGGCATAGAATAGAAGACAATATACACCAGATGTTCTAAACCACTTCCACAAGGAAATCAAACAATATCAAACACCAGAACCTAATCAATAAAATAATTTTACAATGGGGGGTCCTTTCTAATCTTCTCTTTTCTTCAGCAAATTCCGAACCACTGGAGACCCTGCGGAGCATCCCAGCCAAGTATGTATTATCCATTTGTCTGATCCACACACTGGTAACCGGTGTAAAGAAACTCTTCTTATAATAGGTATATTCTGGCACCTGGATAACAATGATTTGTTTCAAAGATTTCTACCCCCTAAATCTAACAACAACACAAGATATGTCATCTTTACTTTCTCTTTTTAATGCCTCTGCTGTTAGCTGCTTAGCTGCTTTCAGTGGGTCTTTGATCCTCCTTGCAATATCAACAGCCTCTTGATTTGACATAACCTGTGTATTCACATGGGAAAAGGGTGAGATTTGATGGATTTCTTTCTCATACAAGCACATTGCAAATTCTTTAGCCAGTACAGGTAGTTAGCACTGACTCAACATGGAAAATGAAGTTAATATGAAATGATTCACCTTCCAAAGACCATCGCTTGCAAGTACAAGAACTTCAGTATTGTTATCTATGTCTGTTTCTTGTATGTCAGGATCAGATCGCAGATGTGATTTAAGGCTCTTGTCTCCAAAAGCACGAGAAACTGCCAGCTGTCCATTAACTCTAGGAACATCTCCTGGAAATAAGTTCAAAATGGAAGCTAGATCAACAGTACTGTAACTTGCAAGTATTATCCCCAAACCCATGATCATCCTTGTTCAGTTGAAGCAACAGTAAAACTGCGCAACCATGATTCCAGAAATAGAATAAGCAGTCAATATTTGAAAGATAACATGAAAACCGCCAAGCCACTTCCAGCTCATCCATACAAGCAGCTACGAGGTGGTCTGGCATTGCAGTTGGTTACATGCAAACTACAGGGGAAGAAAGCAAACTACACCTCATAGTTAGATCATTTTCATACACTGGCTCAAATTAACCAAAGGATCATGAATGTCTCATATTTGGAGGGGGAAAAAAATAAATCTCTTCATCAAATTGAGTTAAAAAATTGGGAGTAAACATAACTTTTTGTACTTGCACCATTTTTCTAATTGAATAAAAAGTTTATTTTCATCTCAAAAGCAACTACATCCTTTTCACATCTTTAACTGAATTTGAAATTTGAATATGTCTGTTGGATGCAGATGGTCACTGTATCTGTTTTTGGTATAGAATGGACTGTTTGGTTGTAGAGAAAAAAATTACGAAAGTGAGGGAAATAATTTATGTTCTGAAGGTGTTAGTTATTCTCAATAGAAACAGAAATCATTAACCAGTCACTTAATGTCCAAGGTATCAAAGTGCCTTAAAAGACTTTGGTCATGTAATCCTTAAGATAGTAGGAAATTACAGAAAATAGGATAATAGAAGGAAGCATTCGGTAGCTCTTAAGTGTAGAAAGGATTTGAACACCCAAAAGCAAAACAATTTGAACAATAAGCATGAAAGCTTCAACACCACCTCACCTGCAGAACACTGCATGATAAGTAAAACTAAATTTCTTACGGAAAGGTTTTTTCAATGATGTAAAAATATGTGTGTGAATACTCATCCAAGATGAATCCCCAGGCGATCAGGGGGGCACCGCAGCTCCTCTCTTCTTGAGCATACCTATTTTTATTTTCAAAGATTACTTTCATGCAGATCAAAGTTAAGTGGCAGCCAGTGAACTCTAAACTGTCTATTACAGTCTGAATGCTGCATTAATTCAACCTAATTAGATAATTCATCACCCTGAAGTCTTGTTTGGGTTTGGATGATGCTGGTTCAATTGCTTGAGAATTTCAAAATGGTGAAAAATGAGCATCTAAAAGAAATAAAATTTTTGCCTAATTCTTTGAAATTATAGATTAACATGCAAAAATCATAAACAGAAAAACTATAAAGCCATTAAAATATTAGAAGGCGCTCCCCAGTGAAAATATTAGAAGATACTGACTAGCCAAAAATTTCCTCAGAATACCATTAGTGTCTATTAAATTCAGAAGAGCAGTTATTCAAACAGAGAGATTACTAATAATGGCTTCTGTGGAAAAGACCTGGCATGTTTGAGACAAAGCCACCTTTGTTCTCTATGCTGCCTCGTTCAGTGTTGGGTTCATGATCTGTGGTCATTTGTCTTGCTTGCTCCCCTCTTGAAAGAACTGCTCTTGAATCTCCAACATTAGCTACCCATAGTCTTTTACCATTTATCAAGATTGCAGTCACAGCTGTAGAACCTCCTCGCCCCAAGTCAGAACTATTAGAGAGAATTGTCTGGTCCGTCCTCTCATAGGCTTTTGAGATAGATCTGTTGGGGTCAACCCAAAACTCTTCCTAGAGTGATCAGATAAAGAATAAGCATTCCAATGCTATTTGTAAAGCAGACCAAAACGTTAGGCTACAGATAAAATGGTTTGAAGTAAAGCCAAACCTCCTTTAGAATATTGGAAAACAAATGCTTCTGTAGGTATGCAGGCACACTGTCTCCCAAATGACCATCATAAATAGCAAAAAGCCCTAATTCATGTCCTTGAATCTGCACAAACTTGGCAACATGATAATCCTCCATTGGATGATTAGCTTTCCCTTTTACTAGGCTGAAACCATACTTGATCAAACCCTCATGATTTTTTCCCTTACCAGAGCTAGATGACGATCGCCCACCTACAAGCTACAGGTAACAACAATCTCAGCCTATGAAAGCAAGCACAAATGAGTTCTAGTTCACTAAAGAGCTCAGGTAAGATAGCACTCAGGGACGGCACTAAATGAAATAATACGTGTAAAATGTATTTCTCCACTGCAAGCAATTGAGCTGTTGAAGGATGCTAGATAATATTAATGAGAAACAATGGCAAAACTTGGAACTGCGTTTTCTTTTGGGATTGCATAGAAGACCTTGATACTGCAAGCCCGTTAGTAAAACATCTTTTTTGGAACAGTTAGTGTGTATTCTACACCTACAGAGTAAATTCTAGATCCTCGAAAAACTCATGAAACAAGTAGGTAAACATTGACAGAACGAAAACATGAAGTATCGGTTCTATGAGACCAACAAATTTTCAGCCATGAGTTATTTAATGTATATTCAAAATTAAATCCCAAAATTATACGAAAAATGCAAAATTCCCACTTAGAAATAGCTTATCACACGTTTGGCCCCATGTTCCACTTCCAATCTTACAGCCTAATTATGAATTAAGGTTGAAAATCACATACACATACAGAAAATAACAAAAACCAAGAAAGAAATAATAGCTTTTACCTGAGAGTAGGAAGGACTAAAACAGCAAAACATATCCATAGAAACAGGACTATGCACACCGCCTCCAACTTGTTCAATTAAATTACCACCATCCGCTTTCAATATTCAAGATTCCACCTCCCCAAATCCAGTATCTGCACCATCGAATTCCAAACCTGATCATATAAATAGAACAAACACATAAAAACCTTATAAAAAGACACAAAAAAATAAAACCCCTTCATAAAAACAAGTCAAAACAAGGACTGGGTATGAAAGAATTACCTCTGAACTATCCAATTAACAGCTCAAAATGGGTTTAGTTTCCTTGTGGTTATTGTTTCGTGAGGAAAGGCTGGTTCTTGTTTGTATTACCTATTAGTATGCACAAGCAATTGAATAAAAAAAACAAAGATGCTTAAGAACGAAAGAAAAAGGAAAAAAAGGCAAGATGAGAGAACAATCCCAATATCTTTTTCTAGAGAAAAAAAAAGGAATTTATTTGTATAATTAACAAAAAAGAAGATTGTGAGAGAAGGGGAAAGAATCGAAGGATGCCTATACGATGATCTTCTGACCGCTTTAGGAGAGTCCTTTTGCAATGCCAGAGAGAGAGAAAATAAGAGTACAATAAAGAAAAGCAAAAGGCTTGGTATATATCAGAGACTTCTTTCTTGTTGACTTTGCGCTGTTTCGACTGTTTTGTCTTTGTTTCCTTCTCGGTTTTGTACTGAGTGCGGTTGTTTTTAAATAATTTTTTATATTAAAATATATATTTATGTTATTTTTTTAGTTTTTAAACATTATTTTAGGTATTAATATATTAAAATAATTTAAAAATATTAAAAATATATTAATTTAAAATAAATAAAAAAATTAAATTTTTTTAAATACTTTTAAAACACAAAAATTAACCATCAAATAACAGTCACACGTGTACACCGCCACCCCTGCCCAAAATTACTCGTCGACCAAAACATTTATTCTCCCTTTTCTTTGTCTTGGGATCGAAATTATTACCAGCAGGGGATAAGTTATTAAACTCGTCTGCCAGAACCTGATTCAATGTTCAGGTTACATCACATGTTAGTAAGTTAATTCAAATTTATTCCATCAATTAAACCTAATTCTCTTCTTTTTTTAAAACAAAAATCAAATTAGATTTTGTTTATATCAACTTGTTAAATTGTTCAATTTTAATGCGGTCAACTTCAATTTATTTATTTTTTAATCCAACACGCATCAGGTTCTAATTCCACACACTTAAGCGGGGCCAAAATCGCGATTCACCATTGCTTCTCAGTTTAATTTAAATAGTATTTAAAAGTGTGATAACAAATAAATTTTAAAAAAATTTAAATAATTTATATTTAGTTAATATTAAACCAGTGTTTTCTTAAAGCCGGACCCATTAAAAATTAAAGTTGAACTTTAGTTTTATACTGTGAACACAGTATTAAAAATTTATTGTTTTAGTTTGAATTTAATTTTTTTATTATTTTAATATATTGATATTAAAAATAATTTTTAAAAATAAAAAATATTATTTAAATATATTTTTAAATAAAAAATAATTACTATTACATTCATATAAAAAAAAACCCTATTAAAACCAGCTTTTAGGGTGTTGTTACCGCATACCGCAATTTTTTTTTTCTCTCCATCGACAACAGATACGATCAGAAGAGAGAGGAAATAACTGTTGCAAAACCAACTTTCCAAGATAACCCTCATCCTTATATCATGCCACCCTTTACCCTGCAATGGTTTTCGACTGGGCATTTGCCAATCCATCTTCTCTCTAGTAGTCACTCGTCGCTTGTCTTCTTCGATCCTCTCCTCTCCTCTCAAAATTAATCTTCTTTCATTTTTTCTCTCTTTTAAAAAACTATTACTTGTCCAAAATTGAACCTGCCCGATTCTTTTCTGTAAGGTAATGATCTATGAGATCTATTTGAGTGTGGAAAAAAGTGTTTTGAATCAGTATTTTTTGTAGCTTCTACACTGAGACCATTTTTTTCCTTCGTTGTCTTCAAAATTAAAACCTAGATTTGGCACCTCCTTGTTCTGTCATTGCAAAATAAAAATAAAAAATTAACTAGAAGCATGCTTGTGTCTGATATTTGCATGTATATTGTTGCAAAAGCTATCTGCAGATTTGTGTTGTTTGTGGAGGCTCAATAACAAGAATGACCCGAAAACTACAAAGAACAAACAGAGAAGGTGTTGTGAAGCAGGTAATGTAGTTGCTTCTTTACAGATCTTTAACTGAATATCTATTTTAATTACACAAAATCGAAACTTAGGGTGTTGTTGATTGAGTTATTTACATTATATTTTAGGCTAAATCTTTAACATATCAATCATTGCAACAAGCTAATGTTCAAACTTGTTTCATTTATAGAATTGTATTTTTCATCCAATCAAAAACCAGAATTTTATTTCATTTTCTCCATGCTAAGATTCAAAGTAAGAACATTGATAAGTGATAGGGGTTCAGGCAACATACTCTATTTCCATACTCACTGTAGACCTCTAGTTTTAATGTTCTGGTGTCCTGGACCTACCCCGTGAGTGTGTAGGACAATAAATGGGTTTAACATGAGCTCATTGTCCCACATTTCGAATGGATTTTGAACTTTTTTAGTCCCTGCCCATCACTGCATATTGTGGTTAGTGAACTTATGTTTCATTACTTGTAATTAATGGCTAAGAGATCGGGTCTGAAAGAAACAAATTTGATATTTAAATTGCTTACATGTTTGTCATACAAGGAAAACTAAAGCAAGAACAAGAAGGGATCAGTTTGAATATGCTTGTGCATTATTGGATATCATCTGCTTTTGAAGCTCTTATTTATGAGTGTTGGCCCCCAACAAAATATGATAATAACTAAGGTAATTCAGGCTCACCATTCGTTAAACTTTGTTGCAGCTACTAGAGATGATTGCTCCTTTAATTTTGGCTGTCTTTGTTGACTTGTGACTAGTGAGGAGCCAGACATGTCATAATCATGGATTAATAAAACTAAGAAATCATCAACTCACTAGGGGGTTTTCGAATTAGTCATTGCTCATTAATGAAACTGTAGAATTATACAGTCACTGGTTTATCTTATACAGCTTTTGCATGTTGTGTTGTTGTTTTGTTCTTTTTAAGAAGGAAAGGGCTCGGTTCCATAACAAAGGAATATTTTATGACCTGCAGTTCTTACTTAGTTAATGTTATTATTTGGTGTTAGTGTTTAATCTTACAGCTAATGCTTAAATTATTGTCTATACAAAATGACATTGGTTGTTTGCTTTCAAATATGTTATTGAACTAGGAATAATAGGTCCTTAAATTATGGATAAAGTTACTTGGACTAAGGAAATGTTGCATATTGTTTGTGATATTTACATCAAGACCATCGACATGGTAATGAGACCAAATACTCATTTCAATAAAGCTGGTAGGAAATCTCTATTGACATCCTTCAAAGAACAAATTAGCCTTATATTCACCAAGTCACAACTGCAAAACAAATGAGATGGCTACAAGAAGGATTGGAGGATGTGGACAGAGCTGATTTCTGAAACTAGTGTTGGTTGGAGCAACTATCTCTATAAGTGATTAGTGATGGAAAACAAAAATTCAGGTTATTTTCCATGATCCTTAATCTTTAATTTCTATTTATATTATTTTAGTAATTCCTAAATTATTTAAATTCATATTAATTAATTGTATTTGTTTTATGTAGGAAATAAGAGAAGAAAAAATATCTAGGCAGGCTGGTACCGAACCATCTTTATGGTTTAAGTTTTCTCAACCATCGTTGCTACTAGACATTACGTGTGGGCACCATCTTTCAAAGTCTTGTGTGATGATGATGCTGGTGATGATAGCAACCACAATGCCAATGTTGATGAGCCTAATTTGGAAGAAAACGGTGATTCTGAGAAGGATGGCATTTCAAATTTTATGGATGATATTTGTAAAATAATTGGCGTGGTTAAAATGTCCAGCAAAAGTAACACAAGAGAAAATAAAAAATAATATTTTGAGGTTTAAGATGGGAAAAAAGCCTTATAAAATCGGATTACAGCTGCTGTCATGTTGGGATCAACTAGTTGACAGCATGTCCACCAAACGTGATTCAACATCTTTTAGCATGGATAGGAAACGGTGTCATATTCTTGAGGTTATGGCAGAGCTTCACTTCATTGAAGAAGTTACCATAGGAGATGAATTTCATGCCATTACTACTGAGTATTTGAGTTTAAAAAGGAAGAGAGAAATGTGAGCAAGTATGGGAGATCTTCAAAAGAAGCTTAAATGGATACAGAGAATGTATGAGTGAATAAACCTGTTTAGATCGGGAGGTACGTCTTGTTTTCTTATGAATGATGTTATTTATTTTTTAAATAATGTAGTAAATATGAATGTCATATGTTATTTAACATTTTTTTTTTTCTTGTCATATAATTACATTTGCAGATTGATATGGTGGCTGTGTTGACAAGATGATCGCCAATATCATGATTTCTTCATGTTAGTCTAAAATTCTGTAATTTGACATTTAAATCCATCAATTGTTGGCAGCTGTATTCGGTTAAGTTTTAGTGTATTAGGATTTATAGAAGGTAGATTAGTTTGTTAAATCTTTTCTGTGTTTGTCAATTGTTGAGTATGATGAGCGTGGTAGCTGTTAACATGTAATTTCTGAGAATAATTGTGAAAAATCTCTATGTTATTTGTCCTTGCCGATCATAAATTGACAAGCAAGCAAATACCATCGCTCATGGCTAAGACTGTGGACTTGGATTGCATTTCATGATTGTCCAGTGTTACCTGTACTTTCCCGCTCATAAAATTTCAAGTTAATTTACAATATAATAAAAAATATATATTAATGTAATGGATGTATTTTAAAATATTATGATTTTTTTAATTTAAAAACAGAAATATGTTGTTTACATTGCAAATATAATTTCAAGTTAATTTCTAACATGAAAAAAATAATTACATTATGAACATGTTTTCACAAAAATATGTTGTTTGCATTGCAAATACAATTATTTCATATAAAATATAAGAGAAAACAATTAGATACAAATCAAACTAACATTTCTGAAGTATCATGAAACTAGAAAAATGTAAAATAATTAATATTTAAATAGAAACAATTAATAAAAAGGTTTTTTTTATGAGTTTTTCTTTTCTTTTTCAAATAAGGGATTAAAAAAAATTAAACCAAAATAAAAATTCTAAAAAAATTTAATATTGCCTATGTATTTTCGTTTTATTTTATGTTGTGATCCTCTTACTTTAAATTATCTTCTCATGCCATTAGGGCACAAAGAGATTAAATTAAAAAGAAAAAAAGTATTCTCAATGGAATTAAAAGAAAAATAGGATGAAAAAAATGGAGATGGAGTTATTTCACTGTGAAAGTGAATTAGCAGGAAAAAAAATCTGGGTTTTGTTCTCTAGTATATTTGTTAATACATCATGTGTGTTTTTGTTGACCATGACCAGGCAAACTTTCATTGACTTGAGGATGTCTGGTTTATAGATGGTAATCAATGCCTTGAAAAGCTTCTATATTTGCAACTCAGGACAATGACAATCTTTATTTTACATTCTGTCTACTTTCTATTGGACTGTTAGTTCATTAAATTGTCTTTTTCTACCCATCCCTGGCTTGTAAGATACTCCGTCCATTAAAGGAAAATACTTTTCCTATAAAAAAAGAAAAAAAAAAGAAGAAGAGAAGAGAAAACCTTGCAATTAAATTTTTATTTTAACGGAAAAGAAAAATAGTAGGATAAAAACGGTTGACTGCCTAATTTAATAGGTCTCTTCGTGCAAAGAGAGAGGGGTTAATTGGTAATTCATGAAAAAAGTCACGTTTCAACCATCCCGTTCCCATTTAATTGTTTTTTGGGAAGAGGTTCCCATTTAATTTATTATCTCCTAATTAAGCTACTTTAAGAAATAGCAACATCTGTTTTGGAAGAAAATAAAAACTATCAGAAAGAGTCTGGTGATACAGAGTGCTCGATATTTAACAGCAACCATGATAATTGTTTTTATTTTTAATTTAACTTTTAATGGCTTAATTACATGTCTCCCTTTCTATTTGGATTATGATTGATAATATGGGAAGCAATTAAATAATTTAAGCCACCAACTGCGAAAAGGTGGATAAAATAGATGATGATTTGCTTGGTCTAAAATCTGACTTTGCCATAACTAGCACGCGTAAATAGACTATAAATTCAAAGGTGTGTGACGAACATATGCTTGCAAATAGGAGGAACTTGATGTGGATCACTCAACCAGAATTTTGAAAAAAATATGATGATTACAAACCCCAAAACAGTGATTTGATTCCTTGGTCCTACGTTTCATGTAACGTTTGACAATTTTGATGTCGATCACCTCTATAATATATATATTATTTTTTACCTAGACAAGAGCAGCTAGGGTTTTCACTAAATATAAAAAAGAGCAGACTGATACAACCTTCCAGTAATGCACAATGAATATTTCACTCGAACTCAGTCCTTTCAGATGTAACTGACTGTTTTGTTTTTTATCTCCCTTCTCTCTTTAAAAGAAAAGAAACAGAAAGGCTTTCCTTCCTCTTCCACATGCCATGTAATACATTCACTAACACAGGTGTCAACCCCTAGCTTCATTATGGTGCTAGTTCAAGGTCTATTACCCTCTAAGATCCATTATTATCGGGTGTGAGACAGGACTGCAGGGGCAAGTTCTGTCCCAATTATATATCTGTAAAGAAACCAGAAGATGGTGTTTTTGTAAGAAATTTGTTTTGGAAATATCAGTAATGAACACATTTGAAAATAAATCAAATGTGATTTATTTTTAAGTTACTATTTAATTTATTAAAAATTATTCCTTGATAAATATTTGTTACTATAAAATATTAATATAATTAAAATAAATTATGGATGAATAAAAAATTATTATAAAAAAATTAAAAGGAAGATATTATGAACCCTGAGTAACAACTCATTACATAACAACAAACAAATGATTAATAATTAATAACAACTAACAATAAATTAATTTTTAGCTAAATTTGATTCTAAGCGCTTTAACTTATAATGTTTTTAGTTTAAGTATAATATTCAATTAAATACTTAATATGTATGTTGGAATTTTGTTTCGATGTTTATTTCTAGTTTTAATATATTTTTAGTATGCATGATTTTATTTTGATCTCTAAGTACAAAATTACCTTGATTATGATCCAAAACAAAGTATATTTGCACTAAGTGAAGTCTCAATTAGGTGAGAGAATGAATCATTAGTGGCACAGTTCATCTACTTCATTTATTAGATTATCTCGTGCTTGGCTTTGAAAAGTCAAGTTGCATTGATTTAGTAAAATGACTCGACATACTCCACAAGGCCCTTTCTTTTTATGCAAAATTACCACAATATTGGCTTTATAGCTAGTCCAGTGGGGAATACCTGCTTCATTCCAATCGCAGACCATTTTAATTCACGGTGATTCTCAAATCATTTGCACTTTATTCTTGGTATAAAAACAGGGTTGATTTATTTAGAGGTCCTAAATAGAATCCAATGCTTTTGTTCTGTCTTAAAAATGCAGAAATTTCGATGCTTTCTTGGCAGAAAAGAAACACTTAAAATAGACTGAAATCTCAATAAATCATGCACTATCTGTAAGCTTTACCAGCTAGAAAAAGCCACGATTTCTAGTCTTAGCACCCCATGATTCTGATTCGTCCGCTTCTTAGAATGGCACCAGAAGAGAACCCAAAAGTATGCACTATAAATTATTAAAGATGTAAAAAATAAAGCTAAGTCTACCTCCCACTAAGAACAACGCATAGATTCAAGGTTTCGAAGACACTCGTAATCTTTTAGTATTCTAGCGTGAGATTTTATTACTCATCGTGTGCATACGATGGCCTATCAACAATAATTGTCATGGGACATTGCTCTTTACTTTCATTATTCGAGGAATCTAACATCCAAGATCCCAGAAATGCTTCAATGTTGAGGATTGGCACAAATTTAGGAAGTAGAATTGTGCAAGGGACCTATTCGTTTGTTCCCTTTTTCATTATTTCAGATCTTCTTTGGCAGATTCAATTATTTTGG
Source organism: Populus euphratica (assembly GCF_000495115.2). Taxonomy (NCBI): domain Eukaryota; kingdom Viridiplantae; phylum Streptophyta; class Magnoliopsida; order Malpighiales; family Salicaceae; genus Populus; species Populus euphratica. Next base: position 312,658 of record NW_011499849.1, on the reverse strand, counting down.
GGCACTGTGGAGAAAATTTGAGGGGGGAAAAAAACTGACGTCTCCAAAATTTTGCAGAAAATCTCATAACGGGACACGAGTAATGCCTTTTGTCACGACATATCCATGCCGACTTGCGAAGAAGGCAACGATTCCATTGCGAACATCTGGTTGTCAGCATGTGTTAAAAAGAGTGACTCTTGCCAAGTCAAAAAACCTAGATCTGGTTGTTCTTGTTAATAATTTAGAACATTACACATTAAAAATTGCAAGGCAGTTCTGATGACATGACTCTGTGTGTGTGTGTAGTATTTTTACTAATATTCTTTTGATTGCCCCCTTGTGATTTATCTTTTTTTGGACGGCACAAATGCAGCACCTCTGCAATAAATGCCCTGGTCATCAATGATCCTCGAGGTATATTATTTTTTGAAACTCAAGTGAAAAGTGACAGAAAATGGAATAATTTGATAACTAGTTTACAAGAACAAACTATATTAGATGGATAAATAATTTTTTTTATAAACCATCCGTTTGCTGAAGAAATTCATAGCAAAAAAGGTTAAAGATAGGTTACTAACTCAATATATATCGACTCAATTGTATGTTAAACCATACAACTTAGATTTGACTTATTTACAAAGTAATTATTTTTAAATTTAGTTATATATTAAGTTTAAATAACAAGATGTTAGACTTAATATTGTTAGACTTAAGTATAAATCGAGTCTAATTATTTATGAGTCTAATAAGACATCAAATTAATAATTTTTAGATTTAGTTATGTAAAATCTCGAATAAATATGATTTGATAAAAAATAAACAACACTCTTAATTTTATAAATTCTGAAAAAAATATATGAATATATATGGTCATCCTTTAGCTGAACAAACACCGGAGCATAGTAAATTTCGAAACATCAATATAAAAACATTTTGGAGCACAGTTATTTTAGAAAAGAGGAAAATCATTTTTACTACTGGAGCAATATAAAAGCATCGATTTCTGAATTCGCTGCGAGTATCAGCTCTATTGGTAAAATTATTTCATTAAACTATCATTGACCAATTCATGTGTTCAACTAAATTATCAGCATGGATATTATAATAAACAAATAAATAAATAAACCAAGTATAGGATCGCCCCTTCAACTTCTCGAGTTGCCGACCTATAAGGATATAAACGATTCTTCAAATATGATTATTTTGGGTTGTCACCACTACACACTTCCCTCAAGAAACAAAATGATTCCCCGTTAGGATCAAGTAAAAACCTTGTACACCGTAGGATTATTCCCTAATGTATACGCCTATATGGCATGACATCCAAAATCTCTACGTCAATCAATAAACCAGTCCGGCTTCCACAAGATGAAATGGTAAAATTATGGCGCATATAATTCCGTCAGATATAACATCCAGAACTAGGTGACAAAAAAAAGATTCGCCATGGCATTTGTCCTTCACTGCACTTTCTCGATCAAAACCTCAATATAAGAACACTTGTTATGGAGTGCCTTAATCTCTGATTATAGCAATGGCTAGCTCAAATTCGATTACTGAGCCCTCCCCTAAGTTCCAGCTGCCTACTAGACGCTCAATCATGGCAGAAGCAAAGGCAGCAAGTCCTGCCCCAGAATGGTTGTCTCCCCGTAATGCTGCCCTGTGTAATTTTCAGAAGGTGGTCTCAATACATTATTATGGAAAATTTGACAATTTTTTTACCATTACAGCAATGGTTAGTTAATTACCTTCTACTAACAAAGGTATTTATTACCTGTTTTTTTTTTAAAAAGCAGCTTGTTGCAGAGTTGATGGGGACGTACATTCTTGTATTTGTGGGCTGTGGAGCTGCTCTCACTGACAAAATTCAAAGACTAAATATGTTAGGAATAGCGATTGTGTGGGGCGCGGTTCTGATGGCAGCTATTTATGCTCTTCGTCATGTCTCTGGTGCACATTTTAATCCTGCAGTTAGCATTGCCTTGGCTGTTGTCCGCAAATTTTCTTGGAAAGAAGTGAGAGATTATGATTAAATCAGTAGTTTTGCGTGAAATATTTCATGGAAAGAAAATAATTTACAAGTAAAATGTTTTTTTTTTCAATATGACATTTGATAAGATACAATGAAAAGTACGATGACAATAGAATGATAATAAAATGTTATGGTATATGATAGAGTGGCTGTGATTGTGGTAGTGGAGAGATTATCGTGGGTGATGGGGGTGGTTTATAATATTGAATGATATTGTGAGTGGAATAATTTAAAAATATTATATAAACTTCACAAATTGAAATTTGTTTTTAATAAATGAATTTTAATATATTTTATGTTTACCATTTTTCCAATAAGATAATTACAAAAAAAAATTACAAGAAAATCAGTAAAATATTTTGTGTAGGGAAAACAAACGCCCTCTTAATAATATTTTGTGTAGAACTTATCTGAACCTCGTGTTATGTCTATGTAGGTGCCGATGTACATTTTGGCTCAGGTCCTCGGATCAACACTTGCAAGTCTAACTCTTAGGGTGCTGTTCCATGAGCAAGGAAATATTCAACCCATAGTGAATCAGTACTCAGATCCAACCAGTGATCTAGAAGCAATTGTGTGGGAATTTATAATTACATTTATCTTGATGTTCACCATTTGCGGTGTCGCTACCGATCCTCGAGCTGTATGGTCTGAGTTACACTAGTTGCTTTCTTCAAGAATCCTTTATATTAATGAAGAAAAAATGGGGCTAAAAAATAGATGTGATATATTCCTCTCTTTTTTTGTGTGTTTATTTTTCTTCTCACCCTTTCACTTTGTTTTACGTTCCAACAGTGCAAAGACCTTTCTGGAGTTGCAATAGGCGGTGCGGTAATGTTCAACGCCATGATTGCTGGGTAAACAAACTCCCTTGCTGGTCTAGCCACTTCTGCAACTCAATTATGTTCGTTTTCAAGTGATCTGATGCATTCATTTTAATAAATTCTCCAGGCCAATCACTGGAGCTTCGATGAACCCTGCAAGAAGTTTAGGCCCTGCTCTTGTCTCTGGTGTTTACAAGAATCTCTGGGTCTATATTGTATCCCCAATTCTCGGAGCAATGGCTGCAGCCGTAGTGTACTCTGTACTTCGGGTACCCGAGCCTCCTAAACCAGAGGATACAAATAAATCCACATACAATAATCTTAACTTGCATGCTGATCCATAGACAGATATTCCGAATGGTTTCATGCAAGACTGTTGTAACATTATTATCTAGCCAATCACTTGGTCATGCCTGAAAACGTCAAACTATTCTGAAGGCAAGAATTCGGGAAATGATGGATTGTAATTGTTCCCAGTGAACTGTAGGTCTTCACGCCAGATGAAAGATGAAGGAATAATGAATTTGAATGATTTGTCAGGTTGGTTTCCTCAGAAATGCATGCTTGATGACGTTGAACAGAAAGGCAGATATATATATCAAGATACTAACATGTAAAAGAATTGCTATTGCGACTAAAGAATCATGGACCTGTAAAAATCCAGGATCAGTAACCCCTTAAATTTCCTAGTTCAACTTCTTCACTCTATCAGATAATATAAAACTAGTTTCTCCCATTCTCCTTCCCCCCCAGCTAATAGGCAGAAGAGGATACCATCTCACTCTAGCTATATTTTGACCCTAGCAACGATTTCAACACAAAAGGCTAAGCTGGTCAGCATTTCACAACAGAAAACAATTGGAGCCCAGGAATGAGCATCTTTCAAAGGAAATGGGAAGTGAAGATAACAAGCTTGAATTACAGAAAATCATCTTCCTAGTCAAGTAAGAAAGCACAAACCTGGGTTTATTAGAGAACTACATGCCCCTACCAGCACTCTCATCCTTCGCTTATAAATACTATACAGCATATCTACATACATGGAACAGCCAAGTACAGAAAAAGGGGATAGCAGATGGGATGCCTGAATCATTTTGGTGTATCATACAGATTGGATGTCCAACTACTAAAAATATTAGAATGGTGAGAATATACGTGGATAAAGATATACAAGGGACTCTGGTTTATCAACACATTGACTCGTATGAAATTGAGCATCATTGGGTCTCCACCTCCCTGCTCTCACCATGAATATATGTTTTACCTGTTAACAAGGGTAAGGTTCAGAGTCGAGAACAATCAAAACAACTTATGTCAGCAGATCACCATGAGATCCAGTCATCGCTATATTCACTTGTTAATCCTCGATAGATTTACTATCTACAGATTTGTCAGTAAATCCTCTATGAGAGAAGGTGTAAATTAGTGTGATTGACATGCTCTGGTTAATTTCTTCATACCATGAATATTAATTGGCAAAAGAAGCAGTCACAGTACTTGGGTAATGGTAAACTATCAGCTGTGATAAGATTAAAAGAACCTTGACTTTTTTTGTTCTTTCCAAATACTTAATGAAGTGCTTACCCGGTTTGGGGTAGCCGCCTCCAGTTGAGTATCTGGTGAGATTGTGGATGCCTTGGCAAGTAAGAAGAAGTTGCCCCAATTCCATTTTCATCACCAACAAACTGCTCTGAGTAACTAGAAGTTGGAGGGGACCAAACTGGAACTATACCTCCATCCCTCTCCCTCCTACTACTGCTCGAAGATTCTGCTGTTGAGTCTTCAACATTTGCCAGACCTCTCAAAGCGTTAAATGGTGGCAAACTGTTGTCATTATGAACACTTTGCACAAACCCCTGGTTCAAAGTGTCTCTTCTTGGTTGTGGACTGACATTTACATCTCTTGGTACCTCTGCTCTGCCATCTCCTGTAAAATTGCGAACATCTGAAGAAGCTTCTTCATCTTCAATTCTCAGAAAAGAAGACGTCATGCTTGGGACCATCTGATCCTCGTAGCGGCGATTTGTAGCAGGAGGATTGTTTCTCACAGGCTCATGGTTTTCCTCCATATTTATGTCTTGAGGGAAGGCAATTGGAGCTGATTCAGAAGAGTCTCCAAGCCCTTCCTCAGTTCCATTCTCAATTGCAGCTCTTGAAGCAGCTTCTTGCTGCCACATTTCTGAAAGCGCTTCTTCCAACCTGACCTTCGCTGCATCTATCCCTACAATAGGGAGAGGATAATTTGATCCTAGCTCAATACCAGCAGCTTGAAGTACAGATTCAGGTGCATTCCATGGGTGGTGTATCCATTCAGTTGGTAGCCTAGCAAGTTCAGGAAGCCACCGGCGCACGTATTCTCCATTTGGGTCAAATTTGTAACCCTCAAACTGTGAACAATCAATGAGTAACTAAGACATTTTTCAAACAAGTCCAAATTAAGAAAAGATGAGTAGGATATATGCATAAATTAAACTGTAATACCATAGTTGCATAAATTAGTTATGCAATACAGAAGGGCAGCTTATAAAAATTACAATGTCTTATCCGCACCTGTGGATTATCTATGCGATCAAACTCCCGGCCATCTGGGAGAGTGCCGGTTATGTATTGCCACCCGAGAGCATCGCTCTCTAAATCTGCATCCAATAGGGTATCCCAAAAATACTTCATTCCCCATCTCCATGGAAGTTGTAGAACCTTCACAAAGAAACTAGCAACTACCACACGTATACGATCATGCAGCCAACCAGCAGCCCACAATTCTCTCATTCCAGCGTCAACTAATGGATAACCTGTTCTACCTTGTCTCCATGCCTTAAAATAGCCTTCATCCACGACCCAAGGGAAGAACTTAAGGTGCCCAAGAAGAGGCCTTTCATGACTGTAAGGATGGTTGAAACTCAAGTATCTTGAATATTCCCTAAGACCAATTGACTTGAGAAACAAGTTTACACTCTCTTCGCCAGCCTTGTTCCCTTCATTTGCCCACAGAACCTGCTTTATGCGAACAAGATGGAAGACTTTTCTCACACTCACCTCCCCAAAATGCAAGTGCGGAGAGAGAAATGAGGTCGTAGCGCTATCAGCCTTCCTACGATTCTTAGAGTACTCAATTAATGGCCCATTAATGAAAGTGGTCAGAGCCCTATCAGCATTGCTCCATCCAGGTGACCATGCTCTGGCAAGAAGTGCATTGGTTCCTTTCTCTGATTCATCTTCAAATACCAGCATCTCTGAAGGGCATCTAGATGCATCACCTGAAAGAAAGCAATAAATAGGTGAAAGCAGATTGGAGAGGACAAAAATTACCTGCCAGAACATAAGAAAATATAGAATAATCCTGTAGAAGAAGCATGCTGCGGATAATATATGCACAGAAGATAGAAAATAGAACATAGAGTTGAAGATGTTGAATAGGACTGCTGTTAATGTTGTGATATCAAATTCTCATTATGATTGCAGAAGGGAAGCGTGGTGGCAAGTGCTGTGTAGAAAAGCCTACCTTGTGAGCAGCTAGAAATCCAGTTTTAGAGCTCTCAGGTAGTTAGATAATACATAGATATTGTTTCTCTTGAGGACTGTATGATTAAATAAGACAGAACGAGTGCTTGCATTTTCTTGTTTTATTAATTTTTCCGATGCTCGACAAGGCATTCTCTCAAATCACAAACATAAATATGGGGCACCATCAAAAAGAAAAGTTTGAAGGAAGACATACCCGAAATAATCCTCTTAGGCGGGAGAAGTGGAGCCTCTGGATCAAAAGGCATGCTGAGGCATCTATCCCAGAAAGTAGCAAAGGTTGTGAAGGGACGGCCTTGGGCATCATTAACATCCCATGGTTCATAAAGTAAATCTGCATTAAAAGATCTTACAGCAATACCTTGAGCAGTCAAAACCTCCTTCGCCCGATGATCCCTAACCAGCGATAGGGGATCTGAAAAACAATAATTGAGAGTAAAAGATGAATTATCAACAAATGTTGAAATGAAAGACAGTGAATTGCCACTTGATGCATTGGGAATTTCCAACATCTGTTGGAATGAAAAATAGATAAGGAAATGATGAATTGCCATCGTATGTTGGGATGAAAGGCTAGTAGATTGCAACTTCATGCAGTGGATGCACGTGTCACAAGCTCAAGAAAGACTCGAATCAACAAAACTAGATTAGCAAAGGCCCTTCCAACTAAATTAATTTGAAGCGAGTTCAAATTGAAACTGACCAATCTAAACATACAAAGGGAACCATATACAAACTGCTGAAAAGAAAATGGGTGTAGTGGAATCACATGGTTATGGGATGCCCCATACCATTCATGACAAATTATATCACCACAGAAGCAATTACTCAATAATCAATTAGTCAATGAAAACAAATGTATAATCGCAACTTCAATAAATCCATCGCAAGAGACTATTCCAATCCTCACGAACTTCAAGCAATAATCATGGAATTATTTATCGATCACAACACAATAATCCAAAACCCAATAATACCAGAAAATTCTACAAAGGGAAAGTGAACAAAAAAGGAACGAAAACATCGAAACCCAAAAAGGATTGGATAACAGAATATTATATTATGAAGAGTCAATCAAACCACATGATCCTCAAACCCCATGGAACAAAAGTAATAATTTAAAACAAAGTCTAACGAAAAGATAGATAGAGACCAACCATATAAGTGGTTGAAGAAGAGCTGAGTAGCCCTAGTAGATTTGATAACCTCAAGAAGAGTAGAAACACTATCGGTTGATCTCTTAGTAACAAGAGAAGTACCAAGACTCCTTAAAGAAGAGTCAAGATGAGCCAAACTTTGTTTAAGCCACCACCTTGAGACCCTACCAGGATAATAATGGCCTTCCTCCTCAGGTGCCCATACAAACACAGCAGCAACAGCACCTGCTCTTACACCAGCTGCAAGTGCCGGGTTATCCTCTACCCTTAGATCTCTCCTGAACCAAACTATACTACAGCCACCACCTGACATCTCTCTCTAAGAGGAAGAGAAAAAAGAAAAATAGTCACTTTCTCTTTCTCTTTGATATATCAGTTACTGTATGCCATATCGACTTTTCCTGTGTTGCTGCCTTCTTTAGAAACTCACCAACAATTTGCTGTCAATGATATTATCCTTTCTGCTTCTGGGTTATACTTTTCGATACCGTGAGAGGAGAGAGAATCTATTATCTCTTGTTATCTTTTTATCATTGCGGATACAGCTCCAAATTTAGTGGGTGATAATAATTTTATGTTATTATTTTAATTTTTCTTTGACTTTTAATAATAATTATGTGCTTATGAAAGGAATTTGTCCAACATTCTTATTATACATATAAAGTAAATGATATGTTACTGTATAAATGGTACAGTCGAATTTTTTTTATTTTTTAATTGTAACGGGTACTGTATCTATTGTATCTGTATAGTTTTGAGTTTTTCTCTTTAGAAAACATTTTTTATATATATATTTGGTATTTTTTTATATTTGACTTATTTATCATTACTTATTTGTCTTTATTTTTAAAATATTTTTTATTTTTAAAAAAATATTTTTATACCGTTTTTTTATTCTTATCTTTATTCTTTTGTAATTTGTTATTTTGATTTTTTATTTACACTTATCTTAAAAAAATTATACAAATTCTAAGGAAATTGTATTTTATTGTCCTGATTTTTATTATGTTAAAAATAAGATTGATATTTTATATATTTTTATTAACACATATAATTTTTATTATATTTTATTATATATAAACATTGATCTTTTAATTTATAGTTATTATTTTTACTCGTTGTCAAAAAACATGATAATAAAACATACATGTCAATTCATTTACGTTAGGAAAAAAATTATTTAACATGTAATAAATTATTTAACATGTAAAAAGACAAATCGAATAGACATATTAATATTTGTTTTTCATTTATTAGCACCTATAATTATTTAATGCATGTATATGATTTTTATTATAAAAAACACATTTAAAAAGTTTGGATATTTATTTATTTTCAAAAAAATTATCATGCCTGCAGATAAGCACATATTAAATAATTAGTTTACTTGCTATTTTAAAATATGTCTAGTTAAAAATATATAGATATAAATATAAGATAATCCGTCTAAAATAAATTTGAAATAATTTTTTGTATTTTTAATTAAAATTAGAACTATAGATAAACATGTTACCACTTATTTTAGTGTCATTGTCTTTTCTATTCCAATATATTAATCAAAATATCACTGATCCATGAATTATATGGAATTATACAGTTCCTTCTATCCGTGCTCAAATGTTTCCGACCATAAGTTACTCGAACAAAACGACAGGAATAATAAAGAAAAGAAAAGGTAAAAATAAAACTTAATAGATCATGTGAAAGTTGATGCGTTCGTCTGGCTTGATTTTCTAGGGTTAATTTTTAGATAATTGGTCCAACCGATAGGGTAAATCATTTGTATAATGTAATATCATGAGTTTTTGGTCCAGTTGCAGGCCCTGTAGGAAGAGAGAGGCTGGGGGGGGTGAGTGAATAGGATTGGTTGATTGGAGTGGGGACTCTTAGCAAATTGACAGGCAATTTGCAACCACAACTTTTGTTTTCTTGATTTTCATTTTCTTCTCTCTATATCCCATTCAAGAAAAACAAAGCCCACCCACATCTCCAGTCCCGTCTCTGACCCTCCCTCTCACTGTCAGGTGAAGTGGTAAAATGAAAGATGGCTCGCGTTTTCATGAATAAATAGTGTATAGATTAGGAGCTCCCTTGCGGTGAAAAGACATGGACACCGATCATTTTCGAGCCATGCTCTTGTGTTCTATTTTTCTAACATGCTGTATGGGGATTGCGTTAGATCAGCCTGGGATTGCACCGGAAGCTTGGATGTTGGAGGGGGACAGCAAGTATGGCGAGAGATGGGCATGCTCAGTGCTGACTAGTTGGATTTGGCCTTTTCTCTTGAAGTGGACCTTCCCTCCTTTCTTTACGGTTCTTCATAATGCTCAGATTCCATGTTCGTCACTGTTAAAACTGCTTCATGATATGGTTCTCTCTTGGTCGAATTCTACCGCTAATTGGAATGGCGTGATTTTCAGTTTGACGGGATGTACTTACTTCACATCATTTTTATCTTTAAAGCCACGAATTTGACGTTTAGTAATCATTTTTTTACAGGGTAATTAAATTATTTTGGATGTGCTTCAAAAACATGAAAAATTACCCTAATCAATTTTAAAATGACAAAGTGACATGTGGAAAGATCATTATGCTCTCGATAACCAATTCGTTATTGCAATCCACCGAAAGTGAAAAGGAAAAAGTAAAATAAATGATGACTTTAAATTTCATACGGAAAATGTATTTTGATCCTCTATTTTATTTATTTACAAGTGATTGATATCCTTTGTTATTAAAAAAATTAATTTTGATATCATATTTTATTCTTTTTATTTTTCAATTCTTTTCATGAGAGAAAAAAAACACAATTAAATTTTAATATAAAAAAAAATCACATTCGACATTTATTCTCGTTACTTAAATCGCTGAAATTGGTGTTAAGATATTTCATTTAATGAGAAAATTCTTATATTGTTTATTTTGAATCTTAATGTTATCAAGAAAAACAAATCTAAGTCAAGAATGGGAAAATCTATTTTGTTTAATTTGATGTTTCGAGTTGTTTTTTGATTTATTAGAT
>NW_011499849.1:291955-301230 GCF_000495115.2 Populus euphratica | reverse complement strand
AGTTGTAGAATATAAATTAAAATTGACGGTAACTTGAAGTCTTTCCATACCTTGTTTATGAGATTATTTTTTATATATAAAAAAAAAACTTAAATTTAATCCTTAACACGTTACTTTATTATTTATTGAATTTCAAACATGTTGATTTTATTAATTTTGACATAACATAATAATCAATACTAGATATCATGCTTGCTTGACATCCATACAAATGTCAATAGCTAGCTCATTGCACTGTGTCGCAGGCAAGAGTAAAGAAAATTTAAAATACAAAAAGAAAATTAGGTATTGCTCTTTTAAAAATAATTAATTATAAATTTAAAATCAACTAGATAACAAATAATATTTTTTTTATAAAAAATAACTAATAACTTGGAGTCATTATAGAAATCACATCTAGGAAACATTATGTTAGGTATCTGCTCATGTTATTGTTTGGTGGTAAACAATCTACTAGACAATCGACTGTAATCTATTCATTCTATTATAGATTAGAAGGAAAATGATGGACTGCATTAAATCTTTGACTGAAAATGACCAAAATACTTTAAAAAAATTGAGGGTTTCCTATAATGTTTTATTATTTATATAAACAATAAAGCACCTTAGTATATTTTTTAAGTCATGTTACAACAATTTTGTGGTGCACTTGAGCTGGTTAATGCATAGAACCGGACAAAGGTTGCGTGTTTGAGCGCTAGGGGCGCAAATGTTTTTTGAATAGTGATATAAAAAATTAAATACTAGATGTTGGGCTTCATTTTTTTTTTATTATCATTTTTTTTCACACTTCAGAAAAGAATTATCGATTTACTTACTTTTTAATTTTGACATGATTCATGAATAGTATTATAAGTTTTTATTTAAATTTTAATAAATTTTATTTTCAGTTATTATGTATCCAACATGAAAATAATAATCCTAATAATAATTTGTTAATGACAAATGATTGAAATTGGTTTTTTATTATTAAAATTCTTAAATTGATTTTGAATATAATTTTATAATATTTATGATTTTTTTTAATTTTTAATCACACAAAATATGAAAATATTATTTTGAGATGGTTTATTAACATGTTTTAACAATCGTACAATGTTTTTTTTTTTCCTTTTAAACAGAAACAATTTCTCTTGCCTTCCTGGCTCAATGTTTCCCTAGTCTTCAATTCTAGTTTATTGACTCTCTCAGTCGTTTCAGAAAAATAAAGAATCCGAACAATATCTTCAATTTTGGGGTTTTTTTTCCAATCACAAAGGACAATCGTATTTCCCCCCCTTCACACGCGCACGTTCTTCACCGAGTTAGTTTCGTCAAGATGGAAGGACGCCTTTTTAAAATTTGCCGAGCATGAATATGTCGTCGAACTTGCGTGTGAAACGAAACTTTAAGATGCTCTAAAACAAGGTTGCTTCGAGATTTCCAAACCGTCCAACAAGGCTATCATCTACACATGTGGCGAATCATCTGCACATGTGCAAGACTATCATATGATAAAATTGTCAAATATTGAAAAGCACGCCATCGTACCAAAGGTTCAACGAAGGGCAGTATTTGTTGGAAGTGTAATGAAAATGGAACGTCAAATAATTATCTAATGTCTGCTAGTACCAGACCACACCTAATAAACACGAGATGTATGCGCGTGCTATCACAAACTTCTAATAGTATTATAATTATAAATTAACATTAAATAAATAATAAAAATTAAAAATATAATACAGTCAATATTTTATAATAGAAAAAAATTATATTGATTATAAAAAATTTAAAAATTAAATAAAATAATTTATAGCAATTTACAGTGTTTTATAAGAAAATATATAGTGTTTTCCCATATGATTTAGTTTTTTTATTAATAAAAAATAAAAAAAAATTACAAAGGTAAGTTTTTTATTGACTTAATATTAAAAAAAATAATAAAGATAATTTTTGAAGAAAAAAACTCACGAGTAAAAACGTTATAGCAATTGACAATGTTTTGTGAGAAAAACTATAGTGTTTTATTCAATAAAACTGATAAAAATAATTTAGAAAAAAAAAACCATATAGACAAATACTATATCAATTCACAATGTTTTGTAAGAAAAGCTACAATGCTTTTCCCATATGATTTAGTTTTATTGTAATTATAATTCTTAAACAACTCAATATTAAAAAAAAATAACAAAGATAATTTTGGAAAAAATCATGTAGAAAAACACTGCAACAATTCACAGTGTTTTTAAAAAAATTACAAAACTAAATTCTCAATAAGCTTAATATTAAAAAAAAAATTGGCATAGATAATTTTAGAAAAATATAATTAAAAAAAACCATGCTGAAACAGTGTAATAATTCACAGTGTTTGTGTAATGAAAACTATAGTGCTTCCCCAACGTGATTTAGTCTTGTTTATAATGACTTGTAATTATAATTTTCAGCCAGCTCAATATTAAAAAAATAAAATTTTTAAAAAAATCATAAGAAAAATCATATTAAAAAACACTCTAACAATTCACTGTGTTTTGTGAAGAAAGTTACAATGTTTTCCCTATATTATTAACCTTTACTACAAAGTTAAATTCTAACCAGTTTAATATTAAAAAAATAAAAATAATTTTGAAAAAAAACATTATAAAAAAACAAAAAAAACTGGGAAAAAACTATGTAAGAAAAAACACCGTGAAAATTCACAGTAATTTGTGAGGAAAGTTACAGTGTTTTTCTCATATATTGTAATTATAATTTTTAACCAGTTTAATATTAAAAATAAAATAAAAAAAGATAATTTTAGATAAAATCATCAAAAAATAAAAACAAAAAAAACCATGTGGAGAAACAATGTAGCAATCAACAGTGTTTTTTTTTCAAATTACAAAACTAAATTCTTAATCAATTTAAAATTAAAAAATAAAATAAATAAAAATAATTTTAAAAATAAAAAAGTAAATTAGAAAAACTATGTAAAAAAACACCGTAGTAATCCATAATATTTTATAGGAAAAGGTTACAAAAAAAATTTTTAACCAGCTCAATACTAAAAAAACATAAAATCAACATATAATTTAAAAAAAATAAACAAAAAAAAGTTGAAAAAAAAGAGAAAAATAATTTTGAAAAAAAAACCAAAAAGTAAAAAGAAAAAAGAGAAATGCACTATGGATTATTGTTGTAATCCACGGTACATTGGGCGTGTGTGAATAGTGAATCACCAACACCCTTTATCTTATTACTTGATTAACTAGATAATTCTTCTGCATTATGGTTTGCATAATTTCAATGAGAAAAAATATTCAAATATTGTTAACATATTTTTTAATAAAAAAAATTAATTGTAAGCTAAAATATGATATATATTGAATGATTTTTTAAAATGTTGATATAAAGGCATATTAAAACTACATAAGTCAACTAGGATTTGATATACAAAATCAACGAATCAGGTTATGAGATCGGGATAACTACATAAAATACAAATTATAAAAAAAAAATATAAAACCTGATTTCAAATAAATCTAATATTAAAAGATGAAATAAATAAAAAATTAATTAATCAAAGGATAAAAAAAATTTAATTTAACTTGAGCTAACTTGTTATATCTATGACTTGGATCATGATATCAAAATTACTTCATAAGAAGAAAATAAAAAAATATGAAGTTCTATTTTTCACAAACTCAATGTTGAAAGTTGAAATAAAAAATAAAAAAAATAAATTCATAAGATTGTGGTAACTCTATAAAAAAATTTAAAAAAATTAAGAAATCAACTTCCTAACCAGCCTAATATTGAATGAGAAAATTACATACATACATTCAATTAAAAAGGATCCAAAAAAGTTGAATCAACTTGTTTAACTTGCAACTTAAGTAACGAGATCAGGATAATCCCTTAGAAAAATGAAACCTAATTAAAATATATTTAATTAAAAAAGATAAAAAAAAACCGAGTCAACTTGCTAAACCTGCAACCTGAGTCATAAAATCATAATAAGCTTATAGAAACCAAAACAAAATAAAATATTAATAAAAAATAAAAAAATTACAAAGATAAATTTTCTATCAACTTAATATTTAAAAAAATAAAGATAATTTTTTATAAAAAAAATCATACGAAAAAACATTATATCAATTGGCAATGTTTTGTGAGGAAAACTATAGTGTTTTCTTCAATAAAATTGACAAAAAAAAAATTAAAAAAAAAATCATATAAGCAGACACTGTAGCAATTCACAATGTTTTGTGAGAAAAGTTACAACACTTTTTCCATATGATTTAGCTTTATTATAATTATAATTCTTAAACAACTCAATATTAAAAAAAAAATTAACAAAGATAATTTTGAAAAAAATCATGTAGGAAAACACTGCAACAATTCACAGTGTTTTTCAAAAAATTACAAAGCTAAATTCTCAATAAGCTCAATATTAAAAAAAATCGATATAGATAATTTAAAAAAACCATGTTGAAACAAATGTAACAATTCACAGTATTTTTGTAATGAAAACTATAGTGCTTCCCCCACGTGATTTAGCCTTATTTGTAATGACCAGTAATTATAATTTTCAACCAGCTCAATATTAAAAAAAATAAAAATAAAAAATAATTTTTTTAAAAAAAATCATATTAAAAGACACTCTAACAATCCACAGTGTTTTGTGAAGAAAGTTACAATGCTTTCCCTATATTACTAACATTTATTACATAGTTAAATTCTAACCAGTTTAATATTAAAAAAATTGATAAAAAATAATTTTTTAAAAAATATTATAAAAAAACAAAAGAAACTGGAAAAAATCTATGTAAGAAAAAACACCGTGACAATTCACAGTAATTTGTGAAGAAAATTACAGTGTTTTTCTCACATGTTGTAATTATAATTTTTAACCAGTTTAATATTAAAAAATAAAATAGAAAAAGATAATTTCAGACAAAAACATCAAAAAATAAAAACAAAAAAAAAACCATGTGAAGAAATAATATAGGAATCAACAATGTTTTTTTAAAAAATTACAAAACTAAATTCTTAAAAAATTTAAAATTAAAAAATAAAATCAATAAAAATAATTTTAAAAATAAAAAAGTAAATTAGAAAAATCATGTGGAAAAACACCGTAGTAATTCACAATATTTTATAGAAAAAGGTTACAAAGTAAAATTTTTAACCAGCTCAATATTAAAAATATAAAATCAATATATAATTTTAAAAAATAAACAAAAAAATTGAAAAAAAATAATTAAAAAAAAAAACAAAAAACAAAAAAAAAGAGAGAAATGCACCGTGGATTACTATTGTAGGTTTGCATAATTTCAATGTAAAAAAAATTCAAATATTTTTAACATATTTTTTGATAAAAAAATTTAATTGTAAGCTAAAATATGATATATATTGAATGATTTTTTTAAATGTTGATATAATAGCATATTAAAACTACACGAGTCAACTAGGATTTGATATATAAAATCAACGAATCAAATCATGAGATCGGGATAATTACATAAAATGCAAATTATAAAAAAAAAATGAAACCTGATTTTTAATAAATCTAATATTAAAAGATGAAATAAATAAAAAATTAATTAATAAAAGGATAGAAAAATTTAATTTAACTTGAGCCAACTTGTTATATCTATGACTTAGATCATGATATCAAAATTACTTCATGAAAAGAAAATAAAAAATATATAAAGTTTTATTTTTCACAAACTCAATGTTGAAAGTTGAAATAAAAAATAAAAAATAAATTCATGAGTTTGTGGTAACTTTACAAAAAATAAATTAAGAAAATTAAGAAATCCATTTCCTAACCAACCTAATATTGAATGAAAAAATTATATATATATATATATATATATATATATATATTCAATTAAAAAGAACAAAAAAAGTTGAGTCGACTTGTTTAATTTACAACTTAAGTTATGAGATCAGGATAATCCCTTAAAAAATAAAACCCAATTAAAATATATTCAATTAAAAAAGATAAAAAAACCAAGTCAGCTTGCTAAACCCGCAACTTGAGTCATAAGATCAAAATAATCTTATAGAAACCAAAACAAAATAAAATATGAAGGCTTATCAAAAAAATTATTTAATTAAAAAAGAATTTAAAAAATAAATAGAGTCAATTAGGTAAATTTAGGACTCGGATCATGAGATGAGAATAACACTCTATAAATTAAATTGAAAAAATTATAAAATTTAATTTTTAATTATTTTAATATTTAAAATTAAAATTATAAAAAATAATAGTGTTCTGTGAGGAGTGACTCTGCCCTTTTAACATTTTTCTAATCGTTAATATTAATATTAATTAATGGTAGTAATAAACCTCTTTTTAATATCCTGCAGACGAAATCCGGCAGGATTGCGTTTCTTTTGAGGATAAGATAAATGTCCCCACCACAATAGTGTTACCGTACGTAATGACACTAGATTTCCCAAATGTTCCGTTTTGTGATTGGATAGTGATGATAAATGATCGAGGTATGTATCATACCCATATAAAGTACAGTGCTCGAGCTCCAATATTGAAAAGCTCATGAAATTACCCGAAAACAATATTATGAGCGGTCTTGTTTCACTGTACTTAGAAAATAATTGGGTCGGTGAAGGAAGCTGCTGGTGGTCAGCTCAGCAGAGAAGTACGAGCCCACTCGGATCCAATGGTTTCCATGTGGATGGGCAATTCAACATGCAACCCATATTTCGCGCATAAAATCCGATACAAGAATTCTTTGGTCGATTCCATTTACAGACGAGGACCCTCTCATGCTCCTCTTTTTTTTTTCTGGTCAGAGATATATAGATATAGATCAAAGATTGGTCTCCTTTAATTGATCAAGAAACCAAACTATCAAGGGGATAAAACTACCTTGACCAGGAAAAACAACAAGGGCTTCCCTTGCTTCGAGATGGGCAGCTCAGCTGCTTTTTTCACTTCTAGCGAAAATGAAGTAGGAATGTTGGAGACCTGAAGCCAAAGCAGCGGCGTGGAAGACAGTGGAACGGCACTCAAATTCACCAACACTTTGAAGATCGAGAGTATCGGTGATGACTTTTGGCATCTCGTTAAAGAAAAGATTGCTGCTGAAGTTGCATTTTTAAAGGATAAGGATCAACATCAGCCAAGTTGGTGCAGCACATGGCACGTGGGGTTGTGGTCCGTCGTATTTGTTTGCGGGGCACCTGCCCTTGCCAATGCCATGGTGCTCTATTCCATCGGTCCCCTCTTCCAAGTTCCAACACGTTCGAAGCCACCACCAATGGTCTCGTGTTGAAAAAAAGTGGTAAATTATATACTGACCGAGTCCCGTCATCATCCCATTCCTTTCTCCACCCTTGCCATACGTACAGCGATGAGGTGAAAGATAAAAGAGTGCTGGCATTCTGTTGCAAGACAAGTCAACACATGATATGTGCACGTTCAGGCAACGCACGTATACGAATCGGTCCCATTAAAAACAACTAAAACCCGCTGGGGAAATGACGGAGCTCTAGGTTCATTGTATGTTTTTGCTCCTCCACCCAACACATTTACAAATTTTAAGGGTGTTGAGGTCTTTTTATATAATTTATTTATTATTATTAAATAAAATAAGACAAATAAGTGCCTTTTACATTTTAATTACATGATAAAACAAATCATATATTCTTGACAGCAAGAAAATCAAAATTAGCTAAAGGCAACTTAATATCAAACAAAATAAAAAAAATAAACAGCAAGAAAATCAAAATTAGCTAAAGGCAATTTAATATCAAACAAAATAAAAAAAAATAAAAGGTGAATATACGTGAGCATATTTGATGACACGTGAAAGAAAGTATTTATAGCCTTTAAAAAATAAAAATTATTTAAAAATATTAATATCTAGAGAATAAAAACTATAAATTTTTTATGTGAATGATTCAGAAGATATTTACAGTTATTAAACTTTATTATTTTACTAAAATGTAGAAACTCGGTTTTAGAAACTGTCAAATAATAAAGTCAATAATTTTAAGAAAATAGTTGCAATGTGTTAGATCTATGCCTACTTGAGTTTTATTCGCAACTATACTTAAAATGTTGGGTTTAGAAATCAGCAAGATCCATATTATCTAGACCTCATATTTTATTAAGCCTAAAAATATTAGGCATAGATGCAAGCTCTATCTACCTCTCAATAAATTATCACCTTGTTTTTGAACTTTATAAGCAAGGAACTAGACTTGAAATTTATTTTTTATGATGCTAAAAAATATTTATCCATCAAATGATCAAACACTTGAAAAGAAAGAATGCCAAGCTTGGTGATGAAGTGCATAAATTTTAAAGATCACTTCACTCTTCCTTGATTCTCATTTCATTTATTTAGTTACTATTACTTAAAAAAATTATATTTTGATATATTAAAATTTCATATTCATTTATATACATATCTGACTATTGGATGAACTCATCAAACCTATAAATCAAGTAATCTGAGTTAGCATATCAAACTTATGAACTGGATTATGGACTCTATTGCAATCATAATTTTTGTTTTTCAAAATTATTTTTTTTATTTAGCTACATAAGATGCTGTAAAATATTAAGCAAAAATGGATATCAAAATATTTAATATCGTAACACCGGTAATTTATTTTAATGTGTTTAATGAATTTCTCTATTAAAATAAATTTGTAATAGACAAACACATAAAATTTATAATAGAAATGAGTATACACATAAAATTTATTGAATAAAAAAATACAGGAATGCACACATGAAAAATCTTATAAAAAATTAGTATTAAAAAAAACAAATTTAATCTATATAAAATAAAGAGAAAATCATATATCAATCATACTTACCTCTTTACAAACTAAATACACACGACATCATTAAAAAATCATTACAAACTAATTAAAAAATAAACCCAAGATTTATTAAAAAAAATTTCAACTAATACAGTATTTTAAAAAAATCAAATTTTTTTAAAAAAACTCATGCGCTGTCAGGCTTAGTAGGCTAAGCCAAGCACTTGGCCCAATCAAGTAACGACCTGCGCGCGAGCCAATATTTTTTTAAGTTTAATGGGGCGGATGTAAAAAAAAAACATGCCGCGCGAGCCAATATTTTTTTAAGTTTAATAGGGCGAATGCAAAAAAAAAACATGTTTGTTTTTTCCTAGAATCAAGTCTCTATGGTAGTCGGAAGAACAAAATCCTTTGTTATTTATTCAAAAACTCATTTTTATTCCATTTTTTACCCAAAACATATAGGAAACATCATAAAGATCTTATTAAACCAATCAATAGCCTCGAAAAAA
>NW_011499849.1:281332-291741 GCF_000495115.2 Populus euphratica | reverse complement strand
TCTAAATTAGAATTTGACGATTTCTTCTCTCTCTTCTAACAAAAAAATAATTGAAAATGATAAAATAAAATTTGACACTAAAATTAAATTTTATAATTCAAGAGATCAATCACCTAATATTTAAAAAATATACGGGACTCAAATAAATTTTTGATAAAGTTTTGAATCCATCACCCATGCTATTTTTTTTTTTTTTTACTTCAATCTATTTTCTTTCAATCCAACCCTCATTTAAAATAAAAAGGAGCGGGGCGATATATATATATATATATATATTGCTATGTACCATGTTTAAAACATATTTTATTTCACTGAGAATGTTTAAAAAACTAACTCACAGGTAGCTTATTCATAAAATAATTGCTAATATAGTCATATAAAATTATTGAAAAACTAGATAATTTTGTAAATATCATGTTAATAATTTTATTTGAAGAAGATTATTAAAATAACGACTAAAAGAAAAAAAAAAGGAAATGGCCCAAAAGCCTCTTAAAAAAAGTTAAATGTTGATGGCCTAGAAAATAGGCTCGTGAGTCAGACCTAAAAGCAAAATATCTAAGTGCGCCTAGGCTTAAAAGTTTAGCATGCACCCTTAGTTATTTTTTATTTTTTTTGAAAAAATATGGTAAAACTATCCATTTTTTAAAATACAATAAATAACATATCATTTATTTGGTTAAACAAAATGTTGACCACTGAATTGTTTTTTAACCATCAAATGTAGTTGAAAAGTCAAAGTTCAAGTTTTTAAACTTTAAAAACATATATTCTAACATATTTTCACCAAAAAAAAAAGCCTCATTAGCATCATAAAAACATCAGTAAACTTATTATTTGCTATAAAACACCTTGTAATCACTCTTAAAGAGTAAAAAAAAAAAAAGAATCCAAACAAACTTCCAAAAAAATTTGTTATAAAACATCAATTTACGTTTGAAAGAAAAAACCACTTTTATTAAATTCTATTCTCTAAAATGAACCAGAATATTTTTTCATGGGTGGAATATGAACATTCAAACCCTTTCGCTGGCCTTCTCATTTCTCAAACATTCCTTTTCTTTTCTCTCTCAACATTTAAGGATTGAAAAGTGAAAGGAGAGTTTAAGATAAAAATGTAAAATCTAATATAATAGGGATAAAATAATATGAAAATTAAAACATCAAGGACTAAACCAAATTTTTTGTATACCTTTCTAACTTTGGAATGAAAAAGGCTATTTTTTATTTTTATTTTGATCATTGTTCTTTTATTTTTCTCAATGATATCATGATTTGTGTGGAAAGAACAATGAAACATAATAAAATCATGTCCTGTTTAAATTTAATTATTACTTTGTAATTTGGAAAAGGCATAGTAAAGAACAATGATTTGTAATTTGGAACTCAATACTTTGTAAAGACATTATTGATGTTTATGGATATAATTTGGTCAAGTTTGAGTATATAATTATATAATTATATTTAATTTGACTTTTGGTACTTTTTGAGTATATAATTATATTCAATTAAACTTTTGATATTTTACATAACTTATAAATTCAATCCATTCCAAAAGGTTTGAATGTATTAGACTGGGTTAAATTTTTATGGCTATTATATATATCCACAAGCTAAGCTTATATTATTAATTCTATGGGTCTATATTTAGAGACAAATCTACAATATGAATAGTAGACGTCATGATACTCTAATATTAAATCTATTTTTCATATCTTATACTACCATTAAATTCTAGTTATCTTTGCTCTTCCCTTTAATAAAAAGACAAGCCTTTTTTTATCATGTTAAAAAATATAATAAGAGCCCACTAGTAAAAACTTTGGCATCGAAGCATTTTTAAATAAAAAATTTAAATACTCAATCCATAAATTATTAAATATAAAAATAAGATGAGTATAAGATATAAATATAAAAATAAGATGAGTATAAGATATAAGGATTGAGTAGGATTAATCCGGTTTTAAAAATTTCAACTATGACCTGACATGTAATGTTTATTTTTAGATTTATCTATATTATTCAACTAATTTCAATAAAAATGGTTAGAACAAATAATAATTTATTTTTTAGATTTATTAATTTACTATCATCTATAATAGCTATATTATTCAACTAATTTTAACAAGAAATGTTAGATCAAATAATATAAATATTAGAGGTTTTTTTTGTTTAACACTTCTACAAGGCAGGTGGCAGGTTTGATCTATTTTAACTCCAGAAAAGGGGATGAAAGGCAACTGGTTCTCGTCCTGACAGCGAAGAGCCACCAACAACTAACAAAGAGAGACTAACAAACGACACCCTGTCGTTTCATTGGGCTAGGCCATTCATTATAAACTTGGTCATGACGTAGTTACACTGTTTTAGGCAGTTGGCCCAAGAAAAGACCCAATTTCTCAAAAATCCAAGATGCAACTTGCATTCTGGCTCAATTGGCCCTTTGTTTAGAAAGAAACTAGTTCTGTATACGCGCCTCACCGCGGTTGATGTACAAAACCTCTTTTTATTTAATTTTATGATAATAAAAATTTATATTTTAAATAATTCGAACGATTTTGGGGAATATTTATCTTACTCGTAATAAATATCCATAACAACATTTTTTTTTTTGACATTTTCATCTGTAGTCATCATTTTCATGTCGATGCCACCAACTATATATATATATAAACTCAGAGATCATGTGATGCGTTCCTAATTAATCATCCATCACATTGTCTATAGCATCCATAGATTATGCTCGAAATTGGCCATGACATAAGAAACTTCGAGGAGTATCCAGCAAATGGGGTAGCGTTAGGTGATGAAAATTCACTATAGTCCTTTAAATACGATACAAGGGAGGAGAAGAAGAAACCTAAACCATTTTCTATTTTATTTTCCCTATTTACTATGGTGATAAACCGTACATCACTTTATAAAATATTATTAATTTTAATAATGTTTTTTTAGGTTTTATTTTCTTTTTAAATCTATTTTTCATTAAATTTTATGATTCCTTTTATAGAGGTTAGCTCGCTTTTATAAGTTGTATTGCAAATTTTATAAGTTAATTAAGTTACTTGAATATTTTTTGTATTTTTTTAGTATAATTTTATTCTTTAATATTAGATAATTGAGAATTATTTTTTATAATTTATTTTTTATAAAATTATTTTAATATTATAAAACGGTTTGCGAATTTGGTAAACTAACTCAGTTAACTATAATTATCTTGATCTCATGAATCAATTTATAGGTTAAGCAAACTAAACTGTTGATTATAGTTTTTTTTTATTGGAACTTTTTTAATTATATCTTTTAGTATAAAGTTAATTAAAAATTAAATTTTATAATTTATTTTAATTTATTTTTATAAAATTATTTTGGTTTTACAATTAAGTAGTGTATTTTACATGTTAATCCAAGTAGAAATAATCATTAAATGAGCTTACGTACAAGTTATAAAGTCCACTGGTTCATTGCCAGTTGTAATTGTGGTAAGTAAGTGGCTTATTATAAAGACATTTAATAAAATAATTAATTTGTGATAATTGAAGTCAATTCTTGATGGAAAAGAAATCAAGTCTTAACTGCTCTGCAAGGAAATTGAGATTTTATTATGACTTTTATCCCTGTATTTCCGGGGACCTTTGCTTATTCAAATCTTCCTCACCCATTTCTTCATTGATATTTTCGTTTGATCTCTATTGGATATTCTTATTTGCACTAGCTTTTAATTGATATGAATCCTGGCTTTCATTCCTTCCCCTCTCTTAGAGCATCTACAATTAAAGATACTATTTTAAAAAATTAAATTAATAAAATAATATTTTAAATAATATAAATATAACTTTTTTTTATGTATATTTCAATGGAAAAAAACCATTTGAAAATTCAATTTTATTAGAGTAGAATAAATAAGTGTTTTATTTTTTTAATGATTTTGATATTTTTTTTTATATGGCTAGATTTAATTGGTTTATTCTTTTGTTGACCTCACTTTATTAGTTTTAGCTCTTTTAAATAAGTGTTTTATTTTTTTAATGATTTTGATATTTTTTTTTATATGGCTAGATTTAATTGGTTTATTCTTTTGTTGACCTCACTTTATTAGTTTTAGCTCTTTTAAAAGATATATAGAAATAATATTTATAAAAAAAAGAGACATTTTAATATTTTATTTGATTTTTCTTTTAGAATATGAAAATCAAGCAAAACAAATTAAAATATTAATTTTTTATTTTTAATCATTCATTTAGTTTTTTTCACTAGAGATACTCTTACGACGAGGATTTTCAATGTCCTTAACAATCTTCCCCAGGTATTTTTTTGGGAAGACCTCCCTGCACGCTACCCAGTTATAGGCTCATGCTACCACCTAGGCTACTCGAATAGAAGATTGTTGGGAATTATAGTAGTAGTTATTATTTAAGATTATTTATATTTAAAAATATATTAAAATAGTATTTTTTATATTTATTTTTAAAAAGAATTTGATATCCACATATTAAAATGTTTGAAAAATAAAAAAATAATTTTTTTATAAGAAATTTTTTAAAAAACACGATTATGGTGATTAAAAGATAAAACTGTAATTTTAGTGATTGATTATGATTACTGGCTGCACAAAGGAATTTTAGACCAACAAATTGGTTTGCTTATAATCAGCATGACATGATTGCCAAGGGAAGAGCAGGAAATAGTTAAGAAACCGAGGCAACGTGTTCGGAGTTGTTAGTGATTATGGTGAATCTAATCCAGAATTTACGCTACTTTGAAAAATAGGCACATATAAACTGCTCCTCGTGCACTACTGCACTGCCGCCAGCGAGGTGAGATCTCAAGCTAGGTTTCACCAACGGAGAACTCTCAAGTTGCCGAAGACACAGACAGCAAAATAAATCTGAGACCATTCGTTCGACGCTTCTCTTCGTTGTGAGAATTTATCGTCTCAATTTCCAGCCAAAAGCAAATGCAATTCTTGCAAAACCTCCATGTATGATTTCAAGCGCAGATCTTAATTTTCTCATTCGAAACGCTCTATTCAACTCCTACCATTTCTTAATTACTTCTTCGCCCCTGAGTAATATCCCCCCCCCCCTCCCACTCTCTGTTTTCCTGATAAGTATCGAGTGCATGCTTGTTTTTGTAGTAAAAATTGTGTTCTAAAAAGTTTGAATTTTTTTATTTGAGATTAATATTTTATTTTATTTTTGAATCATTTTAATATTAAAATAAAATTTTAAAAAATTTTAAAATAAAAAAATATTTTAAAAACTAACCACTTATCAGAACGCTAAAACTTGCAACAGAAATTTTCCTCCTGATTGTATATAAAGAGTGACTATGGACATGTAGAGCTCAAGTTCCTGATTATCAATTGGCTCTGCTTGTTGTTGGTCTCTGCTCCTGAGGAAACACAAATATCCAGTACTTCATGTTTACCAACCTAATTATTTTAATATTCACTATTGGAAGATACTGCATATATAGAAATAATTAAAATACAAAAATATTACGAAGTAAATAAACGTCAATCTCAGTCATAAATCAAGGTGGGGAAAATAGATAAAAAAAAAAGCTCCTTTCTTTTCATTTCTTTTTTAAACTACTGGCAAATGGAAACAAACTGAAAACTTTTTTTTTTTCTTAATCCTCCCTAGAAATTTAGAAATTTATGGTTGACATTTAAAATTTCAGTTAAATCCTTTTAATTAAGAATATTTAAGTATTGGTCTCTAAAAATTCATGTTTGTCTTCTGTACAACTTTCAATCAAATTTCCTTAAACTTAGTTTTATAAGCTAACATAACTTTACATAGTTTTTTTAACTTATTTTTTTGAGCTCATTACTTAATATTGATTTTTTTTTAATAAGCTTTATGGGGTTATTTGTTTTTTTAATACGGTTATCCTGATCTTATAATTTATTTATAAATTTAATTGGTTAACCCGAGTGGCTCGCATCTTTTTCTAAGTTTCAATTATTGATTTTTTAATTTTTAATAATTTTTTATTTTATCCTTCAATATTTAAAATTTTAAAAATTTAGATTCATAATTTTTTTTTTATATTTGATGCTTCTAATCAAATGATCGGCGAGGATATGGGATTTATAAGCTAACAAGGATTGATACCCATTTTTTTATGGATTTTTTTCATCATAATTCAATTTTGGTTTTAAAAAATTAGATTTCATTTTTTTTTAATTTTTTTATGTTAGTTTATCTTGATTTCATAATTTGACCCATGAAATTAGAGAATTCATCCATATGGTTTGAAAACTTTTTTGATTTACAATTGCTTTTTTATTATTTTCAATGTTTTTTTAATTTTATTTTTTATTATGTTATTAGTTAAAATTAACTTCGTTTTTTTAATTTTATTTTTTATTATTTGATTAGTTAAAAATTAATTTCAACACTTTTTTAAAATTGATATCGTTTATTTTTTTTAATAAAAGAACATGTACATAATACGCTTTTACACAAGTCTTTTTGTACATGCACAATTGTACGCATGAGTACATGCAAATGCATGCGTGTTGTGCTGCTGGTGCTTATACATGGTACATGTAAAAGATGGGATGGCTAGAATATCAGAAAACACATGGTGATACAAATCCAAACCTCTCATCAGACAGTATAATTAACTAGGAAATATCATGCATGATAGGACCTTCAAAAAGAAGCTCGGGCCAAGAAGTTACTCCACCATAGCTAAAAGTAATGCTGCAAGCATCACCTGGATTGCTTCTGGAAGTCTCGGTTGCAGCTTGAGGAGCAAGCGTGGGAGAAGGAAGCACCCATGAAGAATCAGATGGGTTTCTATCTCCTTGGCTGAGAATTGTAGTTAAAAATGGAGCTTGACCCATCTCAGTATTCAAAGATGGTTGATAACTGAAAGGGACTTGTGGGGCAGACAATTGAGACAATAAACTTGGATGGTGAAGTAGTTGAGAGGTAGCATTTCCAAAGTGACATGAGCCTTGATTCTCAAGTTCTGATGAATTTAGTACTGGGTTTTCTTTTATGGGTGGAATTGAATTCAACAGATTGAGAACTTCCAGGTCTGTAATGCCGTTTTGGTCATAAGAGTTGGCGGAGGGGATTAATGAAGCTGCTGATTGGAGAAGACACTGTAAATACTGAAGCTTAGCTAACTGTAGAGCCTCTGCTTGCAATCCCATGGCATTTTCATCTAATGGATGATGCTCCATTGGTTCTCTCAGGTTAGCGAGGGCCATGAGCTGAGGCAAGCTAGCAAAGAAGTCAGTTATTGGTTGGTGGGTCATTGGATCAAAACCCATTTGAATTAGCTTCTTCTTCAAATGGGTGTTCCAGAAATTCTTAATTTCATTGTCCGTCCGGCCTGGTAGATGGGTAGCAATAGCTGACCATCTGGTATGCAACAACAAATTAGTCATGCTAGTGTTTCTGATAATGAATCCAAGTAGTTAAAAGAGTTCTAAAAATATAGCTCTTAATTCAAAGCAGCCAAAGGTAACGCGTAGAATTACTTGTTTCCATGAATTGAATGAAGATGTAGAATCGTTTGCTCTTCATCTTGAGAAAATTTTCCTCTCTTTATATCAGGTCTCAGGTAATTTGTCCACCTTAACCTACAGCTCTTGCCACATCTATTAAGACCTGCAAAGAGAAAAACAACTGAACACCTATTTCTGTCCTTATTTTTTTTGTATGTGACAAAGAGGTATTATAATTCGGACCTGCAAGCTTTGGGAGAGCTCTCCAACTTCCCTGACCATGTTTTTTGATGTGATCAACAAGCTTTTCGTCTTCTTCAGGAGTCCATGGTCCTTTTTTGAGACCATTCTCATCGCAACAGGGAGACCTCCCCATCTTCTTATTGAACTTCTCTTTTCTCTACTTTGGTTGCTTCTCCACTCTCACCAAAAACAAGGCTTGCTATATATACACAATCTTTGCAATTGCTTCTTGTCATTAAACATTCAAATAAAAAAATGTTTCGAACTTTTTCTTGGGTTGACTAAGAGTGAGACACATACCACATCTGGACACAATTGAATGCCCCCGTTGAAGCAATGGGACACCAGCATTATAATTCGATGGTAAATCCTAATTTGCCTTTTTTTTTTTTTTTTTAACAATCAGAGCCTTATCATGTAGAATCCTGGCTTACTCGCTACTAAATTCGGACCCTCAATTTTACTGCTAATAAAGATCTCTATGCGTTATCGGAAAAATAAGAAAAAAAAAGAGAGAAACTTTTCCGGTCAATTTTCGTGCATCAAAATTCTTCCCTATATATATATATATATATATATATATATAACCGCTTTTGAAATTCAAACCCTCGGTGATAATGAGAAAACCATCCACATCAGAATCATCGCTCAGTAAATACAAAATGTTGTGCAGCACAAGCTTCATGTGATCCATGGAGGAATCTGTTATTAGATTGCAGCAGTAGAAGCAGATTAAAATGTCGCATGTCTACAAAATGTCTTTCATGCAAGTGGTCAAAACACTTTCTTTTGATAGATCATCCGTTCAATGGCATACGAAACCCCTGATCTGCAGAATTCTTGCACAAAAATATTCTTCAAAGATTTGGTGATCAAATTTCCTCAATTTCCATTAAGAAATGCAAATAGCAAGACTAGAATCCTCTTCAAGTATTTTAAATATTTTATAATCATGTAACAGTTCTTGGTACTGGCTATTTCTCAACTGGTACAACCAAATATCAACAAGATCATGAAATTCGTGCAAAGCGCAGCATGTATGGAAGGCAAGGTCAATTCAGCACTTCAGCTCAAACTGTTTTTTTTAATGCCGCAAACATTTGATTCTTGCTCTTCAATTGTTTACCATACGCTTACGCTTCTTATGTTGGTTCAACTTGCTAACAATGACATCACACAAACAACTCAGGGTTGGTGTGTGTCGGATAGAATGAGAAGCAAGGGAGGGAATTAAGGAAAAAGATTACAAGTAAATTCAAGGTTAATTAACTTGATTACTTATCTACTTCTAGCAAGCAAAGAATGGCAATGAAGATGACAGAACACATGAAAAACACCGAGGTGCTTGCATGCCATGAGGGGAAAAACACAACCCTTGATTCTTTTGTCTGTCTGAAATATAAAGAACACAAACTCTCTTGGAAGGTTATTTTTTAGTGATAGCATTCCCTTCACCTATCAATTTATTTTAAAGAAAAAATAAACATCTCAGACCCAGCAACAGCCAATCCCCAGTGTTTTGATCCCACCTCACCCTCCAATACATACGTGCACACACCCACAAATTTCTTAATCTGATTTCAAGTTCTATCAAGAGCATTATTTTAATACAAATGAGGGCCTGCATCTTCTGTCAGATCACCACCATTCAAGTTTTCTGCTAGAACATCATCGATGCAAGCAAAGATCCCATTATACTATCCCCAGAATAAAAACATCCATGGTTCTCTCAGGCACGAAGACTTTGTATGTGCGTTCACATACGCAGGGTACTGCATAAGGGCTTTAAGAAAGCACAGTAAAACATGATCTGGTAGATAGCTAAATGAGATCTCAATTTCGAAATAATATTTTTCTACTGCCACGAAACCAATATCTGCCTTCAATCTTGACCATGGACACTGTTCTTGTTTCTCAAACATTCAAGTCGATATAAATCCTTTTGTACGGGTGCATCTTAGATTTAATAAAACTCAAATCTCTTCTATTCATTGGAGTCATTAAGCTACGGAACATTAGATTCTTATGTTAGTGGCTATATAATTGACCAAACCTTCACCGTATAATATCCCCATAAAGAACGAGCAAATTGCTCGTAACAAACTTATAAAACACACCCACTTGTTTATCAAATTTAAGAAACTTGACACTAATGTTAGCAAACAAACCGCTCATAATTACATTCCAATTATTGAAAGCCGTGCGCGTATAAACTAAGAATAGCGTTATCAATCATGATTGCTTAAGCAAAAATAACACCTACATTTGCAGGAAACCTGCATAGTTGACTATCAATTATAGGGATAGATAATGTGACTACTGCTCTGCTGCTTCGACAAATTTTCCCCCAACTTTATTTGGAAAAAGAAACAAAGTTCAGCCATTTCCCAGAAAATTCACTATGAATTTTTGACCACTAACCTGGGCCCAAAAGATGTATACCAGGCCACAATATTGACTCCAGATATATTAATATTTGCCATGCAAAGGTGACTTAAATTAACAGCAGTTCATATAAACAAAAAACAATTAGAAATATAGAACTGTTAGTGCTAGTTAATTGCACGGCAATCTAGAACAACGGGGATGGCATTGGGCCTCACTTATGGTCACCTAACCGAGAGTGGGTTTGGCAGGCTGTGCTGCTTTACAAGAGGAAAGTGGGTGCAAGCCTGCAAGGATATATCTCTCCTTT
>NW_011499849.1:247168-280830 GCF_000495115.2 Populus euphratica | reverse complement strand
AGAATTTAAATGTAATCGAGTAAGGCAAACGTTTAGGTTAAGAGAATTGCTTCTAATTAGCAGTTTTGAGGCACCTAACTGATTCACTTTCAGGTTTCGCCTTCTAAACAACATTTACTTTCTTGAGATTTGGAGTTTTGAACCTCCATTTGCTCTTCCCGCCTTGTCTATTTCCTTGTTTCAAATGCAAAACAAATCAGTGAAAAGTGCCGCTGCTTAATTGTTTCAAAACTATATTTTTGGCATTTGGGGAAAATGGTTGCTCCGACGTCGTTATAAGCCCCGCAATTCCTGGACCGGGTCCCACTCCAGTCCGCTTCCGAATCCCAACCGGATAAGATCCAGTAATGCAAGATTGAATTAGGCCCATGTTATCATGCTCAAGCTAAGTTCATTTTTTCGTAAAGTGTTTTTTAGAAAATTTAGGAATTTTTTTATTTTTTCTACTTCAAGTGATTTTTTTAAAAAAATTATTTTAATATAATGATATAAAAAAAAATTTAAAAATTTAAAAAATTATTTTAATATATTTTTAAATAAAAAATATTTTAAAAAACAATAACTATTACAAACAATAACTATTACAATTTCAAAGAAGCTCTTAATCATCTATGCATAATTTTTTAAAAAAATTTATTATTTTAAATTGTTTTAATATGTTGATATTATAATTAAATTTCAAAATATAAAATTATGTTAATATAATTTCAAAAAATATATATTTTAAAACCCAACTATCACTGTAATAACAAACAAACGATATCATAATCAACTGCCCACATTAAATGAATTTCCATTGAAGTTAACGTGGCATTTATAGCGCAACAAACTTCTTCAAGTTTCCACCATAAAAAAAAAAACCACTCTTCAAGTTGTTCCTGAATCTAAATTCGTAGCCATTATTATTACTTTCTCTCTATCTTATTCTCCATGGCTAATGACGCAGCTCTAAGGACCTCATTGGTGTGGTTGGCTGTGGTAATGGTGGTAGTAGGGATATGGACGCTTTCTTTCAAGAAAGTGATTGTAACTTATGTATTGGGTGTGCTCGGGATTGCTGGAGTGCTTCTACCTGATCGGGATTATTTTGATCGAGATTACTCCAGGTGGTTTTCTCTTGTTAGTGAACAAGATAAGCTGGCTCTTGCTCTAAGATCTGGCCTCAGGTTGGCTAGTTAATTTTTTGGTTAATTTCTTAGCTGATTTATTCATTAGTTCTCTTAACTTCTTCTTCAAGGTCAAATTATTGTTGTGTTTGGATTTTTTAGTGTTGAAAAAATTGTTACTAATTAGCGTCCCTGAATGTTGGTAGTAATTGAAAAGGACATTGATGCATGTTTTTATCTTCCTGTCTATGAAGCCAAATCTTGGTCACTTGAATATGGTTGAACAATCCATGTATCATGATGGCTTGGACAATGGCTACAAAGATGGCGTTAGGGCTTGCATAATACACCGGCTCGGGATAAGGCGTTGTTGCACAGTTGAAAAAATGACAACAAAAAAAGAAAGAGTTTTTGTTGAATGATATTTGTAATGGGATTTAATTTCTGTGCAGGCTTTGGATTTCTCCTCTCAGATTGGTTGTTTACACCGCCGTTTATGGTTATGCTTTGTATAGGTGGTGGCTGTTCATATCAGAGTGAAGGGCCTTCGATAAGCTCACACAAGGGGTTTGAGGGCTAGTTTCAAATGAAAATTTGTACAGTCGAGAATTTTGTGTTTTGCAGAATCGATCTACATATGATCATGTGTTTTTGGCTGCTGAAGTTCATCATTGATCATAGGTAATTCAGGAATTCATTCCTCTATTGCAGATTATTTGTCACTATGGAATTTGATAGTGAGCATATATCGTTGACCAAAGTAATGTAGCTCTCTTGACCAAGGCCCTGAAACCCTCGTTGTAACTTCAGTCGTAACTGTAACAGGAGAGCTTTGGGGCCTGTAAATGAGCACATGTAGCAGGCAGATTATTTTTTGTTTAGCTTGTTTTTGGTTTTTGTTTAATTTGACTTTGAGTTTTTTTGTTATTTTAGTTTAAGTTTGGTTTAATTTTTTTAATTTTGGATTTATAAAATCAGAATTAAACTAAACTCATTAAATTTTGAAAAATTTTAATTAATTTTTTTAATGTTTAGTTTTTTCAGTTTTTTTTTTTAATTTTCTTAATTTAAGCAGTTTTTAATTTTTTTTTTACTCACCTGTGGTATCTTATATTTCAATTTTTTCTTTCATGCTGATAAGACATTATATGCTGAGGTGATTGGATTTAAATTAACTTTTGTTGGTAAAAATACAC
Organism: Populus euphratica; assembly: GCF_000495115.2. NCBI lineage: Eukaryota > Viridiplantae > Streptophyta > Magnoliopsida > Malpighiales > Salicaceae > Populus > Populus euphratica. The sequence continues at coordinate 278,528 of NW_011499849.1, read as the reverse complement.
TAATAAAGCAAGAACATGTAAAGATGTGGTCCCCATGGGATAAGAAACCCATCATGCTCTTCTGAGAGTTATTGATAATCAGTGCTTTGTCTGTAAAGTAAAATGGGCATTAATCAAATATTATATGCAATTTAAAAACACTAAAAAGCAAAGAGATATATGGATGAAAATTATATGCTCCTACCGGTTATAAAAGAAAACTATTTTGCTAAAAGTCGGCATAATTTTATAATTTTAAGAAGTATCTTCTAATTAATTTTTGTACACCAAAGTAGGTTAAATAGGTCGTCTACACTTCAATTTGTGCATTTACAAAAACTATTTTTCTTATAGGAGCCCTTCTTCTGACTTTCCATTGGCTCTTACAAATTTGAAATTTGAAATTTGAAAAGAAAACTATTCAGCTAAAATGTAGGCCAGAGAGGGAGATAGTTACGTGGTATAAGTCAGTTGTAAGACATTATTTAATTCTATTTTGTATTTGAAATTGTTTGTATTCAAATGCATTTTAAAAATACACAAGACTTGATAAAATATCAAATTAATATATTTTCCTATAATTTTAATATATTAATATTACAAAAAAAATATAAGAATCTTTTTTCAAGGGCTAATGTGCAATACTTACATATAATTCTATTCTTTTTCGATGAATACAAATGTGCAATATTATTGCTTGCTTTAAGGTTTTTTTTAGCACAGTTAAAAGAAATTAGAAAAATAACATGATGAAGAAAATGTTTGAAGATATAACACAATTTCACAAGTTGTAAATAATATCTTTGACTTCTATATCGTAGTTTTTACATGCGACTCTTATTTCACAATTGTTATCTGCAACGCGTAAGTTGTAGATGACTTATATGACTTTATTTGAAATTAATACCTAAAGCTTCTTTCTCATTCTTTCTTCCTCTTTATATCTTGCGAGAGTAACCCATCCCTTCCTTCTTCTACTCATCGTTAGTAACCATACTCTCTCTCTCTCTTCCCACCATTAAATGCACCTAAAACACCACGAGATCACCCATCTCTCTCTAGCTCCAGATCGTCGCCTCCTCTCTCTTTTTACTGCACTTTATCCAAATTTCAACCAAAACAGCCACTATTAGTCACCATCTTCACCCACATTCTATATTTAAAGGTATATTGAACATTTCTTCACAATCAATTTGATGTAATTTATGATAATGTGTGTTAATTTGTTTTCATAGAATGTTAGGGTTTTGAATTAAGAAATAGGTTAAATAGATATAATTTAAGTTGATAGTTAGGTTATTTTATAAAATAATCAATGATGATTTGGATTGTTGTTTATTGTGAATTAACAAAATTATTTTGTTGGAGTTGGTGTTGATTTAGGTTAAATTAATTTGGAATATACCAAATTACATATAAAATAAAAAAATTGGCTATGAAATACATGAATTTGATTAATAATTTTGATATGGTAATGAAATTTGATGAATACAGGTGTTCGTTGATTAATTTGATGAATTTAGGTTTTAGCCGATTATGCTACTATTATTGGTTTATAGATAAATTATATACTTTGATTAACCCCTAGATGTAAAAAAAATTAGAATTGTGTTTTGTTATTTTGTTTGATAAAATGTCCGGTAATTTAGGAATATTATGCTTTCATAGTGGTATCATTGTCAATTTTGACAATGATATCACTTATAATGGAGAAAGCCACGAGTTCCTAGTTGTTTTATTAGATATGTCACTTCATAAGTTATCTAGAATTTTATGTGATTGACTTCACTGAAATATATTTGAATAAAAAGTCGAAACTATTTGGAGGATGTTACAAATAAAGGTTAGTTAAGTTTATTATATTGGTGTATCAATTTATAGTGATGAAAATGTGAATTTAATGTTTAGATTTGCGAGGATTGATAAAATTAATATGCTTGAGCTTTACTTGAATTTTAGATCTAAACAAGAAAAATCTTCTAGTATGAAATTAACCTTAATTCCAAGTAACTCTTAGAGAACCACAAAGACATCACGAGGAGCTGATTTATCTAGGTTAGGTGGTAATGCAAGTAGACAAATATCGAAGTGGGAAATTGTTAATATAGAATCTTAGTTGGTTATGACATTTATTTCATTTTGATATAGAGAATCCAAACCAAGCAACGATAAAAATGATCCTCATATTGATAAAATTGATATTAAGGAGGAAAACAGGGAAGCATATGATGTTATTAGTTGAGCCTGTTAATCAACACATAACTTTTATTATAAAGAATCAATACCATATAAAGAATTCATTACAGTATAAGGTCTATCATTCAATTAAAATTTATGTTTAATTGTAATATGTTTAGGAATTAGTTTATAAATGATACTTGTATGAAGGATATTATCAAAAGTCTAATTTATAAAAAACTTTAAATTGAAAGAGCTATATATATGTAAAAACCCTCTTTGTTTTGCAATGTTATCATCAAATTAACTCAGATCTCATTGCTAAGGTGATGTTGATAATTATGAAAAGAGATATAAGTATTAGTGTTGCAACACTTCAAGGTACTGTAGAAAAGAATTATAGGCATGAAATCTCTTACTGGAAAGCATGAATGACTAAACAAAAAAATATTGGAGCAGTTAATGGTTGCACACAAAATGTCATTTCAAAACTTGTCTAAAATGTTGGTGGTCATCAAAGATTTAAATCCATGAGCAATTATCACTTAGAATTATAAAATGGTTGATAACATTAAGACAACATTTAGGAGAACATTTTAGACATTTGGTGCTTCAATTGATAGATTTTAATATCATCATCCTCTAATTAGTATTGGAGGTACTCACCTTTATTTATTATAAGTACAAAGCAAAGTTGTTGATTATCATTACTTATAATGTGAATAATAAAGTTTATCTGTTATGTTTTACTATTATCAAAAAAGAGATAAACAATAATTGAAATTGAATTTTAGATTTGCTTTGTTAATATGTGACTGATGATTGTATTGTGTTATGTATTATATTAGATGGACATTTGGAGTAACATATTATTTATGTTTGAAAGTTTTATTTTTACTAGTATTGTTAGCAATGCAGTACCGTTGTTTTTTCTAACACTACTTGAAAATTTTTGGGTCATTTCTAATTATATATGGGGGATTATGTTTGTATATCTATACTGGAAATTATGTAAAACATGTGTAAAAAAGAGAAAATAAATTTTTGAAGTATGATTATTTAAAATTATTTGATTGTTAGAATTAATAATATTTTAAATACAAACTTATAATTGTCAATATTAATTAATATAGATCCGGTGATTATTAGATATATTATAAAAAATATAAATAAATATATAGTTATTTAATTTTAATAAAATGTTATGTTAATCGTTAGTTTATTTTTGTTATTTATAATTGAAAATATTATATGATGTTTATATAAATTATATTTTTATGCTTAAAAATTAGTTATTTGAATTGTGTAAATTATGAGTTTTTTGGACAAGAAGTTAATGGTAGAAAAAACTTTTCTAAAGTGAATCTCTCAGTTAAGTCATGGATAATATTTATGAATTAAGTGTTATAATTAGTGTTTGTGACTCTCAAGTTACAAATAAAACAATATGATAATCGAGTTATAAATCTTGTCTTATTAGTTTAAATATTTTAATATTTTAAATATTTTTTATACTGTTTTACCTAAAATAATAATTATTGTGTTAAGGTTTTTTTTTTTTAAAAAAAAAAACCCGCACTGCTTGACTGCGTTGAGACATAATTACACGCATGCAAACAAAACTTGCATACGGCCCAAAATGAGCTAATAACCAGGCATTTAGATCACCCTAGCTAGTCCTTAACTTAGCGAGGCCGTTTTCGACTTTTGGAAAAGAAAAGGAAGAATCTCTTCCCTTCTTCCAACAACACAACTGACCAAATCTTCTCTCTGCTCTGTTGCTGGCTTGCTGCTATTGTTGAGACTTGAGAGGCAGGGCGATTTCAAACATGAGGCTATTTACTCACAACATGCTATCCTCCAATATCAAGGGAGTTGCGAACGGCTTCCCTCTACGAATCGAGGTAGATCAAGTGGTCGAAAAGCAAGTGGACTTCCATCCGGATTTCCTCAGAAACATGTTCCCAAAGCTCGAGTGGAAAGCCCTTGTCGATGCCGCACGAACCATGGGCTACACCGAGCTTCCTGAGGAGGCCGATTCGTCGATGCTGGAGTCTGAGGAATTTTTAAGGAAGTTGCACCACGCGCTTTTGGAGCTTCACCTCGAAGAAGGGGCTTTGGTTTGTCCTGAGACTGGGAGAAAGTTTCCGGTCAATAAAGGGATTCCTAATATGCTTCTCCACGAAGATGAGGTTTGAGGTGCCTGTTTGTTTTCTCAGATTAGGGTTTTCGTTTGGGGGATTTGGGGTTTTTCTTTTTTGAGTATTTTGAGTTGGTGAAATGTGTGGAAAGAAAATAAAATAAAATAAAAAGCTTTTGCTTGAATGATTATTGTTTGTGTATTATCATCAATATGATATAAATTGAATCTGAGAGATGAATTTCTGCTCGTCACTGTCATGGAACCAAATGTCTTAAAACCAAAAAGAGGCTAAACGTAATGATTTGCATTAAGCAGTATTAAAATGCTATCATTAATTGTTCACATGACATTCTAGTCTTTTACACTGGAAACAGTTCAGCGACTGCCTGGATTGCTCAGTCAACAAGCATCTGTGCATGTTACAATGGGGGAAATTACACCGAACCCGAGAATTTATGAATCAAGAAATATAGTATTCTGTTTAGGAGCACATACTCATATGCGAAACTAATCTGCCCGCACCTTTTCTCAATAAATTACGTGGTGCAAATTATTGCTCTGCGCTTCTGTGAGGCGATTTCAATTGTAAAAATTCTTCTATCTAATAAAGGCCGAGAGGTCCGTCAGCTTGCTTTCAACCCATCCTTGCGGGGTGATGTGTCACCAGGGGGGCAAGGCACGCCAAACACCCAATCAAGAACATTAAGGTACTTGGACCGGAACACTTCCCTTTCCTGCTCATAGCAATGCATTATTATAGCTGTTGAGATGCTGAAAACCACCACATCAGCTCTCTTCAAATTCATAGACGCTGGCAAATATCCTGCATCTCGCGTGCAGATAAAGAAGCTTTCAACTGCCCTTGCGAAACAGTAAAGAGATATTTCAATCCTCCTGCTTTTCTTTTCAATAGCTAGGGCCAGGCCAGTTGGCAACTGTGCAGCATCACAAGCGAGATTTCAGAATAAAAGAAAACGTCTGTAAATCTCCCTAATTAATTAAATATTTCAAGAAGTCCTGTACCGTCCCTATTGCCACCATCGGAATGTTACACCACCTGAAAATTCTAAAGAGCAGACACGTCCACATCCTGATGACCACAGAAAGAAAAATAGTTACAAAAGCTGGTTTTTCCCGACAAATTTCAGTCAGAAACAGGTTTTCTGGGATAAACGTCATTGAACACCAACAATAGCACCCCGGCAATGTTAGTATCAAATCTGGATTCCCCCCTTCTATTTAGCTGTCAGACTTCATTTTGTTTCTTGCATGATGCACAAACATGTATAATATTTGTTCTCATGTCTCCCCGTGCTGTCAGAATGTGTGCTAGAATAATAGCAGTAACATTCAAATAAAGTTCAGATCACGAAACAAAAGCTTGAAATGTGTCACAAAGGCGCCAAAAAGTCAGCTCAAGGCAGCTTGGTTGCATGGTCTAATTTTCAATCATGCACGCTCCCTGCACCTTATATACACATCGCTATACTGCTATCTACACCTCTAAAAGTCTAACCATTGGTACTTTTCATTGGAGGTGTGGCAGCCACCACACTACCAAAAAATCACTAAATGGCTAAGTGCCCAGGTGATTTTAACGCAGCAAGTTACTTGATAGGTAAATAATAACTGAAGGTGCGCTGTTTTCTTAAAGCTAAAATAGAACGCCAATTAAAAAAAGACAACAAGATCGACAATATACCACAGCAATGTATAATACAATAGAGGAATGAATACTAACCAGGCAGATGAACAATACACAGATAGAAACAAGCTTGATCTTGCAGTACCACGAAGACCCTTCCCAAATATGTTGCAAGGCCTGCACAAGGACAAAGAGAAACATGTGAAATAACAGTCCAGCCCCATGAGCCTCTCCAAACGTTCGTGAATCGGCCTATTCGTTGTTGTTGTTGTGGGTGTATGGTGGTACAAGGAAAACCCCCATATGGTGAGCTATGCAAAATTAATACACCATTAAAATTCCACTGTTTATTTCAATAGGAGCTCATACCATGAAAAGATTAGGAAGGTGCACCTGTTGTTTGAAAACAGACCAAATGTGTTTTGACACAGCCAGGCAGGTTCCAGTATGGATTTGCTGGTAATGATGGAACATGCACATCTGTTTATGCAGAGTTGTGGGAGGTCAAATGGGGACTTGCAAATGAATGGCCAATGGGGTACCGTGATCTCATGTTAGAGCCTAAAGGTGGACTCAAAGTCATTGATTGACTTGATCAAGAAGGAAAGGAATGAGGTACATATCAATAGCAATCTCATCCATCAAATTCTAGCACTTATTAACAAAGAGCAATCGTGCTGATAGGCTTGTCAATCATGGTAATGTGAAAACTCAAAGGGTTAGTCCAGTTTCACAATCCTCCAAGTGGCCTTTGCAGCTTGCTTCCTGCAGTTGTGTGTGTCTTAGCTACAAGCATGGTCTTTGTTTTGAGCCGTTGGGCAACTTTTGCAATCCAATAGAGGGAGACAGAGAAACAGAGAGGGGGGGTAGCAATTGACAGGAGAAAGATGACTAAGAAAGAGATCAAAATACTAGGTGGCCACACCGACCATATAGATATTCAAGGCTAAGGAATCATGGCTGAAGAGGTGACTCGAGGCAGAAAAAGTAAATGGTAAGAAATATATTATTGCTCAAATTCTCTTATTTTGATGTTTCCAAGCCGGCTGGATACAAATCACAGTTAATATTTATTGTTGAACTGGTAATCAGTTATGAGCACAGTAAAAATCTATACATAACAATTCCACCTACCTATTTATGAAACCAGCCTAGAAAGTACCCACCGTGTGGACTAAATTAAACAGTAAAATTCAGACATCCATTAGCAGAACATGTGGTGACCATCATACTAGAAGTTTATAGCAACCACCATAATACATAAAATTAACTACTACAGGGTATTAATTAATTCAGCCACGCAATAATGAGTCATAACACATCTTCATGTCAGTACCCTCTCTTACATAAACATGGAACCCACCATCAAAATTATTCATAGATGCCACTTGTTTGTTTTTGAAATTTTTTTTTTCTTTATTTCAAATTGATTTTTTTTTTTTGAGTTTTTAAATTATTTTAATGCGTTGATATCATTTTTTTTTTCTTTACTTCAAATTGATTTTTTTTTTTTTGAGTTTTCAAATTATTTTAATGCGTTGATATCAAAAATAATTTTTAAAAATAAAAAAATATTATCTTGATATATTGCCAAGGAAAAAACACTTTGAAAAACAACCGCAACCACACTCTCAAACAAATAAGGAAAAGGTACAACTCCTGGTATACTGAACAATTCCTTTCATGACCAACATGTAATACTTGACTACGCATTACCTTTTCAGGAGGCCTTGACGATGAACTATAAGTGCGGGGATCAAATATACAGGAAGATAAACTGGTAAAGCTCTTTTATATGCTTGAAGGAAGAAGGAAACAACATGCGCACTGCACGACTGATTTCCATGTATAATCTGCACAAATTTCAAAGATCAAGCACAGTCCACCAAAGTACATAATAATGTAGTGTGCAAAATAGTAATGACGTGAATAGAAAATGATAGGGTCACATACAAAAAGCAACTACATAGCACACCGTGATTTTTTTAGCATGAAATTTCTTTGCAAATACCACCAATGATGATAACATACCGTGCAGGGGATTTTCATTTCTGGGTCTAGCTTAAGATCAACACCTGCGGATTTGTAATATTTCTCTATAGCCTCTAAATTTGTGAAAGGCAAGCCGCTTGCAATATCTTTCACACCTTGCAAGATAGAAAGATCCTTTCCACCGTGTTTATTGAGAAAGGACTTGTATGATGGAGGCAAACTATCTTGCTTCAATATGTAAGCAGACCTGGAAAATGGATAATTTTACTTAAACTATCTTCACACCTTGCAAAATAGAAAAGTTGTTGAAGCGTAAGTAAAAGTTTGGCTACCATACTAATGCATATTAATATCAACCACCCAGTGATGACTTCGCCAAAAACAGTGATAGCTATAGAAAAAAATTATTCATTCTCGTAGTGTTTGAAGAAACTAGAATTCCACAATGCAAACAATTTGCAAAGAACAAAAGCAACAATTTATGAGTAATTCCAAAACCATGAGCTGCAATATTCGAACTAGTAACTAGCTTCAGAAGAGAGGGATAACATACAAAACTTGAGAAGACGAGAGACACATGAGGAAAACGTCTCCATGCTTCCAGGTAAGAGGTTTACAAATTTTCCCAAATCGTTTGCTCTTAATCCCACAACGTGACGCTAACACTGCAGCACGCATAAGTATGTATATGGCCAAGCTTGTGTGCTGTGTGTTTGGCCCTGTAAGAAGCATAGATGGCCCAGCGATTAATCCTGCTAATAAAGATCTCCATTTCGCCGTCCTAAAATTACAATCATACTTTCACCAATCAACTTCCAAGTTCACAACGTTCAATAATCACCAGTTTATTGAAAGAAACTTTCAAACTTCTTAAATTGGAGAATGTAGAATGTACCTCCGGTGGCCTCCTAAATATGCAATAATTTCATCAACAGACACAAATGTACCAGCAAAAGTACCAAGGAAAAGCCCGTATCTTAGCGTTTCCTTAATAGCTAAATCAATAGCTTTCCTGTTGGAAAACACCTCGACTTTCCTAAACAAATCCAAAAGCAAAAAAAAATAATAATAATAACAAATCTTATATCAGAATGAAAAAAAAATAATAATAACAAATCTTATATCAGAATCTAACAATATAAAATAAGTAATAAAGCGCATAGCTAGCTAAGCATGAAAAATAATTCACCTCGTGGAGGATAATCTGGTGCGCCGCAACCTTGCGAGAATTGAAAACAAAGCAAGTCCTCCTTTAATACCGGCTCCAATTGAGAAACCTTTTGCTGACGCAGTAACAACTCGCGCTAGTTTCTCCCAGTCCTGAAACGGATTTAAGCCAATTCCTGGTAAATAAGGAGAAGAGCAGAAAGGAGGCTCCGATTTCAAGCATTGTGTTTTTATATAGCCACCATGGAAGCCACCATTTTCGTCGGAGCAGATTTTAACTTCGGTGTCTCCGTCGCCTGATGGCGACATGGACAATTTTAGGGTTTGATACAAGGAAATATAATTTATTGGTGGAAGCGAGGAAACTGGGGGGGAATCGTTTTTGAAAGAGAGAATAAAAGCTGCTCAAAGTGCTTCGGAATTATCGATGGGCTAGAGCGTCGGTTGCATTCCACGTGTGGGGTGGTATTTGTTGAGTCCTGTACTTTTCTTCTCTTTCCAGAATGGAATGAATACATCATGCCGCTGCTACGCGTCCACCTTGTTATTCAGATATAAATTGTGGAAACGAGTAATTATTTACTTATTTATATAATATTTTGATTACAGTGAATTATATTTTATTATTATATGAAATCAATGGAAAATCACACTAGCCCTAGAACACCTGATATGAATATGTTTTTATAACTTGAGTTATATTAATAAACATTAAAAATTAAAAATTAATATTTAAAATATCATTAATTATAGTAATTAAACAATTAAAAATGTATGTGCATGAAGAAATAAAAGACATCTATCAATTTATCTACTTTTTTTAGATATATTTTGCATAGTTGATGTGATAAATATATAAACATGGCTCCCTCAGCTGTAATTCAGAATGGTTAAAAAATCTTCTAATACCATTAGAAAGTATAACAGAATTACACTATTAATAGTATTCATGAAAATAAATTCTTCAAACATGTGTAATATATATACCAAGGCATATATGATCACTAGATTTGTTGTATCATCTACTGAGGATATTAAAATTAGTGTTTAAACATATTAATTTGATGTGGTTACCCCTGCAAGTATTAACTAGAGGCACCTATATTAATAAATAATTATTTAATTTTTTTTTTGTAATTAAACCTCTATAATTGGTTATAGGTGTTCCATCTATCAAAATATCAGTCAATATCATCTGTAATAGAGACCTAAACTCCAAATGAGATTTTTTCTTTTTTCCTCATATTAGAGGATACACACCTGTTTTTTATAATTTAAAAAATGCATGAATATTCTATATATTTTGATGAACTATTTATTATCTCAAATAACACAATAAGTAATTAAAAAATCTAAAATAAACCCAAATTCAAAAATTTTTTCAAGGTTAAATCTATTTTCTCGAGCCATACAGAAGTAAAAGAACATCCTAAATGATCTTTTATCGTTGAATACAACTCATTAACACTATCGTTGAATGCAATTCATTAACACTAAAACTGGTATTTTTATAGCCAAAATCGATGTAAATCAATATTTTATCTCTCTATCACTAGAATTCAATGAATCTCTCTCTCTCCTCTTAAACCAATGACTAAAAAAAAACAAAGAAAATGAAATTATGGACCTAGATATAATTTTTATAAGATAAAGGGACTAAAAATCTATGTTATCAAAAGTACAAGGATTAAAGTGATCTTCTTGTGCTAGTTTTGAAACAACCGTCTATTTTTAATACCTTTCTTTAATTTAGTTATTAGTTAACAAATCAGAAGCAATCTATTATTGATTCAAACTCAACATAACTTAATTAAAGAAAAAAAATTGAGGATCAAAATGAATTTTTTTATTAATCCATTTACCATGAAATATGAGAATCCGTAATATATGGTTTTGATAGAAAATTCATTGCAATTACATTACAACAAAATGAAAGAAAACTACTTTACATGGAAATTATATTTTTCAATAAGCAAACAGGGTCGATGTTAAGTGGTGTTATGAAGAATAAATTGAAAAATATTTTTTAATATTTAATTATATTATGAGAAATAAATGAAAAAATAAATTATTTGTGTTTATTTTTTTCTTAAGTTTATTTAAAGAATAAAAAAGTTAAAGAATGATGAAATTTTAAAAAAATTAATTTTTTAAATTATATTAAATAAAACAAATAGACATAAAAAGAAGATCAAATATGATTGTTAAGAAAGTTGAAAAAGAAGAAAATTGAAAAAAATATTTTTTATAAATTATTTAAAATAAAATAAATCAAAATCGAAATAATAAGAATAAAATCTAATAGATAAAAAATTTTAATTAATAAAAGGATAGAAAATAAATACCAACAAAAAGAATGAAGGTAGAGTTGATATACAAATAAAATTAAATCAAATATTAACGGATAATATTGAAAAAAATTCAAAAAAATGTATAGCAATCAAAATATTGATAACTAAATTTGATATAATCAGCAAATAATAATATATATTTTTATTTTTTTTCTTGAAATAAATAAAAATATTTTTCTGAAAACTAGACAAAAAAATTTTAACTGAAAAATATTTATTAACTATTTTTTTTAATAATAAACAAACATATAAAAGTTAAAAAGCGATAACTTTTGAGTAAACAAATCATAGGTGTTTTTCTAGGAGCCTGTTTGAGAGTGTGGTATACATTGTTTTTTAAAGTTTTTTTTTTAAAAAATATATTAAAATAATACATGTTCTTATTTTTTATTTTTGATATCATCACATCAAAGCAATAAAAAATACTAAAAATATTTATTTATTTAAAAAAATTAAAAAATTTAAAAAACACATTTAAAATGCAATTCCAAACTATACTTCTCCACTGGCTGGCAAAACGCAACACCTTTCAAAAAAAAATAATCTCGTCTGTTTTGAGTAATGGAGCCGGATTAACGTATCATTAACTATTTTACGCTGGGCTGTGATAAATGATTACATTGAAATCAAGCACTCCACCAAAAAAAAAAATCAATGCAAAAGACGAGGTGGTTGACGGGCTGAGCTTTTCAATGCCAAAAAACCCGTAGTCGCGGTTCAATAATGCGAGAGTGGCTGGCAAGTCCAGGGATTCAATGGGAATGTGGTTGACAAGTGAAGTTATTATTTATGCACGTTGATTTACACGTATATATCCATTTAGAAAAAAGTATAATTTACACACGTCTTTCGTATTAAAATTTTATAAACCCCCGTGCATGTATGCGTGTGAGAAAGTTAACGTTGTGATCTACATAAGCAAGATCAACTGGAAAGAATGGGCACGAGGAGAGAGATACATAAGTGGAAGAGTGAAGAGCGCTAATAACATGTAAGTCAAAGTCCACGCAAATAGAGCTTTTGGAGCTGTGCCGGCTGACAGTAAGAAGACTTCGAGAAATGATTTTAATTAGAAAAAGATCAAATTCCCCTTCAAGATGATGCGAAGTTGGTATTTTATAATAAAAAGATTATCTAATTGGAACCGCACATTATCTGTGTTTAGATAGTCATATTCGAAACATGTAAAAAGTAAGTTTTTTTTTAATTATCTTGTTTTACTTTACTGGCAAGTTAAATTAAAATATATTTAAAAATATTTTAAAAAAAATATTTAATTTTTTTTTAAAATATAAAAATAAAACTGACTTTTAATCTTTGTATTCATTTAAAAGATAAGGAATGAAAAGCAGTCATGTTATGATATTTGTTCTGACTTGAATCCTGTGTTGGATGGGATTCATCTACAGTTTATTTAATGATTATTTAAGAATATGGTTATAGTTATTTTTTAAAATATTTTTTATTTAAAAATATATTAAAATAATATTATTTATTTTTAAAAAATTATTTTTAATATTAGCATATCATAACAATTTTAAAATATTATTTTTTTTAATTTCAAATAAAATAAAATTTAAAATTTTTTAAAATACAAACTAAATCACGTTGCTAAATAGTAGATAAAGTACAAGTTTGGATTGATTCATAAAACAATCAACTAAATCACCTAACTATTTTATTTCTAAGGATAAATTGAGAATGTACACTAGCAAGTTATCCACATACGAACGGTAAAACATGAAACACGTGAATTTTAAATGTTTGCAAGCCGTCAGTCAAAGAGTAAGGCAGTGTTTGGGAACGCATTGAAGCTGCATTTCCAAAAAAAATTAATTTTTTTTTTATTAAAATTTAATATGATTTATATATTTTGGATCGTTTTGATGTACTGATATTAAAAATAATTTTAAAAAAATAAAAAAACATTATTAATATGCATTTCGGTACAAAAAATTATTTGAAATATGCATTTCAGTATAAAAAATTATTTGAAAAGCAACCGCTATTACACTACCAAACACACTCTAAATACTATTTATCATGTTTATACGATGACTTTCCACCAAAGGTCATTTGCCTTTCCCTATTGAAGGATTAGCATTTTTCATTTTTTCCAAGTCTTCTTTTCTTAACAAATAAATAAAGTCCAAAGTGATAACATATAATCTAGGCTAAGTCATGGGTTAAGTCTGCATACATGTACATGTAGAGTCTATATATATATATATATATCTAGTAATTTATTAGATTTATAAGTAATTTTATTAAAAATAAATAAATTAAATTATTAAAATTAAAAAAATAATTATCATATTTTAAACCCTGAATTGACTAGTTTACAGAATAAAATTGAAAGTCATCATCTACTTGTCTGTTTTTTCCATTCAAGAAAAAAACTAGTAAGAGAGATTATGAGATATTCTTGAAATCACATACTCACATACTCACTTGCATGTTAAAAACCCTGTTAAGTTAATAAATTAAAACCTCTCTTTTATTACATGTGAGTTTAAAATATTTGTCATGATGAATGATGGGTTATACTTTTTATTTTAATGAAATATTAAAACACATGGAATACCTAATGAACTTTTCAATGATAGCTCTTATTAAAAGAAATTCTAGCCAATAAAAATAATATAGAAAGTGTAAATTAAAATCTTATAATATATGATTTAAAAAGCATTTTAATTTTTAAATAAAATTTTGAAAAATCTATCTAATAATCTATGAATCTGATTCTTTCATACAAGTTCTCGCCAATAAACATCTTAGCTTGATTTAAATAAAACAATCAGTTACATAAGTAAGCATAGTTTAGTAATTTTATGAAATGGATAGCTTTAAATCTAAAAAAATATAGTTTATATAGTTGTTTTATAATGTAAAAGGACCACCTCTCATTATACTCAACCAATGCAAAAAAACTGAAAGAAAGAAAAAAAATTAAAGTTTTGCCATTGACACTTCATCTCTTAATTAGTTTCATGTAATTAAGAAGGTAGGTTCCAACTAATTTAGGGTCCTCTCCCGTTGTCAAGAAGACCCTTCTTAACCGTCTAAACTCCAACGTCACATTGACGCACCAAGGCCAGACCTATAAATACCCCGATATTTGGCGCCCAAAACATTCCCAGTCGTCTAACTGAAAACTCCAAAACTTAGAGACCGAGCGAGAGAGATTGAGAGATTCAATAACAATTTCTAGGGCTTACCCGTACATGCAATCGGTTATCGATTTCGAGATGCAGAAATTAGGGCTTCCAAGCATGAAGACTCTGGATCAGTTCAAATCGCTATCAGGATCAGCAAAGAACTTCTCATTCAATTCGCGGCCATCAACGGACTTGACTCCATCGGGAAGTTTCGCTAATTTGAAGATCACTGCAGGTTCTGATTGAAGGTTTTTGATGATTTTTAGTTCTCTTAGAGATATAACCTGAACATTTGCGATGATTTATGTTTTGAATTTGTCTGTTTGCAGAGAAATTGGTCAAAGAACAGGCTTCTGTCAAAACAGATCTGGACATGGCGGTACATGGATCTCTCTCTTTACATGTGTTAATTATATGTACGAGTATATGCACTTACGTACATGGATGTGTACTGGCTTGTACACACATGCTTCATTGTTGATACATGCATGTTTTCTGTGATATACGCGCATCTCTCTGCGATAACTGCTTATACGAGGAAAAGTTTTAATATCTTCAACCTAACCTTCTAATTCAATATAAATTACCGTTTTTATTATCAAAATTAGGTCTAGTTATTCTGATGGACTGGATGCGGATTTTGATGGAAAATTCTCATTATATAGAACACCAAGCTGAAGAAATCAATGGAGCACATCCATGTGTTGGAGGATAAATTGCAAAACGCGTTTAATGAGAATGCAAAGCTTAAAGTAAAGCAGAAAGAGGATGAGAAACTATGGAAAGGATTGGAATCAAAATTTTCTTCAACAAAGACTCTGTGTGATCAATTGACAGATTCCTTACAACACTTAGCCGGTCAGGTTCAGGATGGTAGGTATTTCTATAAGTTAGAGGTCTTCAAATTCTGTATAGTTTTTGTCGTTAATGGTGACAGTTGCCTTTAACCTGCTTCCACAGCTGAAAAGGATAAGGAGTTTTTTGAAGGCAAACTGTCTGCAAGCTCAAATGGCATTGACTATTTGAACCAACAGCTGAATGATTTATCTGTGAAATTAGGCTCCGCGGAGCTAACTATTAGAACTCGTGAGTGGTTTACAATTTTATCATTTTCCACAAACAGTTTTCCTGTTTCCAAGATGAGGATTGTTTCAGTGCGTGTGTATGGTGTGTTTGCTGCCACTATTAGCTAACAGGACCTTACTAATGATTTACTGATAAAGCATTGCAAGGCTGTGTTTGCTTGGCACTACAATTCGTGATTCATAATGTTCTTGAATCTTGTATGTAGGTGAAAGGGAACTACAGGAACTTGAAATTGAAAAGGAGGAAAGAAATAAGATCTACATAGAAGAACTACGCCAAACTACCAGTCTGATAGAAGAAAAAGGTACATGATGTTAAAACAGGCCGATCATTTTCTGGACTTGCTATTTACACCCTTCAACAATTAACTCTTCAAGCACATGAATTAACAAACAACAATGATTATGGAACAGTTTTTTTCTCTGATATGTTTA
The DNA here is from genome assembly GCF_000495115.2 of Populus euphratica. NCBI lineage: Eukaryota > Viridiplantae > Streptophyta > Magnoliopsida > Malpighiales > Salicaceae > Populus > Populus euphratica. Next base: position 262,395 of record NW_011499849.1, on the reverse strand, counting down.
TTTCCCAAAGAGGAAAAGAAAAGTGGAAGGTTATGCTTCAAACACCTTTTAATCACATACAATGTGGTTCAGCCACACCTTAATGAGTAAGAAGTTGCTTATCAGGCACACATCTCATTTTCCATTTGTCTATCGAATTAAGAAATTGCTACTAGTCACATAAAAGATAATGTTGCGTTCGCCTTATGTTATCTTCATTTTCATTATCTTCCTTTGTTTATTTTTTTATTTTTAAATTTGGACATGCTTATTGACTTGGATTGCCTTCAGACCATTATTATCATTGTTCCTGGTTAGTCACTTAGGTGGGAAAAAAAAACATGAAATTACTGTTAGTGAACTCAGGGTTGAGTTCCTTTTCAACCATGTGGATTTTCTTTTAGTGGTCAGAACTCGCTTTCAGTTTTGGTATAATTGTTGATGTATGGATCTTTGAACTCACTCTAATCAACATCGTGGGGTTCTTTTCTGAATTTAATTTGTTTCTTTTAGGGCTCAAATTAGAGCAGTGAAATGTTTATTGTTTCATTTGTTTCTTGGCATAAACTGTTTCATGAATTAAATTGTATATAAATTCTTTTCTAGTACCTTTAGAAGCTTCTCAGTTTGGTATTGGCAACTATACCCCATATCTTCTCGAGTGAACTTATATTACATTAATTATCTCATGTGTTTGCTTGCCCTGGAGTTGCAATGCTAGTAGTGATATGATCCTCTATAGCATTTTGTGTATTTCTAGTGATGCAGACTCCGAGCACATTGAGATTTTCAGAATTTCTGCTACTTCTAGTGAGCATGCATCTCTTTATATAGTTCATAAAGTATCTTAAAATGACAAAAAAAAATAAAATAAGAGGAGAAATACCTAGTTCATAAAGTATTATGTATTGAGACCATGTTGCCTATGATCCATAATGTAATGGCTCATGTCAAATTCTGCTGATGTTGAAAAGTGCATCTCATACATGTATGCTGATTGACTTTTAGTTTTAGGAGCTGTTTCCTAACTCAGTCTCAGATTCCGTGCATTGTTCGTAAAGGCGTTCTTCTTTTCTTTTGTTTTGCATGCAGATGCCATGCTTAAGAAGTTTGAAACAACTGTAGCAGCTAATAGATTGGCTGCGGAGGACCTAAACTCAAAATTGGAAGAGATGAACCATGAATTGATACTGAAAGGAGACAAAATTAATAGTTTAATGACCACTCAAGAGAACTTGGCGAAAGAAAAGAGCGACCACCAATCGAGAAGCAATGATTTTGCTAACAGATTGGCCATGTCACTCCAAGAGATTAAAAACCTAGAAGGTTTTCTTCATGTACTGGCTGCGCAATTGGTTGAGTTGGATAAACAAAGTTTGACTTTCACCACCAAGTTTGATCAGCTAAACTCTCTCTATGATAGTTGCTTTAAGTTGGCCCAACAGGAGAGAGAACTTGCTGTGAAGCATGTCCAAAGGCAGTATGATCAGCTCCATGATCAGTCTTTGTCTGTAAAGTCGGAAAAAGACGCCATGAAATTGGTAAACCAGGAGTTGAATGATAAGATCATTGAACTTCATAAATCCCAAGAGTCTATTATGGCACAGCTTTCAGAAGAATGTCAGTCAGCAAAAGAAAGAATTCAAAGTTTGGAGTCTGAAGCTGAAACACTGATGTCAAAGAAGAAGGAAACGGAGATGTTGGTTTCAAAATTAGAGGAGAAAGTTGACACCTTGTCAGAAGGATTGAGGTCATCTGAGAATAAAATGGTTTGTGACCTTTTCTATTGCATTCTCTCTTTTAGGTCATGTCTGAGCATGCACTTTTAATGCTCCATCCTTTTCTTCTATCTCGCAGCAAGATTTGTTGTTGAAAATTTCAGCATTAGAAATTGAAAACAAAGACAATGCAGAGAGGTTACAGGATGAAATACAGAGAAAAGAAGAAGAAATAGATTCTTTGGGAAAGGAAAGTGAGAAACATGAGCAACATCTAGGTTCATTGGAGAAACAGGTTTGCCAGCTCCATAGTGTCTTAGAGGAGAAGGAAAAGCTTATTGTTCAATATAAGGAAAGAGAAAAGAAGTTGGAAGATCAAATCACTGAGGTCTGAACAAAGTTAAAACCTTTTGGGTTCTTGCAACTTTCAAATGTTTCTGAGGTTTTGTATATTATGGCAGAATCAGGCATCGTTGACTGCTGCTGAAAGCAAACTTACAAAAGCAAAGAAGGAGCATGATATGATGCTGGAGAGCAAACAATTGGAGCTATCAAGACATTTGAAAGAAATATCTCAGAGAAATGATGAGGTGCTATCATTTATCATTACCTTTTACGAATCCTCAATGAGTTGTGCAGTACTTTCCCATTGAAGCTGATTTCTACAGGCTATTAATGACATTCGGAAGAAGTATGAAATGGAAAAGCTAGAGATTGTTAACATGGAACAAGAAAAGGTTTGCCCATCCTATAATGCCCCTACATGCTAGCCATGAAACATGGGATTCATGGGTTTGGTATTTCAGGCAGACAAAATCGTATTAGAAATGGAAAGAAAATGCAACCAAAAGCTTGTCCAATGCAAAGAAGAATCAAGGAGGCAGATGATGTGCATTCAGGGGGAACATGCGGCTCTGGTATGCACCAGAGAGTATTGCAAACTTAAAATTGAATTTAATCATTCTACTGAATTTGAGGCATACAAGGACCTAAATGCTTTTTTTAAAAAAAAAATTGGATTATGTTTACAATTGCATTAATTCTTATTATTTGCACACTTATTACAAAAATACACAAAAAAATCTTTCTTGAGTGTGACTGATCCTTATTTCCTTTTTAATTACCTGGAACCAGTAGACTAAGAGATACAGTGAAGTTCTGCAGTCTGCAAATTGACCATTTTATCCGTTATGTATTATCAAAAATTTGTGCATCGCTATTAACCTTGAGGACTTTTAGCTGTATTATAACTCACATATGCCGGCAAATGGCAATTTCCTAGAAGACATAAAATTAACTATGTAACTATATAAGAGAGGAATTTATAAAAGCAGTTTTGTCATGTTACCAAATTGCCATCGAACAATTTATTTATGGAACTGATTTCTGAGTTAAATTTTTGCAAGTTTCTAGAAGTATTTGCTACATTAACTGATCTTTATTTGAAAATTAGAGCCTTGATTTTTCTATGTTTTGTTACAGTTGCTGATCAATTTACATTCTGCGCATTGTATAGGTCTTAGGCATTCAGCAGGAGCATGATAGAAAGGAGATCAGTCTTAAAGCTGCTCACAGTGAAGAACTAAAGTGTGCCCAACTTCAGGCTGAAAATGAACTGAGAGAGGTATTTGTAGCTGGCAATTCTGTTAAACGTGCAAAAATGAGTGATTTGGTTTCTGATAGGTTATTCACTTGCCCAGAAAATAATAGAAGTTAGGAATGAACATGAAGTTCAAATAAAAGCTTTGAGGTGCCAGCATGAAGATGAGTGCGGGAAGCTTCAGGAGGAGCTGGATCTCCAAAAGTCAAAGGTGTGCATCTCTAAAGTTCTATATCATTTTACATTATCTGAGCTGTGAATGTAGCTTGATTATAGTACATTGCAGGAAGACAGGCAGAGGGCTTTGTTGCATTTGCAGTGGAAAGTGATGAGTGACAAACCACAAGAAGACCCAGAAGTGAATTCGAAAAAGGTTGGCTTTCTCCACTAGCACATGTAGGTTGGGAATACCTGGATTTTAAGATGCTAATCTTTTTAGCTATGAAGGAATTCCCATTGATGGTCTCTTTTCCAATGAAAATGTGTCACATCATTCGCAATATATTGCAATGCTACTTATGATCTGACAATGAAATAAATCCTTGCTGATTTTTATATCTGACTTCTGACTGTAAGTGCATAAGTTCAGAGGTTAAGGTTTTTTTTTACTTCTAGTCCCGACATAGTTTATTGAAGTATTCTTCTAGTGTCGTGTCGTAGCCCCAAATCCAGACTGGTGAAATTTCGGCTATATAATATTTTATCTTTGTATGCGTACAGAATTTCTTATTTCATGATTTCACACTGGCAAATAAAATGTCTTTCATGTCTTCAAGTATCATCTAGATTGAATCCTAAAGCAGTTCTTTTGCTGCATTACCTAAATATATTACTCATTCTCTTACATGAAGTAAATATGATGTGCTTCGTGGCAATGTATATTATATCATTTTCCTTTCATTCTGCATATGGAATTTCCTATCTTTTATCCACAGACCACTAGTGAATGTGCAAGATCACTAAACATGACCAAATTGATGACATTATTATGTAGAAGGAATATTCTGTTTCATCTGTTAAGATGAGAGGTCCTGGTGGTGCTAAAAGAAGCCACAATTCTCTGGGAAGTTTACAGAATGAAAAGAAGGTACCAGAGAGCATAGGATCGTTTTACTTCCATTCAGAGAAATCTCTGTTGTAAAATTTTTCACTCTATTTGTTATCCTGTAATATTTATAGGATTCACATGGCCTGAAAGCTACACAAACTCCAGTGACAAAGTTATTGAAGAAAGTAGAGACTCCAAACTCAGGAAGTGTGATGGTTATTCCTAAGCATCATAAGAAGGTGAGATACTTCTATACTTGGTATTTTTGTTGTACAAAAAAATGGGATGACCTTAGACTGAAGCTGCAATTTTTTGTTATCGCGTCTGGTCTATATTTTAGAAAGTGGTTTTCCATCATCCTTCCCCTTCATTTTTGGACTTTATTGAATGGCAGGTAACTCACCATGAATATGAAGTTGAAACCAACAATGGAAGAACAATCACTAAACGCAGAAAGACAAAAAGTACAGTCATGTTTGAGGTATGCACACAGTCCTTGTGTGCCCTGTTACACCTGCTGTTTTATGCACAAACGAAGTTAAAAAGGACATAGGCTGCTTGCTAGTATTGAAGGGCCTCCATGTTTACTGTGCTTAATGCTGGGTTTCCTTGTCTTGTTGCATCAGGACCCCAGAAAACATGAGAGGACAAGAACAAATACTCCAAAGGCCAGAACTCCAAGATGTGTTGCCAAGGTAACCTAAAGACATGTTATTTCCGAAATCTTGATTTTTCAATTGTGGTTTAATGTATTCTTTCCTTTTCCTTCAAAAATTTGCCAACTTCTCTTTTTAAGCATAACTACATAGAAATATCACTTTGTAGTTTGGTACTGCAAAGGTTTACCACAAATCGGATGACTCATTAGTTGATTAATCGTTGACATTGTTCACCTCTCTATCCTATAAGGAGGCCGAATGAGCAACCCCATGTGGGCAGCCATATTAGAGTTAAGTTTTCTTTTTTGTTCATTTGCTTCATCCTACTTGCTTTTTCGAGCATGGGTAAGTTTTATTGCCTGATTTGGAATGGTGTTTCGACTTCCATTCAGCTCCACAGTGGTTCCTGCTGTAAACCTCCATGCTAAGAAAGTCCCACCACCAATTATACCGAGTATCAATTCGTTTTGTATGTGTTGTATTTTCCCCGTATGCCAATACCATGCTATTGATTTCGGAATAATAAAAACTAGAAGGTTAAAGAGAAAGGAACCCTGGAAGCACGAACAATGTAGGCTAAATTTTGGCAAACTACAATTTTATGAAACTACAATTTTATGGCAGTGGGCAATGCACAAGGACATGCTTGGTTGTTTAAACTAAGTTTAAGTACTGATTCCTTGGTGCTTATTTTTAATTGTTAAAAAACATTTTTAACGCAGGGACTTAAGGGAGGGGATCAGTCACATCCATCAACCATTGGCGATTTGTTTATGGAAGGGTCTCTGAATCCTTATGCAGATGATCCATATGCATTTGGTTAGAGGTAGTTTTCTGATTCTGAACGTCTAATTTTCAGTTGGCATAATCCCATTAATAAGTCTTTTCCCTTCCCGTGTCGATGTGCAAATTAGAAACTCTTCTTTTATGAAAAAACAAGTATCTCAACCATGAGACAGCATCTACTTCAGATTCATGGCACGCCTAGTCAACAGATAGCCTCCTTTAGGATGTTACAATATGTTGGTTTATGAAATCTCAACCAGAAACATCAATACTCACCATGTTGAGAATGCTAATTTCCCTATGAGAATGCTAGTCTCCTGTAAAACTAGTCAGACAGAGAACAGGGAGCCTTTTTTTTGGGTATGACAAAAACGAAAATGAAAGCTTCATGACCTGACAAACGATTGGCTGCAACTTGCAAGGCAGTCGTAAGAAAAGAATGCCAAATAACTTAGGGGCAAACTTTTTCCCCTGTAATATGCCTCACTAGGCAGATCAAGATATATGTTACGCGTGCTTTTGTCTCAATTTTGGAAGCAATCCTTGCTGCCGATGTTTTGAAGGTTAAGGGACTGGACAAAAGTTCACAGAATAACATGCACAGGTATGGAGCCCGAAAGCACTCTTCGATTGTTTGTCAGAGAACACTTTTTGAGCACAAATTTGCTGATAACAACATAGCATGATAACTTGAGAGGAGGTATCCGAGCTTCTACGGGTTCTGTTGTATCATTTTCAATGCTGGGCGAAGATGCTTAAACTGTTCTAAGTGAACGCAACTAGTTGTGAAGGACCGTAAAACTTCTGTTTAGAACATGGGATGCACTCATGACAGTAAATTGGTATAACTCCTACGTAAGTGTTGCGTACACAACTACATTGGTGCAGTGTGATAAGACGTTGAATTTTTGAACTTTTGGATCATTCCATTTCTTTAAATCTGTGCGCTTAGTTGCTTTAGCTCACAAGTACGATATATAAATGAGTGGACTGGATTGTGTGGGGCCCTTGCCTTGTAACTATTGGGTGGAACCAGCCGGTACCAGGTTCGAAACTCAGTATTTAGAGGTATTTAAAAGTATGCTATCGTGTTTTAAAAAAAAAAGTTTTAAAAAATTATTACCGTGTTTTAAAAAAAAAAGTTTTAAAACATTATTTTTTATTATAGTTTATTAAAAAATATATGTTTAATTATAGGTAAACATATTTATTTAGTTAAAATGTTTTTACAAGTGTTTTTGCTAATAAAATTATATATAAAAAAATTTTATATTTGTGAATGATATTAGGGTGCATTGTAATTTTCACACATCTATGATACTATTGTATAGTGCCGAGTTGCATAATTGAATCGTTTTTTCTGTAAGTAATATCTTTATATAAATCTAAATGCACATATTAGCTTTTCACTTGAAAAGCAAAATTTTTATTTGTTTTTGTTTTCTAAAAATATTTTAAAAAAAATTAATTTTTTTTATTTTAAATTAATATTTTTTAGTATTTTCATATTATTTTAATATATTTTTAAATAAAAATTACTTTAAAAAACTATTATTATATTCTCAATTACACCTCGATGCTTGTGGCCAAACCACACTTTTTCATGCGACTCACCTGTAATCTGTGTATCAATTTGTAACCAAATAATGAAGAATTATGGTTGATAAAAACCACAGCGGTCACTGCTTCAAACACATTTTAATATGTATATTTCAGCATTATTTGAGAATATAGTGTAAATTATATTTTTAAAAAATTAAAAATATTTTTTTATTAAAATTTAATATGTTTTATATGTTTTGAATCATTTTAATATGTTGATATCAAAAATAATTTTTAAAAAATAAACTAACTTTTGCTATTACAGGTTTAAGAAAAATATGTTTTTTCTAAAAAAGATATTTTTGATTATAGTTTTAAAAAAATATATTTAATTAAAATTAATGTAAAATAAATTTTGCAAGCAAAATAAATAAAAAGAAGATATCCATGAGTAAAAATATGTTATTTTAATTTTTACAAAATAAAAATTTGAAACACAATTATATATTATAAAAAACAAAAAGTTTATTTGAGCCATAGAAATTTTTTTCTCAGTGATTAAGCAAAAATTAAACATCGGTACCTAAATAGCCTTGATTTCTGATCTTCAAGTTGAACTTGGATAGAACAAATCCACCTTCGCATAACACCCCATCTCCCCTCATCAGCTGGTGGATGGGAACTGCCCACTGATTCCAAACCAGCATGTCTTCTATTGAAGGACGGGAAAGCTTTCTCACTGCGCTTACACTTTCAAACACGTTGTATCCAAGTAACAGCTTTCAATGCTTGGTTTGCTATTATATTCGTGCGCTGTATGTGGTGTCCTCTCCGCTCTCTTGGTTCCACAGTGACTATTTTCTATTTTCTTGCATCTGCTGCGTCGACTATAAGCTATGGTAGCTAAAATCCGTCGTTTCTTCAAAAACAGAGACTATTGGATTCAAAGCATCAGGATATTGTAGTTAGAGACGAGAGTGGGCATCTATTTTAACAAACGCTTAAAGCATTTAGTAAATTCAGTGATTTTCCATGCGCATCATATGTGCAGTTTGGATATGAATTTAGCACTTAGGTTGCTAGGTACGATTACATTGGTTTGTCCATTTCAACAAGCAAATTGTAGCCATAAATATAAGCTCACCATTTTCAGAGAGGCAATCATTTCATACATCACATTGTTGAAACCGGTCCCAGAGGAAGCAATTACAATTGACCAATTAAACTGACAACCGGTGGCGTAGTGACTAGATAGTTAAATCAAATAAGTGACCCAAATCTCCACTACTAAAAGCGAAATAAGGTGCTACCATCAAATTCAACCTTGCATGAGCACAATCACTAAAAGGAAAGTTGAAATAGAAAGCACAGCCATGACCTGCAGAATCACTTCCATCAAGCCACAGAGTTTGATCCTCTTACTCTTCAATCGCTCCCTCGCCAATTCCATCTTCAGATCGCCGATCTCTCTCATCATCATCTCCTTGTCCTGCAACGAGTTCCAATAAAAACAAACACATAGGATTTCGAAGAAAGATTAAAAACAACAGAATGACTTGATTGAGATAGACAGGGAGAGTGTGTTTTTAACCTCTCTCTGGTCGTCGATTGAGGTTGTAAAGTGGCGATTTGGGAACGATTTGAGCAAGGAGAGAAGAATGGCAGCTTTGGCACATCGAATGGCGACTTGTGATTTTAGAGGTTTGTCTTTGCTCTCCATCTTCTCTGCTCCTTCCATCCTGACTCTGATCTCTCGCTCTCGCTCCTTTCTTGCTTTTGAAAACAAGAGGTGATTCTTCCTTTTGAAAATTTGGAGGGAATGGATCGAGTGTACTTTGATATACAAAGGCGCTACCTCCTCGAGATTTTGAATCTTGATTTTCGAGAATAGCCGCGCAGCAAGCATGCTGCCTGTTAAGTAATCAACAAATTGGGCTTGTCCCTGATTCAGCCCATGTTCTTATGGAAAAGGCCCAGTGACTTACTGCCAGAGTTTGCGCAATTTGTTTTTTTAATCAACGTATCCATCATTTAAAGAAAGACTTAGTATTACAAAAATATGTTTGATGATATACCCATACCATCGCGAAAAACGAACAACAGCAAACTTCATATATATATATATATATATATTGGTTTTCACTGCTGTGGAGGCATAAAAAAGTGGTCATTTTTTGTACTGTTGTTTGCTAATTTCTTGTTTTTATTTATTTATTTATTATGTCTTCTTAAAATTGTTTCAAATATTTAAATGAAAGGAAAGGCAATGGTAGCAAAAATAGCCAAACACACTTCTTGAAAAAACTTGCTTCCGCGGGGGCTAAAAAACAACATCTAGCCATTAGAGTAAGGGATTATGATTGTTCATGTATTTGAGGAGTCCTCGTGTTTTCATTTTTAGATATGGAATGGATTTGACATCCTCTGACTCAAGAATTTTTATACTCGAATTTATATGTAAATAATTATTATATTTATAATTCTTTAATATATATTGTAAACAATTTTTCTTTGATAAAAACTAGTATAAATAATTAAAAATTATAAAAACTGAAAAAACTCAATGAAAAATAAATAGATAAAAAATACCTTCTTTATTTTTCATGGGCCTCAATTGCCATTCTTAATTGGAGGACAGCCCGCTCATTCTCCATGAATTGTTACTCTTGAAGAGACCCGGCACTAGAATGGTCGGCCGGCAATATGCAGATGACATGCTAATAACAATTTCAGAGGTCCCTCTCTTCCAACCCATGGGTTAATTCTAGGATTTGCCTTTGCATGTATTTGATAATGAGCTCCTGGGCATTCTTCTTTCAAAGTGGGGCTCCTCATCCCTTCTTGGCCACGCTCTGCTCCACGAGCTTCTTTTATCGTGGTTTGTTAGCGCACACATCATCAAATAAATTTCCTTCCACAAGATTCTAGCACACAGCTGATAATAAACCTGAGATTATTGTGCTCTGATAAGAATTGATACAAGAAAAGGTTAAAGACAACAATTAAATAAAGAACACATAATATTTTATGAGCAAAAAAGATTAAAGATATTATGAACTCTAAATCCACAAGTTTATTATCTCTAACTAATAATAATGAAGTATGTTTTCTTATAATATTTACAAAGCTTTAAATATGCTAGAAACACAAAACAAAACAAAAACCTAATATTATAAAAGAAAGAAGCATAAGATTTAAAAATAACAAGAAAAATTATAAAAACTACAAAATCAAGGGTATCCATGAGATTTTTAATGTCTCAAAATCCAATAATCCGCATAGCAATAAAAAAACTATTAAAAAAATAATATCTAAAAACTCTTGTAAAATTTTAGCATTATTTAACTGTTATATCAAAAATTATAATTGTTTTTAGTTATTATTTGATCTGACATAACAAAAAAAAATTTGAAATTAAATTTATCTTGTTAGTCTATAAATATATTTACTAGTCCATGTAATCTCTCTAAAATAAATTATTATCTAATTGTGGGATACATCGTAATTTATCTAAACTAAATTTTCATCTATTGCGAGAAATATACGCTTGATTGTTCAGAAGTAACTATTGACATAGGTAGAATTACATCAAGCTATTTGGCTAATCAAAAGGCAGTAGAAGTCTGATTAACCGTTTTGGGCTGGTACTATTCTACTAATTCTCTCATGATCGTAGAATAGATCCTTTGTCGTCTTTTGTTGTCGCTCTGGACAAGGGAACCGATATTGCAGTATTCTCTTCTGCTAGTCACAACAGGAATATGGGACTTGGTGTAGTGATGCTGAAATTTACTTCTGCAATCGAGCCTTTTCTCAGTCGATCGAATGTGTTTTGAATAGCACGTCTAGGACTCCACATCACTAATTTAGGGCTTGTGTAAATTCACAGTTGTGCTATTGATTTTCGTTGTATAGAAATAAGAGGTTTAGTTGGTTCTTTTAAGTTCCAGCCCATGCCACTCCTCTGGTCTCAATATGTGGATTCAAGTCCTAGCTAGCTTGTACTTGGGAATTGAGATCATAAGCCAAACACGGGAAATATCCTCCAACCAAGCAATTCTGTGCTAGTTTACTAAACATGTGTCGTCGTGCATCAGAGTTTTGTTCCAATTTTCTGAGGAGGTACTTGAAAGATGAATGCATCAGAATTTCTCAGCCTCTCCCGATGGATAAAATGCGTTGCTGTACAATTTATGCGAATTCTTCTAATTTCCAACAATTGCTTTTGTGCCAGTTTCCTCTAGGCGAAGCAGCACTAGCTAGGTTGATTATATAATCGTTGAGATCATAATGTTGGATCGGAAGTGTAGGTGTTACGGAGACGAGATGCTTAAGCAAACCCTACGTGTTTATCATGGTTTAAGATGCACTGATTCCAGATGGAACGAAAGACGCACGTGTGCACGTGCACGCACCTACACGATTTGAATCACTGAATGGTAGAGAGTAGTGGTGACCCAACAACACAACATGAATCACTGAAGTCAAGTTGAATGGTGGAGTAGTTATGACCTTACCGAGAAAGAAAAGGAAACATTATAAAATAGTTGTTACTAAATAGGGTGCCTACACTACTATGCCAACCGGATTAAACTTTTTAATAAAATGAATTGACTTGGGATAATTTGATTAACATCAGTGGAGATATAAAATTGAGATAATTCTTAAAAAATAAAAAATAATTACAAAAATCAAGGATTACTAATTTAAAGCTAAAAGATGAGAGTGGGAAAAAATAAATTTTTAAAAAATAAAATAAAAAAATTAAACTTAAACCAAGCTAGATTCTAAAATTAAGACCTGTCTCATGAAACCACAATGCATAAAAAACTACATGACAAAATTTTTAATCATAAAAAAATTAAAATTAAAATAAATAATAATTAAAATAATAATAACTAACTTTAGTACAAAAAATAAATAAAAAATAATTAGAGATTAAATAGAAAAAAAATAATATTAACAATCAAAAGAATAAATATAAAAATTAAACATATAAATTTTTTTTGAAAAAAAGTCAATAATTGTTGAACCATCACTAATTAAACCATACGCACTAGCTCATCAGCTGAACCGTCATGGAATTTTTTAGGCGACACCTTAGTTGGCTATTTTTAGTCATTGAATGCTGTTACACATGCTACCCAAATGCACGTGTTATTTACTAGTTGGTGCATGTGTAACACACGCAAATAATTTTTTTTTTTATAAATTTTATTTTTTATTAAAAGATTAATTTGTCCTTCATGTAAACTTAAAATAAAAATAAAAATGAAAAGGCCCATTATCTAATGTTTAGTATTTTTTTTTCTTGTAAGAGTATTTAAGCATTTTAACTATTTAAAACAAAAACAGACCAAGAAGTCATTGTGAGCAAGACCATTTTTTTTTTGTAAGAGCAAATTAATAATTACATTATATAACAAAATTGTAAAGAGACCAATTTACCTCATTCAATTTTGAAATATCAATTGAACCTTATGAAGATTATTTTGCTTCTTAGTCTGCTTTTCTTTAGCTGTCACGCGTAAAGAACCGAAAAGCCATCACATTGCAGCAATTCAGGTGAAATATATATGCCTTCACCGTCAATCACTTGTATACCACCCTTAGTTTTTTTTTTATTTTGTTTAAAAAAGGTTAATAATATATATATATATATATATATATATATATATAATGGGATTCTAAATTAATCACAAGGGTACTCCGTTGAATTTAATCTGACTCATAAACCAAGAAATGGCGTTTTGCTGATACAGAAGGACAATCCAAAGAATCCCGCACGCAAAGCATTAGGCATTAGGCCGTAGCAGATCAAGTGAATTAGAGTTTCTTATAGCAGGATTCAACATATCTTCTCTAGCACCATGCATCATATAAATATCCGATCCCTCAAAGTTAATTTGTACATTAATTAGAACATTTCTATATTCTCATAGTTTTTTACATCATACAAGTTAAATAGTCCCCCCACGTACTAATAATACTCTCTCTCTCTCACACACAGAGCAGTCATTTTTCAATAGAGACCGAAAGAGCTTAAAATTATTATGTAGCGACTACTCTAGCTAGATGCATGATCCTAGCCCTTAATTTATTTCATGTTGATGAAGGGAATTAAGGAACTCCATCAAGTGTTTAGCATCCTAAAACTTCAAACCTGGCTTTGATGTTTTCCTCCCTGAAAATTAATTAGCAAAAGAGGCTAAGCCTTTGCTTGAATAGTTTAGGAGGGCTTTGCTCTAGTGGATGCAGGAATTTGCAGTTAGGGCAGGTAGGAGAGGACCTGCAAAGCATCACCAACATGTGGCACTTTGTGCAAACTGTCGCTAGCATTTCTTGTTGATCCTTTTCAAATGCTAACCATGATGGACGCCGTGTTAGTCCTCCTGAATTCCCATTAACTCTGCTAGATTCCTTGAACAAATCACCAAAACTCCGGATGGAGCCACCAGGATTCTGCTTTGTAATATGGTCGTGTGTATAGCTTTTCCTTTGTGATTGATCGTATGGTAGGTTTAGCTCAAGTTCTAAGCTCATATCATGATCAGGACTTGGTGGCTCGGGGCTTCTCCTTGGATCTCTTATGGGTCCTTGTATTATAGAAATGTATCTGCCCTGACTGCATGCAAAAGCAGATGACGAGGTCAAGAGTCTAACTAAAGTTCAGTACTAGAGTTTTACATTTAGTACACACATGTATCATGATCCAACAAATCATACTATACAATACCTGAATATCGAGGCATCTTTGCCACTCCAGAGGTAATGGAGTCTCAAGGTGCAGCTCGATTTCAAAGAAGGATTTTCTGCTTTCTGGATTTGATCTTTTCTCGAGGATCCCTTCAGTTTGCGGATCTTCCCACTTTCTCTTCTTTGATGAATCATCAAGCCCCGGGATTAACTTTTTCCCGTTTGGAGATGGGAGTGCTTGAAAGGAGACCATGGCTTCTATTCAAAGGAACTCAACTTTCTCTCTCACTTCTAAAGTGAAGTGATCAATATGTGAAAGGTTTGGGTAGTTATACAGGCTGAGTTTGCCCTGTTTGGTCAGTCACATTACTGCAAGGGAGAATCTAATAGGGCAACTTTGAAGGCAAAGGGCCTAGTGCATGACGTGCTATCCAAGTTGGCTCTTTGGATTACTAAACAACTCCTTAATAAAGGCCAAGATGTGAAAGGATTTGGAAAGCTAACCAGCGCTTCTAGGCCATTTAAGCAGACCCTTGGCCTTGGTGTGCCATCATAGCAGTGCACATAAATTTTTCGATGGACCATGATACAGCTAAGTCACACTGAATCATGCATTGGTCATCATGGGTTGAATTTTTTTATGTTTGGGCATAGAAACTCCTGGCTGCTCGAAGGACAGCGATTTACTGCAGTGGCACCCAATTTAATTACATATGGAAAAATAACCATATGAATAAGCTATATATATTCGTTTTTGGAGCCAGAACTAGCTATGATCTTGATATATAGTAATTAGTAAGCCAAGCCGAAAGCAAAAACCAAAATTAAGACGAGCCATGGGTTAATTAATTTCTTGGTACTGATCCTTAATTAGATGCGGTGAGGACGCACTGGGGGGTGGGGTGGGGTTGTGGGGGTGTGGAAAGGATGTAGTAAATGCGGGGAGTCTGTGTACAGTTGAAGAAGGTCTTTAATGCTTATGGATCTTTAATAGATCATAACTCCAACTTCCGCGATAGGGTCGCTCAAAACAGCTAAAACTTTTAAAGCCCTCAACACCCTCCTCAGCTATATATTTAAACTTCCCATGAACAAACGCTTTTAAAGCTCTTAACAGTCTCAACCATAGAAACACCCGTGTGTTTTTTATTGTGTTTTGTAGGTGTTTTTAAAAATAATTAATTTTTTATTAATATTTT